>NC_136057.1:180905818-181446499 GCF_964261635.1 Lissotriton helveticus | reverse complement strand
GTTACGGCACTGAATGTCTGTGCTCATTCCCTCATGAGTTGTGCCCCCTCCTGCCTCAAAGATTTACCTTATGAGCCTGCCACTTCCAAAAGCCCCCTTGTCCTGTCCTTTTTCTCTGGCTGGTGCTGTTGTCCCTCGCTGGCCGCAGTGTGCTTCGTTTCCAGGTCTGAGCACTTTTTAAACTCCTCTCAAAATAATCTGCTGCGTAATTCCATAAATAACCACTGGAGGGCGATATACTACTATCTATTATGGAAGGAAGACCAGGGGCCTCATTTATGAGAAATGACGCATCGCTGCGTGAAAGCAGCGATGCGTCACTTTTCAGTGCGCACTCCTTGCGACATGATTGATGCGTCATATTTACAGTATGACGCATCATGTCGCAAGGAGTTACAGATACGTCAGTATTTCTGACGTATCTGTAAGCGCAAAAGTCACGCATTGCTGGGGTGTGTCACAAAAGTGACGCAACTCCAGCAATGCGTTCTTTCACATGGGGCAAGCCCCATGTGAAAGGGCTTACGTCAGTCTTACGCCTGCTGTGAGGCAGGCGCAAGATTTTGACGCAACAGCGTCCTAAAAGTGACGCAGTGAAATCTCATAGATTTCACTGCGTCACTATTACAAGGCTTTTTGCGGGGGAACGCCCCCTCTGCATACATTATACCTGACGCAGGTATAATGTAGCGCAGGGGTTTACAAAGTGACGCATCTGCTTAGATGCGTCACATTGTAAATAGTGCGCAACAGGAGGCATGTTTTACGCCGCCGATGCGTCACAAAAAGTGACGCATCAGAAGCGCAAAACTGATGCAAGGCCTCATAAATGAGGCCCCAAGAGATTACGAGCAAAATGTTTCCCCACATTTAACATTTCTGTGCCATCGAGAACGCAGAAATAAATCCAGCATGGATTCACATTTTTCAAATTTCGCGGGCCGTTTTGTAAAATCGCGGCATTTTTACAAAACGCCCGATTTCGCGATTTTTTGCAAATCGCGAAATCGCGAAATCCTGGAGGGTCTGAACAATAGCGTTGGTGTGTGTATTTGTGCAGCAAGAGTGGGGGATCATAAAGAATTGTATGACTATCTTTGCTTTTGTTTATTGTAAATTAATTTGTCTCCCTTTCATTTTCACCAATATTAGCTCTTTAGTATTTTGCTCTGGTTTTCTCTATTTTGCTCTGGATGAAAGTTTGATGATACATGCCAGTCCCTATAATGAGCGCCAGTGGACCCCACCAGCAACCAGTGCCTCAAATTAAACGCCCCAGTGAGCCCTGGCCTAACCAGGCCATGCATCTTCAACCATGTAATCACTGAAAATCACTCACATAGAGAGAAAGTACTAAGGAGCAGATTTACAAGACCACTGCGCCACTTTTGCATAATTTTTAACATGGGGAAAACTACGCAAAAGTGGCGCACGGGTCTTGTAAATCTGCCCCTAAAATCCTAGGAGCAATACGGTTAGGGGCAGTGTTGTAATGCCATCATATATCTGTAATGTTTTAACCTTATTTTTCAGTGCTATTACCTTATGTTTCACCATGAGTCACGTGCTTCCACGAGACTCATGGGGCCCGATTCACAGAAACTAACTTAAGACAAAATCCTAAACATACTACTTTTGGTATTCACAGAAGTTAGGATTTTGTCTTAAATTAGTTCTGTGAATCGGGCCCATAGTCATTGCTATTGTTCCTTATGTTCCTTCCTACATTCTCAAGCGTTGCCACCGGGTTGCCGAGAATCCTAGCAACGCCGGACGGTGGTTGGATCCTCGGTGGCTGGGTGCTTTGGACTACATATAAATCGACAGAAAGAAAACCAGAACTTCTCCTGTTTTCCTTCACAATAGGCAGATTTGCTAATCTTTCACACAAACCAAGGCAGCAAGCAAAGCAGAGGGAGAGAGCAGAAATGTTCCACGTTTACAAATATTTGGAGCATTTCTGCTCTCTCCTTGTGCTGGTGCACTGTGTGTAGTGTCCTCTCTCTATCTTCTACATTTGTGAAGGTTCTGTGGAACCTAGAATGCTGTGGTTATGGATGTTCTTCAAGAGACGGTTAATCCTGAGGTAGCTGATGGATGGGGTGTCAATGAATAAACCTCTGAACAACTTCTCTCATCTTTGTATGTTTATTGAGAACTTTTCATTGGCGACGAGGGTCCAAGGAAAAGAAGAAAAGGACACCTCACCATCAACCTAAGTAACATGAAGAGTGTGTGGAAATGAAAGGATTTAATATTAAAGATAAAGAGGAGAGAGAAATAAAATAGGAAAGAAATCTATACTACTATTATAAAGGAAGAACTTTGAACCTTTGAGGCGGGTAAACTCGGGAACCACAGCGCCAATCCACACACCCGATACATCATTGAAATTGTCAGGGTGTGCAGATGGACATAGGCTATATAAATGTAAAAAATATACGTTATTTAAAAAATGTACGAGAAAAAAAAAAGTAGTCCCATGGAAGTAGCGCCGGCCGCGACGTGCGTGCTGACATCAGGAGCGCAGGGAGGAGCGACGTCCAGGAGCGCGAGGAGGAGCGGTGGACATGAGCGCGGGGAGGAGCGGCGGAAAGGCTGGGAGGAGCGGAGAGGAGCGGCAGACAGGCGGGGAGGAGAGGGGAGGAGCGGCGAGGAGCGGCGGACCGGTGAACTCAGGAGCGCCGGGAGGTGGGGCGGATGAGGTAAGGCTCCGGGGGACCCACGGACAATGTCGGGGCGGGTAGGGGGCCCTGAAGCCAAGGTCGGGACGGGCTGCTACTCCGGGGGACCCACGGACAATGTCGGGGCGGGCGGGGGCCGGGGCGGGCGGGGGCCCTTAAGCCTGATTGCTCCCGGACAAGGTCGGGACGGGCTGCTAGTATATATAGAGAGATAACTCTAACCACTAGTATATGTAGTAGAACTTTGTACTCTCTACCATTCCTATGTGATTCTTAGAGTTTATCCATTGGTATCTCTTCCTTGAGTGACTTTACAACCTGTACATTTGCAATTTTTTTTCTATTTGTATCTCTTCCCTCTGTGACTTTACAACCTGTGCATTTGCAATTTTTTTCCCTGTTTGTATCTTTTATGTAACTCATGTAATCCAAAGTCCTTATGTATCGCAACTGGTTCTTTTGTAAAGCGCTCTGCCACCTTCGAGTAATATTCGCGCTATAGAAAATCGCATTAAATAAAAAAAAAAAATGAGGGTGGAAAAGGAAGCTTCAGCCAAGCTACATGTGCAGTACCAACTGCTGTTACTAGAGGGCAGGCGGCCTGACAGCAACTAACTGTTTTGGAGAAATTTGCATACCCAGAAGCCACTGCAAAGCCACAAATTCTTCCGTTTGCTTGTAATGCTTAAAGGACTCTTTTTAGCTTTGAGAATTAGAAGTAGTTTACGTGTGCACGTATTCTGTTACAGTTTTACTTATAGTTTTATGTTCGTAAAGTTACAGCAACTTTCCTAAGCGATTTTTCTTCAAAGGTCGCGCAGGAAAACAATATTTTCACCACTATCTGTTGACCTTTAACATCCGCACTTTGAGTGGCGATGATTATCAGATAAGTTCTAATTTTTGGAGACTCCGTTATAGAAGTTTCAAAAGAAAGACTTGCAAATTCAGAAGGCATTTCTAAACAAAACACCTGAAGTGGGTAGCAGTAACTAGCTCACCCATGCAGGGTTCCACTTTTTCCAGCGAGCCTTTGGTTTTGGGGTTATACAGTGTGGTGCTTGACTGACTTGATTTGGACCCTCTAGTAATGATCTGTGATATGGCACCCATTCAATTTTGTTTTGCAGCATTGTGCAGCTCCAACTTGATCTGAAGGTATTGGAGCGCTTTACATCAGTGGTTCCTAATCTTTTCACTTCTGGCTGAGGACCCCCACTGAATCACTACTGAAAGCTGTAGTTCCACCGAACAATTTGTAAACTGCACAAACAAGTACTTGAATTACTAAAGATTTTATTATTTTATATTGAAAAAAATTATTAGACTAACAATTTTTGATTTTATTTAGGGAAGTTCAATCCTCAGGCCAGATTCTACATTTCCCAAGCAATTTCTGCACTTATTTTTTAGGTACATAACATCTGAAATAGATTATTCACATAAATACATAAACATACATGCCAACAATGCCAGTCTCAAAACCTGGCTGTTCCCGAAATGAGGTTTCCTTTTCGCCTGAATCATCCCCCGGCACTGTTTCCACTTTGCTCTTTTCTTCCGAAGCGCCTTGAGAACTTGCGGTGACAAGCTTTGCGCTCTACAAAAACCTTTGACTTGACTTGACTTGACAATTGAGAAGTGGAAAGTGGGAGAGTAAAAATATACAGGAGAATGCCTTTTCCAAATTGATGTTTATACAAGCAGATGTAATTTTAGGCAGAGACAGCCTCAATTGGGTCTGTTGGTATGTATGCATATAGGATTTATAGCAGTAGGAGGATCCTGTACTTGCCATGGGCGGACTGGGAATCCAAAGCAGTCCTGGCAAATTTTGTCAGACCAGCACCTGTAAGGTACACAGCGAGTGTAGTGAGCGAGCCTGACCACTACAAAAGGGGCCTCAGGGGGCTTTCTCCTGTGAAAATTTGGGAAAGCATAGGGCATTCAACAACACATTTGTAATTATATATTCAATTTTATTAGCTTTTAAAGCATAGTAAATAATGGCCTTAATGTGCACCAGGATACAAGAATCTTCTTGTGGCTCTTCACTGATTCCCTCACTATCACCCTCCCAGAGTGCCTCTCACCGCTCCGTAGCCCCTCTATCACAAGTATTTAATTTGTTTGATAGCACCTCTCATATCAGTGTAGGTAGCGTGTCCGAGCCCTTTGCATCACACACATACAGAGACAATGACTCATGTGTGTTTGTAAATCAGTGTATAAAAAATGTTACATAAGGCAAAGTGACTAAGGTGTAGGATTCATGTCATCCATCCTGGTAGGCATTGTTTAAAAGTGCTTTTGTTTGGAGGATTTGTATGCCTTTGATATTGCAGAGACTTTAGCCAATTACCTGGGAAATCTATCCGCACCAGGGGTGACGGGACCTCAGTTCAACTGTTTGTGTAGGATCTACAGATACCAAATATCTCACCTTGATGATAGGGCAAATCTTGAGGAGGTGGTGTAAATGTAGTAGTGCCCCATTCTTCCTAATGAGATATTGCTGAACTTGCACCTGTGCATTTGTGACTGGAACTGTCTGGTGTGATCAATATCAATGTGCACCCGACGTGCACCCTCATTTCAGGGAGGTACAAAATTGCAACTCTTTGTGTGTGACCGGAATGGCCTGGTGGATCCCTTATCATCGTGCCCCAGACGTTGTGCCAGGATTCTCTGATGTGACCAAGATCACTGTGCACCGGATGTGGTTCCTAATTTGCAGAAAGGTACTGATTTTTCAACTCATCATTGTGGGTGAGCGGAACGGCCGGGTGCGACCATATATCATTACGCACCAGCCATTGTGCCCGGCTGGCCTGGGTGTGACTATGCTCAATGTATACCTGATGGGGTTCCTCCTCCTTCCAAAAGGCCCCACATTGTCTGCTTCATTCCTCATTTCTCAATTGCTCCTTTCTGGCCCTCAGTGTGGTGGACCAACTGCCATCTCCTCACACGGCCTTCCCCAAGGACATTGTTGTGCCAGGTAGTATTGCCTGGCTGGGGCCTGGTTAGTGCGAGTAAATGCCTGGGCTGGATGAATGCTTCAGAGAATGATCAGAAGTGGGACAACAGACTGCGTGACCACCCTCCTGTGATTTGCAGAACTGGGCCGGTCCCGGAAGGCCCTTGTGGACCCCTTTGGTGTGACCGACTATTGCCCTCAGTCCATTCCTGATCCGCATACTGTGCGTGAACTTTTGGAGTGGCTGCTTAACCCCTGTTGCCGACTGCCTCCTATTTGACCTTACTGTCTGTCCCCCACTTGCTTCCCTGAGACCCCGACTAAGAGCCAAATCGGCCTAGTGCCTGGGGGGAAGGGCAGGGTGTCTCCAATCAGCGGGGATGTAGGATAGTCGGGGTGAGTTGAAGGGTGGAGGGAGGTTTGGGCCACGAGATTTTCAGTGCATTACCAATTGACCTGCTGTGTATCAGTAGCACCGGATTAGGGTGGTAGGTGCGTATGTGTGCAAGTGTGTGTTATACAACGTGACTGATAGCTGTTGCACTACAATATGGTGCAGAGCGAGTGTGTGTGTGAGGGTGACAGCAGATGAACTGCATGTGATTCACTACAATGTCTGCCGGTTTGCCGTATTTGCGATTTCTTGCTAGAAAAGCATTTACCTTTGACATTGGTATTACCCACGGCAACTCAGACTCCGTTGCTTCTAAAAGTGATCTAAGTTGGCGTATCTACATATTTATGATATTGTTGTGAACAGGGGTGCACTTCCTCACTGTGGGGTATTGGCGTATAAAAATTGTTGGGGTGGGTCTGGGGTGTACAATCTATTGCATCCCATAAGGGTGCAGGGGGTTTTGGATCTAATCTTTCCAAAGTGTGTACATTGCTGATTAAAACATGTCTGGGCCTAGTACTGCTATATTTATTGTGTGTTGAGGGCAGTGGTCGAAGTGTGGGGAAAAAAGTAGGGGAACTGTGGGTAGAGCATCAGGAGGCGGGAATAACCAGAGGATTGGATCAGTGGGAGGAGTCAGAAGTGAGGGTAAAAAGAGCAAAACATACCGATTCTTAGTATGTTTGGCATCCACAACCAATGGATACATGTTTATTTTAGGTTTAATATATTAGTTAATTACATTAAAATACATTTACAACGTGGGATACATTTTCAATCACAGAATGTCCCAATTACGCTTATAAGAGATCAATCTTGGTATTGACCCTGGACTCATTCACATTTTAAGAGAACTACATTGGAACACCACTGCCAGGGTCCGCTGTAGCACGGGAGGGGGGTGCACGGACCCCTTCCCGTGTACCAGCGGAGTGAGGCAGGGGTGTATCCTTGCTCCATTTTTGTTCTCTCTCTATATAAATGGTTTAGAGAGAAGGTTGGTTGCCTTAAACGTGGATTGCCCTAAAGTTGGAAATCGGCACATACCGGTTTTATTGTATGCTGACGATGCCGTCTTGCTCGCCAGGACTGCTATAAGCCTTCAACAGCTTGTTAATGGATTTGTGGAGTTTATGGAGGAATTAGACTTGTCCGTAAACCTGAGCAAATCTTATCTTATGATAGCAGGCAAGAAACCGAGCAGGAAATTTGCTTTTAAAATAGGGTCACACAAACTGGAAACGGTTGGCTCTTTTTCCTATTTGGGCCTGCTGTTTGACGGGGGACACAAAGTTTGATCTGTTAATTGATGAAAGATGCAGGAAGTTGGCATCTGCGAATGGGGCTATTCATAACTTTGCTCGCAGATTGGGGAGGTGGTCGCCAGAACAGGTGATGAACCTTTATGTAGCGGTTAGCACTGCAAAAGCCATATATGGAGCAGAGGTCTGGGGATTCAGAAATGTAAGGCTACTGCAAATGGAGGAAGATACATTTCTAAGGAGGATCCTGAAGCTACCACAGGGCACCTCTGCACGAATAACACACACGGAATTGGGATTACCATATATCACTGACTTGGTAAAGGTAAGACCCATCATGATATGGCTTAGGTTATGGGTGAACCCTGTTGCGGAATTAAGCAGGCAAATAATCCGTGACTGCTTCCAAATGGACAACCTCCTTCATATCCCATGGCTGAGGTATATAAAAGAGACTTTGGAATCCATTGATCACCCAATTCTTTTCAGTGATCCTACCTCCATCACCCCCACATGCAGACATCAAATCAAGAGAGAGATACTTGACAAATTTGAATCACAAAGACTAAACATCGACTCCCTAAAGAAATCTGTTATGGCTCGCCATCGAGTGAGCAATGGGGTAGGAATGGAGCCTTATCTATTCTTAATGCACAATCATCAGGACAGATTCTTAATGTGCCGTTTTAGGCTCAACTTGTTACACCACATTTTAGCTTATCCTTCAGGTTTTACGGTAACAGTTGAGCAGAAGGGTGCCTGCGGCTGCGACAATAGGTCTCCGCAGGACACCCTTCATTTTGTACTTTTGTGTTCTTTTTATCAAATGCCCCGTCGTAAATTTCTTGTTGACATTTTAAAGGGATCTGAAATACGTGAAGCCAAGATTGCCCTTAACTTTTTACAAATGGCTGTTGATACCCGTACTTTATGCTCAATAGTAAACTTTCTGAGAGTGTCCGTAAGACTCAGGAACATCCGTGACTGATTAATGATACATATTTAACGCTGTGTGCCTTTTTGATAAAAGTTTTTTTGCTAAAAGTTTTTTTTAATGCTTCTTTTTAACCTGTTTTTAATGTTCTCCGGTTCAGGTTTAATGTAAATATATTGTAAATTGTACAATGTGTGTATTTGTTCTATGCACTTTTTATGTTGATGTTTAATCAACGAAATAAAGATTTACTGAACTGAACTGAACAGTGCATTACCAATTGACCTGCTGTGTATCAGTAGCACCGCATTAGGGTGGTAGGTGTGTATGTGTGCAAGTGTGTGTTATACAGACGTGACTGATAGCTTTTGCACTACTATATGGTGCAGAGCGAGTGTGTGTGTGATAGTGACAGCAGATGAACTGCATGTGATTCACTACAATGTCTGCCGGTTTGCCGTATTTGCGATTTCTTGCTAGAAAAGTAAATACCTTTGACATTGGTATTACCCGCACCAACTCAGACCCGGTTGCTTCTAAAAGTGATCTAGGTCGGCATATCTACATATTTTTGATATTGTTGTGAACAGGGGTGCACTTCCTCACTGTGGGGTATTGGTTTATAAAAATTGTTGGGGTGGGTCTGGGGTGGACAATCTATTGCATTCCATAAGGGTGCAGGGGGGTTTTGGATCTAATCTTTCCAAAGTGTGTACATTGCTGATTAAAACATGTCTGGGCCTAGTACTGCTATATTTATTGTGTGTTGAGGGTGCCTTATAACACGTAACGTTACAATGCTTATGGGGATGTCTTGGAGCAGTACCAAGACCCTGAAGACTCCTTAGAGCAGGACTTCATTAACGTGATGGATTTCAGGGGCATATTACCAACGTTAAGCGATATTTATCGCTAACGATGCTTAGCAACAAATTTTTTAACGCTAAGCATCGTCAGAAATTATCGCAGATAAACCTTGCTATTATCAAGGTTTATCGCAAATGCGATAAAAAACGGCCGCAATGCATGAATATCGCTGAAAAGTCAGCGATATTCATGCATTACTGAGCTAATGCTCTTAGCCATGTTATCCACCTCCCATTGGATAACATGGCTAAGAACTGCTCAGGGCAGGTGTTCGTTTTTGGAGATATTCGCGCTTAGCGCGAATATCTCCAAAAGTTGGTAATAGGAGATAGCGATGTTAGCGACTGTTTCCAGTCGCTAACATCTTGGCACGCCCACTTTGCATGTCATTAGTGATAAATATCACTGACAGGCAAAGTGGGGCCCAAGATGGTCGCTATCTCCTACTAGCTGTCGCTAACTGGTGTTAGCGACAGCTAGGTAATAGGGAGATAATTTTATCTCCGCTTTCTTGGCTTTTAAAGCCAAAAAAGCGGAGTTAAACCCCCTTGATAATATGCCCCTCAGTGTCCAGCAATCAGTGAAGAAATCCCTGGCTTGGGCTTTGAGACCCTTTAGGCAACAGCTGCAAGGCATGCCTGGCAATAGGGTGGGATCCCTCCTCTTCCCCTGGGGGAGAATGATGTAGCTCCCACTCCATGACCCAGGAAAGCTAAAATCAAGATAACTAGGGGGCATATTAGCAAGAACCTCGTTAAAATTATTGCCGTCTAACCTGGGCTTCTACTGGAATTCTATAACGCATATTAGCAAGCCTATTATTGCCGTTTTAGCAGCCGTTTCCTGCCGCTAAAACTGCGATAATTTTAACAAGGTTCTTGCTAACATGCCCCTAGGTTTCCTCATTTTTAGGCCTTTGAGAAACTCTCCGGAAACTTTGTTGGAGATCATTTTTATGGTGCCCCCACGCTCTCCACTGGGCAACTCTGTCCCTTCTAAGCCCCCCTCCAAGCTGGATTCCTTTGGAGATTCAGATTACTCCCATTCCAGTGATAGCGCACAGGCCGATGACCTGGGGCCAAGTAAGGAAAAGTGATCTGGGTATCTGCGTGATTCCACCTTACCCTCCAAGTCCGTGAAAGCTATTGACTTCAAGCCTAGTGAAATTGTGCACCCCAATCATCCAGCTGGGCTCCCCCACAAGAAAAAGAATCATCTAACCCCATGGATCTCGACTTTCTGGTTGGCTGGGCCCAGTGGGCAGTGTGGTAATTAGGAAACGTAAATGTGCGATATCCACTTAATGCCGTTGTTCTATTTCAACTCAAAATTAAATGAACTAGCCGCATCTGAGGCCGGCCCCATGGCCTAAGAGCCCTTTTTTGGTGGACCTTTCATGAAAGACAGCAAAGTAAGATTCCTTTCGAATGGCAGGTTAATGATTCCTATGAGTCCATACTAAGGGCTTTTAGTGATTACCTTTTCTTACAAGTGCTGCAATTTCCAATTAATTCTATAAAAAAAAACTTCAGACACTCCTTCTTTATAGGAGATTCTTGATTTTTGTGCAGCAAGTAAATAGTGATCTCTAGGTTTATAATGTTCTTTGTAAAACTAAGTAAAAGTTGACAATATGTGGTAAATTAGGAGTACAACTACTGTCATAAATGTTAATTTATTTTTCACATGTTTCTTTAGGAATCATTAACCTGCCATTCGAAAGGAATCTTACTTTGCTGTATTGAGAAACTAATTTTTTTTTTACTAAAACTGATATTTGAGGTATGCAGATTATTTATATGGTTTTCTTGGGTTTCGTTTATTACATAGATCCTCTAGAAACCAATCTACTTTAAGCAGGTTGCTTAATACCAGATTGTTCTAAAAAACTTAAAGTACCCTTTGGATTGAATAGGATATTGTCTTGTTTGACATTGATAATATTTCTTATGTACATTCTATTTTTTGTTCTGTTAAAAATATGAGTCCAAGTGTTAGCCAATTCGGATGAATCAAGTACACAAAATATTCATGTGAAATTGCTTTGCTACAAAATTTCTATTGTTTTTTTTTTTTAAACTAATTTATGTATAAAGTGATAAGTGTGTAATTATTTTATGTTTTATCCTTAGCCCTGAAGAAGTCTCAGTGTATGAGACGAAACGCGTTGGCTAAGAAGGGAAGTCCACATTTGTTCTTGGATTTTTTTGCCTGTCTTGGATTACTACAATAAAGAATTTGAATAAGAAACTTTGCAACAGTCCGGACTTTTTTCTTATTATAAGACCTTGCACTCTTACATATATTGAGAACAATAGAGACTGCCAAAGAACACTTCATAGATGGGTGCTGACTCCATATTGTTCATTAAATTTTTTGGGCTTTTGCCCTTGAAGGAACAGATGGGGGTTGTGTTCCTTGGATTCATAAGCACCATCACCATAACTTTCAAGTCACAGGTGAAAGCAGGTGCTGTTTTTTTGCCTCAACCCTTGCTTTTTGAAATAATAAAGCATTTCATATACGTTTATGTTTTCAACATCTCCCTAGGTGGGGTGTCGAAGCAAGTTTTCGAACGGGTCAAGTTACACCGCGGTGGAGTGCGTGGTTGGTATAGTGTTGTATGTGTTATGGTGCTGTTTGTGAAGCCCTTTGGTGTTGTGCCGAGCGACCAGAGAGATGCTCTTGTCGCTTGGCGCAGTGTTTAGTAGCGTGATAGTCAGGGCAATACCACTTCATTTATATGTGCAACATATTCCATCATTAGCTGCATACTTTACAGATTTTGACAAAAAAAGTTACTAAAAGCACTGTAACATGAATGTACTCTTTAATTATTAAATTGATACTAACGAGGTAAAACTTTTACCCCAACAGTATTAACTTGCAAAAATTACAACATTGTGAAGCAATATTGCCACAAAATGTGCTGAATTATGTTGCATAATTTACCTTTTCTTGCAGCATAATTTGGTCAACAAAGGAATATGATTTTGTTTTCCCCTGTCGTATAGTGGCACTGGTCTTAGGTGTATCCACAAAAGGAAAGGGAGCGCAGTAGAGGACAACGTTATGTAAATCCGACGCCTGGAATAGGTAGCCGCTTGCTCAGCTAAGGGGGCCTTTTATCATTAAACTGTTTCCTTGCACATTTGTTATAAAAGCTTTGTATCATGAGTCATTCTTGGTTCCAAAGGGGTGTTATGTTATCTTGTGATATGACGATTTGTGTAGCACACTCTTCACCCATGAGGGTATCCAGGCACTTGAGCAGGTGTGCAGGGGTGTAGTCCCCGTAGTGTTACTCGAAGCTCCAGGTCTTCATCCTCTTGCGGAACTCAAAAAGTGAGGTGGAGGCTCTGATGTGTTGAGGGAGGTCACTCCATGTTTTGGGTGCTATGCAGGTAAATGAGTAGCCTTATGTGTCAGCAGCCTTGTGCATCAACATATTTCCTCATAGACACATAATGGATAAAACCCTTTGGTACATCAGGCCCTAGGACCTTTTTCTGGCTGCTGCCTCATAGCAGGGTTGATTGAGTGTTAATTTACTTTTGTGACCGTGGAGGCACTACTTAACAGGACTGTGGTGTGTATAATGGCACAGCACTGGCAAGTCCCAAAAGGGCTGTAATGTTTTAACTTTGAGAGTAGTGACACTTCATATCTATGAGCCCGATTCACAGAATGAACTTAAGACTCAATCCTAAACTTACTACTATTTTGGTATTCACAGAATGCACTTACTACTTTTGGCATTCACAGAATGAACTTACTACTTTTGGTATTCACAGAAGTTAGGATTTTGTCTTAAGTCTGTTTTAAGACAAACTTGAGACAGACTTAAGACAGACTTAAGACAAAGGGGCAGATTTACGTTAACTGGCGCATCCCCAGGGATGCGTCAGTTAATGTGCGCCACAGTGCGCCACAGCTCCGCCACCCATGGTGCGCCGCATTTATAATGCGGCGCACCATGGGGCAAAAACGGCGTGACGCATCTGTGCCGTAAAGGTGGCGCATTGCTGGAGTTGCGTCGCAAGCGCGACGCAGCTCCAACAAGGCTCGGGGGTGCCCCATCTCAACAATGCTGCATCAAGACCTACGCCTGCTTCAAGCAGGCGCAGGCTTTTGGCGCAGCATTGGCTAGAAAGTGACTGAGTGAAATCTCATAGATTTCACTCAGCCACTTTTGCGAGGCGCACCTGCTCCGGAACGCCCACCCTGCGCCGGAACGCCCACAAGCGGCGCAGGGCTTTACAACGTGACGCATCTGCCTAGATGCGTCACGTTGTAAATCGTTCGTAGGGATGCGCCACGTTTACGCCGCCTTGCGTGACGCAACAGCGGCGTAAACGTGGCGCAAGGGCTTCATAAATCTGCCCCAAAATGTGTCAGAATGCAGGTGGTGTAACGAGGAGCAACAAGGAGAAATGTTTTCATTTCTCCTCATTATTGTCCTATTTCAATGCATGCTGCATTCTACAGCACGCATTGAAAGAGGAAAAAAACGAGGAGAAATAAAAACATTTCTCCTCATTGCTCCTACAACATGCATTGAAAGAGGTAAAGGCCTGTAGTGATTTATTTTTGTTAAGGAAGGGTCCCTTTCCTGCACAAAAATAATCTCCCCAGGACGTAGGCATCCTTGCACCATTGTGCAAGAGTGCAAGGGTGCCTGTGCCGGGGCATGGCAGCTATTTGTGTGCCAGCGCAGCGGAGAGCACAGGTATGCAACATATTATTGTTAAATATTTGGCATTGCTGTGCTTTGAAAGTGCTGCAGCGTGGTGCAGCCAAAGGGCTTGCGTTGCCACGCTGCGGCCCTTTCTTGTAAATCTGCCCCTGGGTTTGTACTTCTCCAAACCAATCACTCTTGAAAAATGCATACCAGGATGGATGACATGAATACCTCACCTTATAGTCCTTTTGGCCAATTCAGGATGTCGCCCGCCTGAACGTGTCTTTGCTTGAATAGAAGAGCTTGAGGAAAATCCATTCTCTCAATCTTTTTTTTTTTTAATCTTTCCACTTCTTAAATGTATGTGTATGCATTTATATGAAAAATCTATTTCAGCTTATTTTAATATTGGATACTCTAATATTCACTGCCCACTGCTAATCTCGTCCCATAATGCTTTTCAAGGCCTTTGGTGGGGATTGTATTTTTGCCCATAATGTGCTTCGGGTGGTCCTAAGAGGATGGGACCACCACTAAATCGTTCAGCTTGATTTGCTCTTTGTGTTCAAGGCATCTGCTTGGTCCTCTCCCTAGGTTAGGGTGGACCCCAAAATCATCACCTCTCGCATTGCCTGTTTTTCATTTTCATGGTTCTGATTTGTGAATTAGTTACATGCTTTTGAGTATGTAAAATTGCTTTATCAATGCATGTATGGGTGCAGTTTAATAGTCTATTCTGCTTATGTGTAAGAATGAGTTGTTCATTTCTAAGTTTCTCTACAGTACTGTAAAAATAGTAATTCAAAAGTGGGGGTGATTTGGCTGGATGCACACTGATCATGAATGGGGGGCCGCTGTGAACATGCGAGAGGTTAAATAGAGGAAATAGATTTACAATACTGTAAAAATAGTTAATTTGCAAGATAACCTTTAAATCGCAGAAATAGCTTAAAAATCTCCATCTGGGGATACCTCGATGCTGAAAACGACAGAGTCTCACAATTCCCGCTGACCATGTTGGTGTGGGGTCAGTTAAAGCAAAGACAGGCTCGAAAACAGTACCTTTACTCGCTGTGGCCGACACAATGGTACGAGCTGGTCAGGGACAACCATCGCGGATGCGTTGCAAACCAATGGAAGCGTTGCAGGGTGTGGTGCCCTCACGATTCGGTGCAGGAAGCGGCTCTGGTTGACCAGTCTCTGAAAGGTGGCAGGGACATTCTTCAATCCAAAGGCCATCACCCGGAATTGTTAGTGCCCCTCTGGCATTGAAAATGCTTGGCAAGACTGGAATGACCTACAATGGGTGTCAGAGTTCTTACGCATTTGGGGCCAGTAAAATTGGGAACAAGCCTTTCAAAGGTCTTGTCTTGCTCCAAATGCCTTGTCTGGGCAAACTCGACAACTGTATGCTTCCCCCACCCCGTCTACCCCCCCCCCCTCGGCTCTCCCCTCCCCTCCCTTCCCTCCTCCCCTCTGATGCGCGCCTTACCAGGCGGCAGTATTGGGCATTTCCTGGCCGGCATGCAAATTAGTGTAACTTTCTTGTTCGTGCAATACGATGGATTCGATATATGCATTTGATGCGCGCCTTACTAGGCGGCAGTATCGGGAATTTTTTGGCCGGCATGCAAATTATTGTAACTTTCTTGTTAGTACAAAACGATGGGTTCGATATGTGCATTTGTTATTTTGCATGTCCTGGCACACTCAATGAATGTATGTCCTCCTCTTTCCTTTTCCCTCCCATCCCTGCCCTCCCCCGTTCTCTCCTTTTTCCCCATACCCCCTTTCTGTACACAATTGTTGTATTTCGTAGCAGACTTAGACCATCCTTTGCCTAGCCATAATTCCTTTTTTGATAAGCTTTTAAACTGGTAAATGGCGGGTTAATTTATTCTTATTCGTTTCTTTCTTTCCAGCCGACTTATTGGGCACAATTGTGGGCGTAATTGATTCGCCACCCATTGACTTCCTCTATTGGGCACACTCGTGGTCGTAAATTTGATGCCACCCTCTATACTGAAGCATTGATATGCTCGTATTAATTGACCTTGCAAAGTAAGTTACGGGCCCACATATTGAGTTTTGGCCATTTACTTTTTGGTGGTGTATACTGATTGTATGATCTGTTTTTTAATTGTAGAGATTGAATTTCTCTTCAAACAAGCCAATACATTGATGACTGGCTCTTTTTTACACAAAGGTGATCCTTGTTTTTTAATAGTTATCTCTTTGGTCATCGGAATCACGACTGGTGCGGTGATAGTTGCTTTTCTTTTCTGATCTTTTCACGGGGTACTTATTTCTTTTCAGCTTTTTCCTTTGAAGAAGCCTACTTCTGTTATGTCTTAAAGTGTTTTTCATTTTTATTGTCTAGTAAATCAACGCTCAAAAAAATCTTCTGTCCTGATGATGACTGCACAGTAACCTAGCGGTTGAAACGCGTTGATGCTTTTTTGTGGCCATAATTTGTGAAGGACACATCATTTTGTCTTTGTTGTTCCTATTTCTTACAAGTTATGTTTGTGTGTGAGCCACTAGTTTGGCATGTAAATGGTTTGTTTTTGTTTTGCCAACACCCTTTCCTGAGCGTTATTGTTCTTTTCTGAACTTTTTAAAAAAAATTGATGTATAATAAATTATAATTGTTTTTGGAATTTGTATTTGTGTATCTATAGGCTTCCCTTCTTTCTTTTTCTTATCTTACAATTCTGTTTTTATACTTGAAGTTTAGTTGTTTATCTGAATTTCTCTACCTGAACCTCATGTTGGGTGTTATAGTTAACTGTCCCTGGTTCAGGGTTACTGGACAGCCCCTGTGGCTTGTGAATAAAGAGGCACATTGTGAGCCAGCCCCAGTAGAAAGGCTCTGAAACGCCAGGGTACCGCCAGCACATGGGCTGGACCAGGCGTAGCAACCTTAGGCTTACTATACTGGAGACTATTCACCCAGTAAATCCAATGTGATCCAGACTGATTACCTCTTGCCTGATTTGCAGCCTGGAGGGGGCCCCCTTCCTGCTGCCAATGGGGCAGCTCAGGCAGGTGCCCCAATTCAGGCACTTGTTCCCCTGTAGGCTCCAAAGCATCCCCCTGAAGGTATGCCTTCCCCTGGACAAAGGGAACTGTGGGGGCTGGTTTACAATGGCCCCTGTCTCTTTTCTTTCTAGCAGGCACCTGGGCCACTGTTCCAGGCTCTAAGGGGCATATTACCAACAACTAGCGATAATTATCGCTATGTTGGCTTAGCGGCAATATTTTTATCGCCGAGCTGCGGCGATTGTTATCGCTTAGGAACCTTGCTATTATCAAGGTTTATCTCCTAAGCGATAAAAATCGGCCATAATGCATGAATATCGCTGAAAAGTCAGCGATATTCATGCATTACCGAGCTAATGCTCTTAGCCATGTTATCCACCTACCATTGGATAACATGGCTAAGAACTGCTCAGGGGCAGGTGTTAGCTCTTGGAGATATTCGCGCTTAGCGCGAATATCTCCAAAAGTTGGTAATAGGAGATAGCGATGTTAGCGACTGTTTCCAGTCGCTAACATCTTGGCACGCCCACTTTGCATGTCATTAGTGATAAATTTCACTGACATGCAAAGCGGGGCCCAAGATGGTCGCCATCTCCTACTAGCTGTCGCTAACTGGTGTCAGCGACAGCTAGATAATAATGAGATCATTTTATCTCCGCTTTCTTGGCTTTTAAAGCCAAAAAAGCGGAGATAAATCCCCTTGATAATATGCCCCTAAGTCCTCTTGAATGCCCTGATCGGCTGCCATACACTGAGTGGTCGCACACGCTCACTCAGTCAGAGCCAACATCTTCAAATGACACTTACGATTCACCTTTTCCCAAGGAGAGCTCTCCAAATAGTTTCCTAGCAAACAGTCAACAGGCTTGGCTGGCCTCACAGCTACTCTCAAGGTAGCGGAGACCCACCCCCCCACTCAAAGGGAACCAATTCCACTTTGCAGAGGCACTCAGAGTTGTCAGTTGCAACTACTGGGTAGAATGTGTTGGGGACCACCTGCTCTTAAGACATATCCGACAACTGACAGCTGTCACACTGGCTCCAGTGTCTTAGTCTCAGAGCATCCACACTATGGCCATTGATAGTCACCCAGGGCCTGTATTTTATAGTGTTAACAGGCAGATGAGCTCTTGGGACCATCTCACCTTCTCCTAAAGAGACCAGGATCGTCTCTGCCGACCCCCACAGCTCCTGGGAACCCAACTCCTCCCTCAAGGCTACACTAGCCAACTAATGGGGCGGAGCACCTGTGGGTGCAGTGGTGGGGGGAACATCCTTTACAACGCTGATGTTACCCCGCAGTACTGTTACGACGTGTCTTTTACAACGCAAGTCGTAACCACGACTTGCGCTGGAGGGCGCTCTAAGATAAGGAATAGTAGATTTACTATTCCAACACCTTCCCTACTGTACGTAGGCTTGTGTTGGAATAGTAAATTTAACTATTCCTAAGTCCGCACCCCTACAGCGCAAGTCGTGGTAACGACTTGTGTTGTAAAAGACGCGTTGTAACGGTACGCGTAGTAATACCACGCGTTATACCATCATACATCCCAGTGGTGGCTTTCTTGGAACACTTAGGATCCCCTATGAAGTGGCCCACCTGACCATAACAGGCCTGGGTTCCCTTCTGGGCAGGCTTACCTCCTAGGGCTCATGGTTTCTTCTCACTGGGGGGCTAGGAACCTTTCACTTGGTTCCCTTGGGAATTACATTGGTGCTGTTTTTGGAACTCCTTCTATTTACCCCCACCTTTGGCGGAGTCTCCCATACAACCTTTTTGGACCAGGGTACTAACCCAGCGGTCCGCCTCCACAGCAAGCTTCCTGGGGTCAGTCAGCTTACTGTCAATCAAATGGAGGCTTAGCTCTGGAAAACAATTATCTGACAAGTGCTACCATGCAACCAATTTGTAGAGCTCCTGGAAATCATTTACCTGGCTAACCTTCACCCATCCATACAGTGCTCAGCAGAAATAGGACACATATTCCACCCAAGTGTTTGCCTCCAGCTTTTTACAGGCCCTGAACTTCTGCCTATACAACTTTGGAGTCAACTTAGACCTACTTATTAAGGCTTGCTTCATGCGGGCATAAGACGTCTGATCCTCTGTGGGTAGTGCTAGCAATGTGTTCCTCCCATCAGAGAAAAAGCAGCTCCACAACCCCACTCTCCAGTCACTCTCTGGGACTCTATAGCATCTCATCACTACCTCATAGGATTTAAACCACCGCCCAATGTCCTCACTCTTCACAAAGTCCTTAATTACCTCCTTGGGGATGTACACCCTCCCTTCTCCAGGCGCTGATGGTGTGCTGCCACCATAGGGATTGAACTCTATACTTTTGGCTTTCAGATCCAATTCCCTCAAACCCCTTTCAAGCTCTAAAAGCATCTTATTTTCCTCCATGGCCAATCTCTGCTTCTCAAACTTCAATTTCTCACTCTCCATGCCACTCTCCTTCCCCAACCCGAGCTTAACAATCTCCCTCTCATGCAGCCTATTTCTTTCTCTGTCCTCCAGCTCCTCTGGAGACATACCTCTTGAAGAGACACTGCTGCCATCTCTGGAAGGTACACCCCCTTGGCAGAATCACCAGCCCCTCCTGCTGCCCATCCAAATTCTTTACATCCACTAGAGGCTTCTCATCCTGCCCTCTGGCATTTATGGTTCCACCCAGGCCCTCACTGCCTTTTGGCATTCCTCATTTCTGGTGAGGCCCCTCACAGAGATTTTAAATTTCTTGCAGATGGCTTTGAGTTGAGACATAGTATAGGTTTCCACCCTATCCTCATCCAATTCAATATCAATAGATGCAATGGATGCTGACTTGGTCATGATGAACAAATTGGCAGTTCTCAAATTGCAGAAAATCCCAAAAGAAAAGTTCACCAATGGTATGTGGTTGCGTAATGGTCTGCATAATTCTAGTAGTGTACACCAATCAATGTATGTAAAGCACAAATGCAAATCCAGATCCTCACCGCTGACCACTTAAGTTAGAAATGGTGGTCTCTAGTTGGCAATGGTTGGCACTTTTGTCCAAGTAGGGACACTTCTTCCTAGTGAGGGTTTGGGGATACACTTCTAAATTAACCCCTCCTCACCCCCTTGGTAGTTTGGCACGAGCAGACAGGTTTATCTCAGAGGCAGTGTGTAAAGCATTTGTGCAAGCATTCAGTAATATAGTGAAAACACTACAAATGAACACCACACCAGTTTATAAAAATAAGTAATCTTTATCTAAACCAAAACAAGACCAAATACGACAAAAATCCACAATACAATACTGTACAAGTAGTTACTTTGCAAGATAACCTTTAGATTGCAGAAATAGCTGAAAAACACAGGGACATATTATCAAGGGATTTATCTCCGCTTTTTTGGCTTTAAAAGCCAAGAAAGTGGAGATCAAATTATCTCCCTATCAGCAACAGGGTGCTAACACGCAAATTCGCATGTTAGCACCCTTTTTCTATACGCTTCCCCTTGCATCTCTAATGAGATGCAAAGGGGGCGTTCCAGAGAAAAATAATAGGAGAAATGTTGTTAAGCGACATTTCTCCTATTATCAAGGATTTCGCTAACCCTGTTAGTGATAAAAAAAGCAGCGCTAACCGCGGTTAGCGCTGCTTTTTTTTACACCTGGTATTTTCCTGGCTTAGCCATGATATCCTATGGAAGGTAGATATCATGGCTAAGTTTGTGAGCCCCTATCATCAAGCTAACGCCAAACTTTGAGAGATTATCGTTGGTTTTCCAGCGATAATCTCTAATTTGGCAGTTAGCGCTAGGATTTGTATCACTTCTGAGATAAACCTTGCTAATAGCAAGTTATCTCTGCGATAATTTCCGGCGATGCTTAGCGTTAAAAAATTCGTTGCTACGCCTCGTTAGCGATAAATATCGCTAATCGTTGGTAATATGCCCCACAGTTCTTCCGAGTCGGTAGCTCCGTCTGGGGCTACCTCGATGCTGAAAACGATACAGTTTTACAATTACCGCTGACCGCGTTGGTGCTGGGTCAGCTAAAATGAAGACAGACTCAAAAACAATACCTTCACTTGTTGCGGATGACACAATGGTACAAGCCGTATTGTTAGAGCCACTGGAATTATGCGATTGTGCCCCCACAGAGGTTTTCACATAATTCTATATTTTCCATATTTGTCACATAATCCATCATCTGCCGCATAATCTGCAGATTTTAACAAAAAAGAAATTTGTTGCTAGCTCAACTGGTTCAAAAGTTAGCAAAACACAGTGACAAGTATTGCGGAGCAGAGGAAGGACGTTTGCAAAGATTGACTGGTCATCTTTATATAGTTTATTACTATATTTGTGTGTTAAACTGATAGTAATGATATACAACGAATACCCAGACAAGTTTAAAAATGTTAACAAGTTTAAAAATGACTTAAAAATTAAACATTATCCCATAATGTGCCGCATAATGCTGCATAATTAGTCTTTTCTTGCCGCATAATTTGCCACTCCGATGCCGTGTAATTCCAGTGGCCCTGGGTATTGTGTGGTATAGTTTGTCATTGTATAGTATGGTATGGTCTATAATTGTATAGTATAATATGTTATACTATGGCCTCATTGTAGAGTTTAGTATGGCATTGCCAGTCATTGTATTGTATAGTATGGCCTGTTTTTGTATGGTGTGGGCTGCCATTGTACGGAATGGTTTGAACTATCATTGCACTCGCAGGCAAAACTGAAAGAAATTTCTAAATTATGAAGATTGTACATGGAATGTAAAAGAGTATTTTCAATGAAGAACAAAAAGAGCAGAAAGATGAGCAGCTAGCTAATGAAACAACATCTTAAGATGCTTTTACTTAAAAGAATATAACCAATTCTAAAAAACTGAACCTTCAACTCTCAAAAGTAAACCTTTTCAATGAGAGCATTAGGCAATTAGAGAGAGGTGGTGATTTAGAGGTCCCCCCTAACCTAGGGGGAGGACGAAGGAGATGCCTTGAACACACAGAGCATAAACAAAAAGCACATCTTGTTGACCCGCCCAAGCACAGTTATTGGCCAAAAAACAATCCCAACCAAAGGCCCTGCAAAGCATTATGGGACAAGATTAGCAGTGGGCAGTGAATATTATAGTATCCAATGTCAAAATAATTCTACAAAGAGCTGCAGTTCAACTAGTTGTTACTAGATGTCCCTCACGAGTCAAATGCAAACGCTTGATGAAAGGGTTTCAATGGTTTTGCATTTGACTCAGTGAGGGACATCTAGTAACCAGTTGAACTGCAGTTCTTTGTAGAATTATTTTGATATTGGATACTATATAATATTCAATGCCCACTGCTAATCTCATCCCATAATGCTTTGCAGGACCTTTGGTTGGCATTGTTTGTTTTGCCAATAACTGTTCTTGGGGTGGTCCTAAGAGGATAGGTACACCACTACATCATTCAATAAGATGTGCTTTTTGTTTTCAAGGCATCTACTTGGTACTTCCCCTAGGTTAGGGGGGACCCCCAAATCATCACCTCTCTCATTGCTGTACCTTTTCTTTGAAATGTTCACTTTTTTTTTTATGGATTTGATGTATTCTTTTTAGTATGTAAAATTGCTTTATCAAAGCATCTGAGAATACTGTTGAATTAACTGCTACTAAGCACAGTTTTTATACTGTACTACAGGGTTAACAGTGAGGGCCCCATTCACAGAATGAATTTAAGACTCAATCTTAAACTTATTACTATTTTGGTATTCAGAGAATGCATTTACTACTTTTGGCATTCACAGAATGAACTTACTGCTTTTGGTATTCACAGAAGTTAGGATTTTGTCTTAAGTTTATTTTAAGACAGACTTAACCACATCAATGCTGATGGTATTCCCCTCCTGTGCTGAGATTTGTATATTCCCTTTATTCATGACGAGCTGGGCTCGTCATGAGCGTGCGAGGAGGCTACCTCATGACGAGCCCAGCTCGTCATGAGCGTCGAAGGGGTTAAGACAGATTTAAGACAAAATCCTAACTTAAGTCTGTCTTACGTCTGTCTTAAGTTTGTCTTAAGACAAACTTCTAACTTCTGTGAATACCAAAAGTAGTAAGTTCATTCTGTGAATACCAAAAAGTAGTAAGTGCATTTTGTGAATGCCAAAAGTAGTAAGTGCATTCTGTGAATACCAAAATAGTAGTAAGTTTAGGATTGAGTCTTAAATTCATTCTGTGAATCAAGCCCAAAGGGCATATTTAAAAAATAGGGCACAAGAGCGATGCAACTCTTAAGTTAGATTTATCAAGTCACACAAGGCCACTTTGCATGGTGTGGCTTGAAAAGTCTAGAGTAGCACAGTGCATCATGCTGCTTTTCATTACTCCGCCTTGGAAAGGCGTGCTATGGGTGGAGTGTGGGTGCTGCCACGCACCCATCCTTAGATTGGTGCATTCCCAGATTTACCAACCCTGGTAGACCAGGGAAAGCATCAAAATGCGACGCCACCTCAGGTTATGCGTAATAATCCTAGGTATTTCAGCATTCTGCAGCACACATAGAAAGAGGTAAAGGCCTCAGAGGATTGTTTTTGTGCAGGAAGGTATCTCTTGTTGATCAAAAACAATCCTTACTACAACGCAGAGAACCTTTCACCATGGTGCAAGGGTGCCTGCGTTGCCACTGGGCAGCACATTGTGCAACAGTGTTGGGATAAGACAGGAATGCACCGTGTTATGTTAGATACGATGCAATCTGCCCTTTCCCTTTCATGCAGCGCAGCGAGGCGACTAGCTGCGCTGCACTGTGTGATTTGTTCAGAAATACTCCCCAAAAACCATGCTTCAGACAATGCACTTTGCACTATGGTGTCAGCTTTGACACCTGGCTGCCTAAAGTGGGCGGCAAACAGAGAGAGTCTCTCCCATTCACGCAATGCAGTGCCACACTTGAAGGCTCAGATGAACAAAGGTGTCATGCAGCGCAGCGCAGCACCCAAAGTTGCTCTTCTGCGTGACGGAGAGAGAGCAGGAAAGTGCCATATCTACAGAGATATGACTCTCTCCTCCCCTCTCCCTGGTGCCGGCACCGAAGTATGCTGCTGAGTGTGACTCGAGCATGGCTTTTGTACTTCAAGGATTCCGTTACAGTACAAAATACTATGACTTGACACATTTTAAAAAATGTCTCCTTTTATCACCCGTCTACTAATGTTAGTAGATAGGGTTTTGTGTTAAAAAGCATGCGTCGTGGCATGGGAAGGCCTATGTACCACCGATGTAACGCTCAATTGACAATAAAGGTTTATGTTGCTGTTCCTTACAAACCAAGGCAAATACCAATTTGCATTGGTTTGTAAATCTCCAGAAAGGTTTTTGTTGGGTCTGCACTAAAATAGTAACTCAAACCCAGCGCAAAACCTTTGTAAATCTTGGTCTCAGTGGCATAATAAACTTATACTTGTACTAATTAGCATCACAGCTATTACTCATAAATGACTGGCTCAGCAGAGGATGGTCCGACTCGGCCTACACGGTTGAGCTCACCTCTATGGGCTTTCCCAAATTGATGGCTATGCTTTAGAGAGATACGGTCCCCACCACATTGCCATAAGTGACCTGTATGGGGTTTCTTGGGTGACGGGTGGCACCAAATCACACACGAAGGATGTGCATTTACACTCACACAACAAACTCCCCTTGTGGTGCAGCAGATGGCTGAGTGAGGTGACAGTACTGGAAGGTTTCAGTCGATGGGATGCAATAGGTATTACCCAATTGGGAGATGTGTGGTCTGAAACACATATGTACTCTTTTCAAGACCTCCAATCCACATACACACTGTCCACGACCCAATTCCATAAATACCTACCACTGTGCCATTCACTACATACTACTCACATCATGCAAGACACGTCCCTCCCAGAATTCAGCCCGCTTAAAGCCAAGATCATGATGGATACTCATGGAAAGGGTGGCGTCTCTGAAATATATTGCACACTTATCGTTTATGCCCCCAGGGATATTGGACCCCTCCAAACGAGATGGGAGGAGTGGATAAGGCCTCTAGAAGATGAAGACTGGAGAGACGCTTTGATGGCCCCTAGGTTCATTTTGATATCCTCTAGGCTAAGACTGGCCAAATGTACTATCTCTGTTGTGCATATCTCACACAAGACATCTACATAAGGTGGGCTTCCCTGCGCAATCCAGGTGCTGCCGATGCTCCTCGATTGCCGCAGACTTCTACCACATGGTCAGAGGCTGCCAAATCATCCAACAACAGGTCAGTGGTGGTGGAACTCTCAATGGTACTGGGTTGGGAAGTAGACCTGTTCCCACTAATAAAGCTGCTGGGAGTGTCTGAAGGTGCCGGGGCCACGAGGGCGGGACCGGCCTCGATGGGTACAGCCATCATGGTAGCCACGAGAGATATAGCATCTCATGGGAAATCCGCTGATCCTCCATCACTCACTCAATGGCGGCAAAGGTTGGATTGGTGCGCCAGACACGAGAAGCTGATTTACGAGGCCTGGGGTTTCCCTTCCAAATGATATGGAACAAATGATGAGGGGACCTGGGTTTCCAATTGATGACTTAAACGCTAATATGATACTGCATAAATGGCTGACCTGCTGGTCCTACAGGGGTGTAGCACTGCTTATACAGATGCACTTAAGTAATTAGGATGGTGACATATCGATTGTTATGATATTGAATGGTAATGCTGTTGAAAAACAAAAAAAAAGTCATTTATCAAAAATACAAATCTTGGCCTCAGTGCTGCTCAGCATTAGATGGCTTCTATGTAAATCTGGGCCAGTGACCACTCAGGAGAGTCCAAGTCACCAAGGATTCACTTAAATGTAATGTAATGTAATGTTGGAATTTGTAAAGCGCACAGCTACCTCCACCGGAGGTGTCCCGGCGCTGTCCGTATACCGCTTAGGAACCCTTCCTGGCTTTCCTGGGAAATGTCCACTCCTGGGCACCCCCCAGGTGCAGCCAGGCATCCCAGCGCTTTTGGGGCCGTTGTGGAGACTAAGCAAGCTATTGCCCAGAGTTGCAGCGTGGGACCCATGATCAGAACAGGCACTGAGGCGAGAATATCCAGTCTGGGGAATTAAAGGGCCGGAGACCCACCGAGGTGGGAATCGAACCCTGGTCCCTGGCCAGAGCTCTGCATCAAGGTCTGCCTGCTCTAACCATTGAGCCACACTTCTCCACTTAGTCTCTTAAATGGTGCCCAAAATGGTGCCTTGCATGCCACATGCCAAAGCTCTGGGAACCATACACCATGAAGACTGTAGGTGGCTTGATTTGTTCTCCAAGTTTATTGGAGGAATATGTTTTTAACTATGTAAAATACTACACAAAGACTGCATTTAACATGCAATTGTAGCAGCAATGCTGGGTGTGCACAGGATTGTGGGTATGCAGATTGGCGGTGATGTTCTGCTTGTTGGCTCTGGAGGAGCCTGACCTCTATGGGTAAGAAGGAGCCTTGCACCTCCTGCTCCTCAATGGGGCACTCAACATTCTCTACACTTAGCCCCTCAAGCTGCGTTTCCGCAGCTTTGTCAGTTACATCTAACCTTATCCAGTGTTTCCCAGGGGGGGTGGGGTGGGGGGTGGCAAGCTGTGGAAAATGGTGGACGCCTAATCATGGTGCTCCCGGGCCTGGGCCGATAACTCTCCTCTATCCTCCATAAAAACATCCATCCGTGCTAATCCTACAAGCTGCTGCTGTACGGATAGAGACAGCTGCACGTAGCAACATTTCCGGCTGGAACCGGCAACGCTGAACCTGCAGACGGCGACCCGACTCGCAACCGGGCCGTAAACTACATGAGGCTGCCGGTTTGGGCCTAGCACCACGGATGGGTGTATCCTGCTACTGGAAGGCGTTGAACCACCTGAAGTCCTGCTCGGCTGCTAGAAGCGACATGGGGAGCAGCCCAGCAGATTACAGCTGACCGATACGATAGAAGCAAGCAGCACCTACGGCGGACAACAGAGTCGTGGAGCGCCCCTGGAGGTACTGCGGTGGTGGAAGTGTGCGGAGTGACCGGGTCCTGCTTTGAGGCGTGAGGCCTAGCAGAGCAGTAAGAATCGGAGTGCAGGACTGAGGCCTTGCAGTGTCAGATGCAGTAGAGCCTGGCTGTGTTGAGGCACAAATGTTCACCGAGGTCCTGTGCATGCAGCGGAGGAGCAAGGTGAGAAAAATACTACGACAGGGTGGCGGCTCTGATGGCTGCAAAAGAAAATCACTGCCTATAAGAACGAAATATGCAGGTATATAAAGTGGATTTCCCCCCTCGCCTCGCAACGCGCGGACTGCATAATTGCGCAATACACGACCCGTCACGGGCTCGGAGCCTCTAAAGGGGCAGTGAGTTGAACCATGTGACTAGATCCCTCGCCTACGAGGCCAGCAAGTTAAATTACTGGCAAAGTCATTATATTTTGTGGCCGTGTGTAGCGAGCTAAATGTGTGACATACCGCATCAATACATGGTACAAAAGCTGGACACGCAATGCACAAACAAAGCCTAAGCACTGTTTGTATAGAAGCTCTGGCGGGCCCCTCTCTGGTGCCGCGGCACTCAACAGGCAGTGAGGGTGTGCACATTGTGGCTCCCTTATGGTGCGAGTGAATGTTACCCCAGCCGCCATTTTGGGAACCGAGCGAGAATACGATGAGAAGACCAAAAGGGAAACAGGTGGAGCAAGGTCCCGCAGGGGACCCCAACACCAATACTACAAAAGACTCAACAATATCGCCAGATGAGGTCGTAGCTACCCTTGCCACAGAAGTACCACCATCAGACAAAATGGATATTATTCTGAAGGAAATAATGGAATCTAGGGCAGTTCTGGAGCAGCAACTCGGTACACTCATAAATGATGTGAGCCACCTACGAGCTGACCATAAACCTGGTTGAGAAAGTTCGGAAACACTCAATGTACCTATCAGAAATCACTTCATAGTGCAAAGCACAAACAGAAATGGTCACGCAGTTACAGCAACAAGTTAAAGAACTACAAGTCAGGGTGGATGATGTGGAGGGCCGAGTACGTGGAAACAACTTACGTATAAAAGGTATACCTGAAAAAAGTGAGGGACGTGATCAAACGCAATTCATAGAACAATGGTTGGGTACTGCAGTGGCGACAGATGGATAGACTGGCATGTTCAGTGTGAAGAGGTCCCACAAGGTACCCACTGGAAATCGTGCAACGGGACTGCCACTGAGACCAATGGTGGCAAATATCATAAATTATAAAGACATGGACACACTTCTCCGTAAACCAAGTGAATGAGCACCCCTCTTATACAAAAACACAAGGATTTCCCTGTTCCCGGATTACACTGTACAGGTACAGAGACAGAGGGAAGCTTTCATTGGGGTTAAGAAACACCTGCAGCAACTGAATCTGGGATACGCATTAATAATATTCCCTGGCAAACTCAAGGTTATGCACAACAATGCTAGTCACTTCATGGAGGATGCTTGTTTGTTTGTTATATTCTTTTATTCGGTTACCACTTAATTGCAACCATAAAAAGTACAGATAAAAACAATAAAAATAAAATTGTTTTACATAACAGAGAAAAAAAAAATATATATATATAAGTGTAGTTATACAAATTCACATATTATCGAACAAGAGCTTCTCGTATTTTGATAGTGGTTTTTAGGAATGTGGCTATGCTTTTTGCTGAGTCAATTGAGTTCAAAAGTTGTGAAAAAAAATATGCTCGATGACAGGACCTGTGGCCAGAGGATCGAAGAAGTGGAAGAATCCAAGTTTTTCGTGGTGTCTTATAATATAAACAGAAAAAGATAATGTGAAGGGTTGATTGGATCGATACTCCGTCACAGGGACAGTTCATAGTGTCTTTCGACCGGTCCTGTATGCGAGGAAAGGAAACCAATCGAAAGAAGGTGTTAAAACGAAATCTTGTCAAAAGATATTTTTCGAAGTTGGACAAATAATACGTTAGATAGGGTTGTAGAAGTTTGACAGGTTGAATTGCTTGGATTTGGAGATTGGAAGATTTTTGAATCTCAGTTGAATTACGTAGTTCTCTCAAGTGGTCCATGCTTATTTTCTTTAGATCTTTTCTGGATATATCCTCCACACTAGGTGGGTCGTCAAAGTATGAACTACGACCTAGGTCTTTGAAGAAGTTCTCCACATAAGCTAGCCAGGAAATCCTACGCCAATTTGTTAGGGCCATACAGTCCTCGATCAACGAGCGTGTCAGATGACATTCAGGTTTTGACCATATATGTTGCCATAAGAGAATTGGATGGACACGCATATAGTCTGTAATATAATCCATTCCAAGCTCGTTGTGAGTGGCAAAGTTCGGAGCGCTTTGTGGAAGGGCCAGCAGGTATTTAGCAAACCCGTTCTCTACTACTTGGATGGAATCAATTGGACCTTGGCCCCACACTCCTGCGCCATAGGTGGCCACACTATGGCATTTTGCATAGAAGATTTTTAGGAGTTCTTGGGGGGCAGGTTTACCAAGTTTTCTGGAGAAAGAGACCAAGGCCGTTGTTGCTCGCTGGAAAATAAGTTTTCTGCTGGCCGTGGCCTGCCGCCAGCTTAAAGAATCATCCACCAGTATCCCTAGGTATGGATAGGCCGAAGTTTTTTCCAATCTGGACTTTTCCACAACAATTGCTCTGGGTTTCTTGACCTTGGGGCCGATGTGCGTCGTGAACGTCTTTTTTATATTGATTTTGAGACCAAGGGAGCCCATAAAAGAAGAGTACTTGTCAAGCTGCTTTTGTAGTTGATTGAGTGTCCTTGCAAAAATGACTGAATCATCTGCATAAAGCAGCGTTGGTATAGGGCGATGGTTAATCTGGGGTAAATCCTGGCTCCCTTCTAGCATGGCCCGCTCAAGACCGTTGGTGTAAAGGTTGAACAAGAAGGGAGCCAGTACACATCCCTGTCTTACCCCTTTTCTGATGGAAAATGATGGAGACAGCTCGCCATGGACTCCAAATCTGACGGACGCCGTTGCGTCCCCATAAAGTTCCCGTAGAAATGCTATAAGGGCTGGATCCACCTTAAGGTCGCTTAAAATAGCCCAGAGTTTGGAGTGCGGGATGCAGTCAAACGCTGCGCTGAGATCGACATACACTAGGAAGATGTTGCCCTCTTTTGCTGCAGTGTACTTCCCTATCAAAAGGGCAAGGTTCAGAGCCTGCTCCACAGTTCCAAGACCTTTCTGGAAGCCATATTGCAGGTCGGTCATGATGTTATTTGACTGGGCCCAAGATTGTAGTCGGCCGAGTATCATGGAGGATGCAAATACGGCCTGGTTGTGGATAGAAATTAACTTCCCGGACCTGGCGATATTGGAAGTACACAGACAGCCCCGAAAACTGAGCCAGCGCCATAGGCTTAATGGGCAGAGAAACACTATAAGGCAGCAAATAGGGGAAGAGAGCACACTCACCCTAGAGCAAAAAATAGGGAGCATGAGAGCAGCATTGCAGAGTGCAGCGGCGCTGTAGGCAACGGAAGATGCTGGCAGACATGATTCGTCCTCGGATGGGATGCCCGTAACAGACTCGGAGAGCAGCCAACCTTTATTCCCAACTCTGACTCCTCAAACTGCCCGTGAATTGCTGAACTGAGCAAAGGAAATGTACAAATAAGAAATGGGAAACAGCATCGGAAAAGTTACAAACAGTAGAAAGTTGGTCAAAAATGGGACGCCTATGATACAAAGTAACAGAAATATAAAAAACATAAGCCAAATGGCCTGAAAGCAGTGGTAGGTCGCTGCTAGTACATGTACAGGCGCGTATGACATCTACCTGATCATGTTACTGACTTGTGGGGAGTGAGGGGAGGCGCGCCCAGGTTCTTCCCTTTTCTCTCTCCTTTCTCTTCTTTCCCCCCCTTTTTTTCCTCCCTCCCTCTTTACTCTAATCCTTAGAATATTCATCACAATGCTGCCCCAAAGTGCAGCGCAAGAGAGCTGTCTGGAGGTGAGATTGTCCGCTGCTGTCGTACTTCCCCCCCTGGTGATTGCAAGTACCATGTTTAAGTTGTTGCTAATATTGGAGTATGTTTGGTCGAGCACATGTTTGAGGTTGGACCGGAATATTGGGGTAGTTTGTATACATATTTTTAAGAGTTATGAAGGGCACACAATTGGGCACGAAGTTCAACCTGTCAAGGAGAGAGGAATCACAAGGGCAGATATTAGAGTGTACACACAATATAAATGATTACACTATCATCATATAAATTCCTCACCTGGAATGTGCGGGGCATGGGTTCTGTCCATAAAAGTTACCGTATTCATGCGCAACTGATCAGGCCTAAGGCACAAATAGTATTTATACAGGAAACACACTTAAACACAGCTGAAGCCTGAAAACTCTGGAAAAAATGGAGGGTCCAATTGTGCAATACAACATATTCTGCAATTGTGAGGGGTGCAGCAGTATGGATAAGAGTGAGGGTCCCAATTAAGCTACATGAGCAACATATAGATGGGGATGGCTGATATGTGCTGCTAAAAGGAGAACTGGACTGACAGTTGGTGGTGGTGGGCAGTATTTACTTTCCAAACTCGGAACAAGAGGCGTTTCTAAAGAGGGTAAGCGCTGCCCTGACAGACTGGGTACAACACCCATGGATGCTGGGCGGGGACTATAATGCAGTCCTAAATATACAACTAGATAGATTGCACCCTCCAATGAGAGGAGCAATAACAATATGACAGGCGAAAGCACTGGAAACATGGGTACGAGGGAAGACACTATCAGATGCGTGGCGCAGCAAAAATGCAGAAACACGCGAATACTCATTGTACTCTCCGATGCATGCATTACACACACGGATAAATCGCATCTTGTGCTCCCCTGCCCTATTGCCACAGTTATTGGATACTACATACATCAGTATAGTAACATCATGGCAACAGGCCCCCCCACCCCACAACACAAGCATGCATCCCGCAAATAACACACTAGACACCAGTGTTAGTTTGGGAAAAGCTGCTGCAGGTTTATTTACATACAACGTTATGTAATCATAGTGGGTTAGCTTACGGGCGATCCAAGGGCAGGCCGCATTCTCGCCACCTGCCCGCCGGATGAGCCAGGCAGCAGCACCTATGTGCTGCCCCTTATGGTAATGATTATACTCACGCCCCTTGCGGGGGGAGCATATGTAGGCAAGCCCCCGGTTGCACAGGCCCACAACCGCCCGAAGGACTACTGGGGCGCCGACACAGGTTCCAGGAACCTCCCCTGAGGCCCCTGTTATTAGGCTCTGGCACTCCTATGTGCCCGCTGAGCTACAGTGCTACACCTCTCTGCTTCCGGATCGCCCTGTAACTCCGCCACATCCTGGGTGGCGGCAACCGTCGCCGCCCGGGCCCCCCACTACCTAGCTTCCTGTCTTTACCTGCAACCTTTCGACTGCAGTGCTTCCTGCAGGTCTAGGAGGAAAAGGTCCATCCCTACAGGTGAGAGTTTCACACCATCCACCTCATAGTAGCCCTTGATCCTTTCATGAATCATTTCATGCCTGACAAATCCCAGTCCTCTCTGCTCGGTTGACTCTTCTCCTAGACCTCTCTACTGCTTCACAGGATTTAGCACCGTGCCATACCCTGCGTGGCACGATCTCTGACCACCATACCTCACATTACCCCATGCGTTTACAGACTGCCCCCATGTCATTTTTGATCTTGTGGAGTAAAACAGTCCTTCCTAAATTCGTGAGGTCGTTACCCCCCAGGTGAATGACAAGGTGGTTGGAAGGGGCTCCGACTGAGGCTAGCGATAGCTCGAGTTTATTCATGAGGCTGTTCCAACGCATGCCCGGAAACCCTAGCCACACAAACTCTGTGTTTGGGAATCCACGTGTCCAGTTCCTGATCGATGCCCACCGTTCTAACCTGGAGATGGTAGAGTGCCGCATGACCCACACTCTCGACCCTGCTAAGACAAAGGACACAATTCAATCTTTGTTGGTTTATTAATCTCTTCAGTATGAAATATTACAACACGTCAAAATTCACTGTACACAAAACGCAACGGTGGAACACAAAACACTGTAAACTCAAGCCACCATTGATACATCATGGGCAGATATACCGCTTGTAACATAGGGACTCCCAGCGCCCCACTTTTTGCACGCTTGCCGGCTGCATGCCTGCTTTGAAAGTCGCGGTGGCAGCACCTATTCTGAACGAGTGGCTGGAGACTTCTTGCCCTGGCTAAGTAAGCCTGCTCTAGATAAACATGCAACCATGAATATTTCCATCTGGTACTTAGTGAGCGGGCCGAGGTCTGCGTGGATAAGAAGGTACCCTGGCGCTGAGGGGCGCAGCGCGAGGTAGGCCCTGACTAGTGAGACAGGGCAGTACTTGGGATACCCCAGCGGGCAAAACTCAATAACTACCCTCTTGCCTGCCTGATCTGTCTTGGACTTCCTGAGGTGTATGGTCAAACTGCGGTCCAAGCTAATGTCCGTTACACCCAAGGCGTCCCCAGAACTGTCACTTTTGGAGCGTGCCACCAACTCGCTGATGTGGAAAGCTCCAAAGAAAGCTAGGCAAAATGCCGCTGAAAACAGTGAAGCCTCAAAGTGTGAGTGGGTTACAGTGTCTAGCACATCTAGCATGGCTTGGAGGATGGGAAAATCGATGGGGGATCTGCTGTCCGGGACCCTCGGCTCCTCCCTAGACCAGCCCTACCATGCTGCCCTGATAACGAAGGTCTTTGCTGGGTCCTGACCACCTCTCAACCTGGCATTGTGATTGACTGAGGCCAGGTGACCGCAGGCCCAGGAGTGGGATTTGCCTTGTCTCTTGGCCCATACTACGAAAGCCTGCACTCTATCTTCCAGTGGTAACCCATGTAGGCCCAGGTCCTCCACTACTTTGTTAAATGCAGACAGGTGGCTCCCGTAGCATTTCCTCGTACCTGGGGCCAAAGATCTCTCCCCCAGAGCTCTCAACTCCATGATGCGCCAGAGGGTTGGTGGGAAGGGGGTCATCTCTGCTCTCGCCCTCGGCCAGGCCGCCTCGAAACGATCCCACTGGAAACGAGATAGAGCATCAGCTGCCACATTTTTGACTCCCTCAATATGTCTGGCCCTAAACTCAATATTGCAACGCAGGCTCCCTCTGGCAAGCTCCCTCAGTAAACATAGCACCAACGGGAATCTAGCTGATTGCCCGTTTACTGCCTGAACCACCGCCATGTTGTCGGACCAGAATAGGACCTTTCTGTCAGACAAGGACTCAGGCCACAGGTGTAGAGCGATGACACTAGGGAAGAGCTCCAGCACCGTGAGGTTGGACGTAATGCCGCGCATGCGCCAGGCGTTGGGCCATTCCTGCGTGCACCACTGTTTGCCCAGTATTGCCCCAAAGCCCTCCCTGCCTGAAGCGTCCGTGAACATGCTGATTTCCGGACTGTCTACCCAAGGAGCCCTCCAGATCACAGTCCCGTTGAAGTCAGACAAGAACTCGACCCACATAGCCAGGTCCTTCGTCAGGCCCAGGGACAACTTGACAAAGTGGTGTCGCTTGACAACCTTCGCAGTGGCTCGAGCCAGTCTCCTGGCAAAGAACCTGCCCACAGGAATGACTCTCGCCGCAAAATTGAGCTTACCCAGGAGGCTCTGGATGAACCCTAAAGGCGCCTTGTCTCTCCCCAGCAGATACTGAATGTCCTGTTGCAAGGCCTGCACCTTCCCGGCAGGGAGTCTAGACACGCCCATTACCTCGATGCCCAGAAATGTGAGAACCTGCGCAGGGCCTTCAGTCTTGCCGGGTGCTAACGGCACCCCCAGTTGTCTAGCCAGATCCATGAAGCATTGGATCCCCTCGCTGCATTCCTGCGTATCATCCCTCCCAATGAATAAAAAGTCGCCCAAGTAGTGGGTCACTGCCTTGACATCATACTTCACCGAGAGTACCCACTGCAGGAAAGAGCGGAAGGCCTCAAAAAGGCGCAGGATACTGCGCAGCCCACGGGCATGCATTTGTCAAAAAAGAAGTCCCCCCGCCACTTGAAGCCACTTGAAGCCCAAAAGGTGTTGGCTCTCAGGGTGGACCGGCAGCAGTCTGAATGCTGACTCAATGTCGGCTTTCGCCAACCACGCACCACTCCCGGCCCTCCTAACGATGTCGATGGCCATGTCCAGGGAACAGTAGGAGACAGAGCAGGAGCCCTCCTCCAGCCATGAATTTACAGAGTCACCCTCGGGGAAGGATAGGTGTTGGGGACTACACCCAAGGGCGAGACCACAAAATCTGGGAGAGGAGGAAGCTGGAAAGGGCCCACCACCCTCCCCAGAGCCAGTTCTTTACCAATTTTTTCTCCGTCCACCTCGGGGTGGTCCCTTGTTGATCTAAGGTTCTCCGAATCCCTGCTAAACCTGGGGCCCTGATTTGGGATTCTGAAACCTTCCAGGAAGCCCTCGGGTAACACGGCCCTATCTTTAGCATTAGAATAGTCCCGCAGTAGAGGCAGCAATTTTGAAATGGCGATGGGGGACGGGCCTTTGGACAGTTGAAGGCCAGGGAGAACTGTGAGCGCAGGCTTACTGGCAGGCGTTTGGTTGCGGGAAAGGGGAACGGGGGGGCAGAGCCGCTGCAGGGGGGAAGGGCCTGTCTAATGCTTTACTGTCAGAGCTGCTACTTGTCCTGTCTAGCGGGCCCAGCGGAGGAGTCCCGCTTGTCACATGAGGTGGCAGGATGGGAGCCGCTACACTTGCTGCATGTGTGGGAGAATCTGCAGGCCTTCCCCCACGTGCAGTTTCCCCCGTTGAACAGCCTGCATGTCCCAGTGAAGCTCCTTTTGTTACCTTGCTTCTGACCACCTCCAGCTCGGCCCCCCCGATAGGACTGCCTGAACTGGCCCTTTTTATCCTGGTTCTGTCCCTTACTTGTTTCCCCTTTCCTGTCGTTGGAACTCGTTTTATCTGTGGATTCTACCTTTCCCTTGCCCATGTGCTGCATCAATAGCCGCACTTCCATCTGGTCCCACCCCAGCTCAGGACACATGTCAATCTTCTTCCTGAATTCGCAATCATACTTGTACCAGCCCATGCCCCCATTGGTTTCTGCCTCATTAGTTATGATGCTAGCGTATTGAAACAGGCCCTGCTCCTGCTCTGGGAATTGCTCCATAATGACTGCAGCCAGGATGGCAAAGGCCTGCCTCCACGACTTGATGGATTTCTCGAGCCAAGCCTGAAAACACACTTTCTTGTCTTCCTCCTTGCCCCCCATCTTCCTAGTGTCCACCTCCTCAGCCCCATGCAAAAGCAATGAGAAGATATCAATGAACTCCCTGCGCCATATTCCTTCCTTAGCTGGCAGAGGCACCTCCCAGGCTAGGGAGCACCTGCCCGACAGCAGTGGGGCCATGGATACTTGTGGAAGTGGCACCGCTGGTACCACCTGAGTTGCAGGACTGGGAGAGGTGATGGTCGCTGCGAGCTGCGGGGGCGCAGCTAAAGCAATCGTGGGCAGAGGGGGCTGGGCTGGGAAGGGCGATGCGACTGGTGCTGCCCTCTGCTGGCAGCCTGGGTCCCTTGAGTCTTCCCCCACTACTTTTGACCCAACTGAATCAATGCTTGTGCTTGGTCCTCCCTGAAAGCCCCCTGCAGTGTCAGCCTGTCCGCCCCACACTTGAGTGACAGAAACCTCTGCTGTAGCCTGAAGTGTTAGTGCTGGTGCCACTCCCCCAACCCCTGAAATCACTGCGGCCGCACCAGCTGGGTGACTAGCGGCCCTTAAGCCCGCCCTAACTTCTGCCATGAAGTCCGCAAGGGAGTTTGTGAGCTTACCAAGGTCCACACGTGTAGCAAAGTTCGCAGAAGGGGATGCCGCAGCCGGGGGGGGGTCGCTGCCCTGGCAGCAGGGGGTGGAGAGGCGGCCGCATGCACCAGTACAGTTCTTGCCGGCTCGGTGGTGCGGACCTTGGCTTTCAGCGGTTCTGCCGGGAAGTCTCTGACCATGGGCTTGCGAACCCTCTTGGACCTGGTGGGCCCTGCCACTTCCACTAGTTCCTGCCCCGCCGGTGGGGCCGACATGGCAATTCCAGAGTCATCTGGAGTATTAGCCCTCAGAAGCTCGCTGGCCCATGCCACACCTTTAACCCTTATCATGTCCATAACGGCCGCCAACTGTGCATCCTGGGAGGTTCTGGGCAGGGAATCCTCAACCTGGGACGTCTGCGAAAAAAGCGGGTGGTGGTCCCTGGCTAGTCATGCCGGCACTTCAGAGTCTGTAGTCCTGAAAAAGAAATGGAACTGTGAGCCAGTGAACTTACAGCGGTGAGGGTCCGCGCACGGGACCCCTTATCCTACCTCAGCCATGCCCTACCCCCTTCCTCCACGCCGCGGGACATGACTGGGAACACCCCCTTTATACCGTCCTCCGCCTGTCCCTGCGCCCCTGTACATTACCTTAGTAAATTGTGATCCCAGGCATAGCGGTAGGTGCGCGTCGACAGTGGGTGCGCTAGGCTGCAACCGGCAACAGATATTCGAGCACGAAGGCGGGCTGAAAGGGAAATGGATACATGAGTGCTGCACTGTGGCCAGAGGCCGGGGGATACCCTTGGCGGGTAGGGTGAGTGCACACAAACACACCCACGAAATTATGCCTTATCGTGTTAATGGCACTCTGCTGTGCTCTATCCCCTCCGTTGTGCCTTCGCGTCCGCTGCGGCTGCCCGCAGGCCCTGGTGGCGTCCTCCCCTTACCTGTTTCAGAGCGTCCCCCCGTCCGCCAACAGGCTGCTGCCTGTAATTTGTGAGCAACGTTGGGATGGTTTGGCGGGTGGGGGGGAGGGAAGCGTGTGGACAGAGAGACTGCCCTCCTTAATCAGTATCCAGCCTGCATGACACCCTAGGGTCGACCGGCACCCCAGCACCATGGCTGTCCACGCACTGCCAGATCTCACCTGGTCGGCAGCGACAAGCAGTGCAGATATCACGCAGCAGTGTGGCCAACGGCCTGGACAACACAGAGGGCACTGACCCCGGGACAAGAGCAGCGACACCCACAAACCCAGTTCCAAGCCCATAGAGCCCCGCAATGCCCACCGGAAAGCCCAAAGTGCTGTGGGGCCACAAACTGCACCATGATGCTATCTAGCAGCCTGGAACATCACACGCTGCAACATGCACAAAGCGCGCCTGCATGCGGGGCTGGGGGCCGTGGGCCTTGCCCCGAAGGCCGCAACGAAAATGCCCCCACAATGAACCACTCAGGCCGAGCCAGCCTGGATTTGCCGCGAGGTGAGCCCCAGACCCACACCCACGGGCCACGGGAGGGGCCTACAACGGAAAGCAATACAAGGGTCTAACCGCTCAGCCACCTCATCCCCCCAACACCACTCAAATCTCCTCCCCACAGGCGAATCGAAAACCCCCCCATAGCACGAACAACCGCTGCTCGCCGAGCGCGCGAAGCCCGCGATGCTCTGGGGCATTGGCAAGGGCCAGTCGGGGCCCAGCTCAGGCACGGCGGGGGTGGGGACCCCGCACGCAAGCACCGGCACCCGAAACCAGGCCAGGATCGGGCTCACACAGCAGCCTCAGGCCAAGACCGCCTCCGTACATCACAGAGGCTTCTAAACCACCACCTCAATCGAATGAGCCCAGCGGAAATGGCGGCTCGAGGGGAGCAAGATGTGGGTGCTGATCCGCGGGCCTACCGGCGGGGCTCTGCAGACAAGCGACCGACTGCAGGCCTCAAAGCCACAGAGCGGCGCCCTACCCGATAACGGGTGATACCTCGTTTATCTAGGGACCGACTCAACCCCTCCGCGGCCCGCTCCAAAGCAGGCCTGCACGCCCAGCGTCACCCCCCTATAGGTGAGGAGCGGGCAGGGAGCGGTTTCTACAACACGGGGAGAGAGAGCCACCACACTTACCCTAGATGGGGCCCTCCCCGCAGCCCCCGACCTCCGTCAATCTCTCGCGGAAGCGTCCGGCAGGCTCACCGCTGGTACCACCGGACCCCTACCCCCTCAGCGGCATGCAGCTAAGCAGGCCGCCAAGCCCGGCTCGACCTCCCGAGTGGAGGGAGTAGGCAGAGGGGGCGGGGGGGGCCCGAGTAATCGTCACTCACCGCGAGGTTGAGGATGTGGGCCTCGAAATTGTGTATCCCAACGGGCCGAGGCCACCACAACACGTCCGGTGCAGCAAAGAGGCAGGGAAAAGGGTGAGGGGGACTTAAGTCTCCTCGCCCTGCCTGCCACACCGGACGTGACATCACAGCCCCCTCCCACGCTCCCTTCGGGACTCCTCCTGCCCGAGGGAGGAGTAGGTGAGCAGAGGGGGGCGGGAGGGAAGCCCTCTGTTACTAGAGGGCTGCCCTCCTGAGTGGCCACCGGGTGGCCTCGGGCAGCCGTAAAATATTATGGGATCGCAACTCGTTGGAGCTCACTCTCCAATGGGGAGGGGTCCCCACTTCGGTCCCGACGTGAAGATTAAGCCCCCTATTACTCGAGGATGGTGCCTTTAAAGCACAAATGTCGGGTGTAATCAACAATTTCTTCTCCCTTAACTCTGGAACTGCATCCTCCCCCCTGGTGGAGTGGGAGGCATTCAAAATGGTGGTGAGGGCACAATAATCGGTGCAACAATGGATGCAAGACAAACGATTGCACATAGTTTAGAGGAAGTATAATCCCAGCTTGGAGCACTAGCGAAGGAAGCAGTTGATTTCCCAGATAGCGTCGAAAAACAGGCAGACAAAGCTGGCACGCTGTTAGCAAGAATAATACGATATCCCCCTCCGTCAGTCCCAATAACAAAGATTTGTTCCCCCTTACGTGCCACAGCAGTCACCCAAGTAGCAATAAATTAGGCATTCCAGGAATGCTATGAGCATCTATATAAAGCCCCTATACAAGCACCAACACAGGAGCTCCATGGTTTCCTACAGGGAGTGCGATTGCCTACTTTAGAAGAAACAGATAAAGAAGCGCTGAAATTATCGAGCACGGGGCCAGAAATCCAGTTGGCAATCAGGGACCTCCCACCGAATAAAACCCTGGGGTTGGATGGCCTTCCCACAGAGCTATATGCAGCATGTGTAAAGAAGTTAATACCCAATTGGAAAAATTATGGGGCATATTATCAACAAATAGCGATATTTATCGCTAAGTATGGTTAGAGACAATTTTTTTATCGCTACGTATCGCTAAGCATCGCCTATTTTTATCGCTTAGGAACCTTGCTATTATCAAGGTTTATCTCCTAAGCGATAAAAATCGGCCGAAATGCATGAATATCGCTGAAAAGTCAGCGATATTCATGCATTATCGAGCTAATGCTCTTAGCCATGTTATCCACCTCCCATTGGATAACATGGCTAAGAACTGCTCTGGGGCAGGTGTTAGCTTTTGGAGATATTCGTGCTTAGCGCGAATATCTCCAAAAGTTGATAATAGGAGATAGCGATGTTAGCGACTGTTTCCAGTTGCTAACATCTTGGCACGCCCACTTTGCATGTCATTAGTGATAAATATCACTGACATGCAAAGTGGGGCCCAAGATGGTCGCTATCTCCTACTAGCTGTCGCTAACTGGTGTTAGCGACAGCTTGGTAATAGGGAGATAATTTTATCTCCGCTTTCTTGGCTTTTAAAGCCAAAAAAGCGGAGATTAACCCCCTTGATAATATGCCCCTATATGTGGCGGCGCTGGAAACGGGCGCCTTACCCCCGACTAAATACAAGGCGCTTGTGGTTTCTCTGCCTAACCCTGGTAGAGATAGGACTGACATCTCAGCGTATAGACCCCTTTCACTATTGAATACTGAGTACAAAATACTCAGCAAGATATTGGCGACTCGACTGCTCTCATATCTTAACAAGTTAATACACATAGATCAGTGTGGATTTGTCCCACATAGGAGTACAGCCCATAATGTGCGCAGACTATATCAATTATGATGTGGACCCCCTTGGAAGGTCTCCCGTATGCAGGCTGTCTATCCCTGGACCTCCAGCAAGCGTTTGATGTGCTGAGCTGGGAGTATATGCTGGCAGTGTTGGACAGGTACGGAATCCCTTTGGAATACCTGAACTGGCTCAAACTACTGTATGCCACCCCGACGGCACGTGTAAAAACAGATGCATATATCTCCAAGGAATCCTCAATCCAGAGGGGCACCAGGCAGGGATGCCTGCTTTCCCCCAATTTATATTAGCACTAGAACCATTGGCTCAAAAACTACGCATGTCAGCTGGGGAGTGGGGCATGCCTATTGGACCGACGATCCACGCACTATCGTTATATGCAGATGACATTATATTGTATGTTAGAAATCTGAGCACCTCTCTTTACCAAATTTGGAGAGCTGTCAGGTTTGTGCATAGATTTTTATAAGTCTATAGCATTCCCTTTTAGAGAGGTTAGTTTACCTCGCGCAATCTGCTTCGGGAGTGATAGCAGAGAGGTAGCCCCAACTACTTTCAAATATTTGGGGGTAAGGATATATAGTATGCAACAAGATACGTTGGATGGCAATGTACAGAGCACAATTACCTCGCTAGGGTCTCACTCTCAAACTGGGTTCTGGATTACTCTTCCATCATCAGGCCGCTTAGCAAAAGCAAAAATGGTTATGCTACTACGTGTTTTATATTATTTCACTACACTCCCAATAATACTCCCAATAATAATCCCCTTAAAAATATTCAGATTATTAGACTCGAAATTGACAGAATCAATAGGGGGCAATGGAAGATGGAGGGTCGACCTGAAAAAACTACAACTTCCAACCGGTGCCAGGGGAATGGGAGCCGCAGATTTTAGAGCCTAATGTTTGGCGAGCCAGCTGCGCTGGCTTTCATACTGGCTAGCAGGTCGCAACCTTCATGAAATCGCCCTCATGCCCAATTTGCTTGCCCGGGGAAAATTGCACTCCTTTTTACATAGCACGTTTACAATTGTAGGTACCTGGTCGCCATTGCTGCAGGTTGCCCTGCGATACTGGAAGCAAGCATTGAAGTACATGGCACCACGGCTACCATATGCACATCATATCCAGCTGCTGGTACTCCCCATTGCAATGGGAAACATGACCCGTAATCAACTGACAGGGTGGGAAGAGCGGGGGTAACTGCAGTGGGAGCTTTATTCAACTGTTGCATGCAGATTTCCCCGGGGCCTACCAAGTACCTTGTCCCTGCTACATGCTGGGGTGACCAATTATGTCAAAAATATATGGGTCCCGGACGGGCAGGAGCCACCAACACATGATCTAGTGCACATGTTACATTTAATGGGTACAGACAGACACCTGATGAAGTGGCTGTGTACAAGTATAAGAGCGACACTACCTTCACCACTAGCGGCTCTGAAAATTTGGAAGAGGAACTGGCATATGAATACTGAATATGCTCTATGATATTCTAATTGAAGCCCATGTAAGATGTCCTTCACAACTAACATGGGCTTCAATTGAAATTCCATTGAGCATATTATCAAGTCCATTATCGACGTTTTAGCCGCAGTTTTCTGCTGCTAAAGCGGCAATAATTTTATCGCCTGTCTTGATAATGTGCCCCATAGTGAGGAAAGTTCAGAAAGCATATCGCTATTCATATTTAGAGAGTGAAATATACAGGGATGCGCTCCTAAAAATGTTTCATAGCCACAGGTAAATATACATTTGTTTTATAATTGTGGAGACAGCCCCTTCTGATGCCCAGTTGGTTAACTTGTGGGGGGCAAGTAGGATTGTTTTATAAACATTAGTAATGCTGAACACTTGGCATAAAAACTTACATTTAGTGAACATGTTGTAGACATAGAAAATGTAATTTGATGCAGACTGTGGAAGTGTATTATCACACCCTGATATAAGCAGTGTCATTGTGTCAATGTAACTGTAATCCTTGCACTGCAGTGTACATGTATAAGTAATTTTTTTTCTCCAAAGGATAAGCGAAATGTACCCAAAGATGCCCAGGCTTAATTATTTACTGAAACTTTTAAAGCAGCAATCATTTACTCACTGCGACCAGATTATCTTCTCCTACAGTCATTACCGACCATTGATATATGTGTAAGAATGTCAGGCTTTTTATGGAGTGTTTTTTATGCCAGAAATTTTTTTTTGCTGGAGGGTATGAATACTCTAGATGGATAAGGAAAGAGTGATCCAAGATCCATTGTTCTGGTCTTTCGAATCATCCACTCAGTATTTTATTAGTAATATGACCTATTGTAAGTGTGTGGAAATAGGATGGTATGGCGGACCCACTAATGAGATACGTATCCTCCTGTATTTCTTCACTATTATTGACTATTTGTATGTATTTTAATGAGCGTGAACCAATATAAGGTATAGATGAAATTGAGACCAGTATACACTGCAACGTTTTTTAAGGGGATTATTACTAAGTATGTATTAAGACTTGATAATGCTTGATATTTTTATTAATGCCTATTTACCTGTGTGATAATGAAATGAAACTTGATAACGTATTGTACTATGTATTTATATATGTGCATTTTATATTTGTTGAGCTTTTATGGTCATATATTTGACTGAATAAAGATGATTGATTGATTAATCGCAACATTCCAATAGATTGTTTAATACTGATTAGAACATTGTAATGTGGAGCACTCCATTGAATACAATGGAGTGCTCCCTGCTTCTAAGGGCCGGTAAAGGCCAACAGAGCAACATTCCAATGTTGATTTTATTCACAGTTGTTGCTGTGGACAATGGCCTCGCAGAGCCTGAGGAGATTTAAATTCCCTCAGGCTCCGAGAGCCCTTTGTTTTATTTGCTAAAACATTCTGCCCTCTAGTGGCAGAATGTTCTAATAGCCTTATAGCCCTTCGTAACTGGGCTATACCTACCATTAATTTCACACCTTTTATGCTGGAGCGGGTCTTTAATAGCCGGTATAGCCGGCTTCGCCGAGCTATATGTCTATATTAAAAGATGGATTGGAATGTTGCGAGTATCCATTGAAAACAATGAAGTGGTTCAGTGATTGTAATGGGAGGTGTAAGCTCTCAGCTCCAACTCCTCATTGTTTGTTTTTCTGTTTCTCCCTTTTTAGTAAAGATCCCTCAGTGGATATAGTCCAGCTGCCTCTGGCGATACCAAATTGTTAAAGGCTGTCTCCCTTGCCTTGTTTTAGGCCCTCACCTGTTGCACGAGATATGTCTGCCTCAGGGCCTTCAACAAGAAGTTTGGCACACTGAGGAAGCAGCCCATAAGGTTGTATTTTTAAAAGTCATGTTGTGCAAAAGGGAGCTGCTGGAGATATATTGCTATAATGCACAATATACGTCTTTATACAGAAATTTTATGTTTTTCCACCAAACCTTATACATTGTACTTTGATTATTGACAGGTAACTTTACCTCGTTCGATGCGTCGGATAACCCCCGGCCGTCCGATGTCCCGGTGTGCGTGTGCAGAGGACGGCCGGGGGCCACCAAAACCACGACCACTCATTATTTTTCCCGCACCGCGGCGGATTTGTACCGCAGTCAACTGGTTAATATTGGTAAGACACCATGAATATTGTAGAACAGCTACTTGCAACTTGCTAGGCCATTCATTGGACTGAGACTTAAAGACAAACTAACTGTAAAAAGATTAGGACCTTACCGGCCGACCTAAAACTACAACAAAGTGCCCAAGACAGAGGGAAGACTTACAGACGTACATTCTCAAACATCTGGTACACAAAGGTTGATTGATAACAGGGTGTACACAAATTCTCAGTTCTGCTTCCCCTGCTTGCTGTTTGATGGAGACATTCCTTGGACAAAAAAAGGAGTAACAGACTAGAAGCATTTGTCAGATAAGATAAAGAAAAATGAACACACAAGAAACCATATGGAAAACCTGATGAGACTGGGAATGTCAAGAGACACACTGATTGAAGTCCACATAAGCGACGCATACCACAAATCAATACAGAAACACAATGAAGCAGTTGATAGGAATAGACACTTTGAAAATAATTGATTACATTTGTTTCTGTGGTGCTTTTGAACTGGCTTTACGAGGGCATGATGAATCTGAATGTTCCTAAAATCCTTGTGATTCAGAGGCCTTGTGGATTTGATATCAAGCATAGGCAAAGAAATGGCAGCACATTTAGCAAGTGTTACAGTCTTTAAGAGCACCTCTAAAACGATACAAAATTAGCTCCTTGAGTGTATGCTAGAAATTATAAGAAGCTTTATTATCCAACAGGTGAAAAACACAAACTTTGTGGGTATTCAGGCAGATGACACCACTGATGTGGCCACTAAAAGCCAGTCGGTATTAGTCTTTCGGTACCTTGACAATGACAGTAAAGTTATGGAGAGGTTCTATGGCTTCACACATTCTCTAGTGCAGGAACCATTACTTCAGCTTTACTACTTGAACAGAACTTGATTTTTCCAGAGCAGCCTCAAAAACAAAAACTTATTGCACAAAGCTATTATGGTGCGTCAGTGATGAGTGGAAGCCTTGATGGAGTACAAAAAATAATTTTGAGATGTTTACCCTAATGTCCATTATGTGCACTGTCATGCCCATCAACTTAACGTCATTATGGAACAGACAGTATTAAAGATCTCTGAGGCACACATTTTCTTTTTCGATGTAGGAGGCATGGCAGCAATCTTCTCATGTTCCCCCAAAAGAAATTAAGTACTTAAGGAAATAGTGTCCTAAAGGCTTCCAAAGTGATCCCTAAGTGGGAAGGGTATGCACAATATAGGGTTGATCTTGAGAAATGTTTCGACCCCATAGAAGCCAATGCTGACTTTGAATTCAAAAGTCAGAATGAAGCCCGTAGCTTTGCTAAAAAACAGATAAGACAAGACAGGTCTAGACAAGACTAGCAAGAGACAGGGAGTTTCAGTTCTTTCTGTCTTTATTTCATGAAATAATGCCTCATGTCGACATATAACACAGCCTGTTACAAAAACGAGAAATAGATACTGTCTTTGTGCACGATTCTGAGCCTCAATCTTCCTAGAGAAGCGTTCCATAAATTTAACCAAAGCACATTTCAGGATGGAATTCGAAGAGTCGGAGCAGGCCAGGACTGCTCCTCTGCAGGATTTTACATCGTTAGCTATCCAGCACCTTCGTAGCAGAGCCCTTCTATCCTCTAGAAGGATGGAGCACAGGCACTAGAAGTGTGTTATGTCCTCTTTGTGTTGACTGCAGAGCCGACATATTGCCTCAACATTGCCCCTTTTCCATGCCAGAAGGTATCCGCAAGTAGGGATCATCCCCATTCTTAGCTTCATGAACTGTAGCTTTGTCCTTTCGTTGAAGGGGTTGTATAAGTAGCTCTTGTCGTAGCAAGCCTCACCCAGACCCGCTAGTGCAAGGGGTTCGCCCTTCTCTGCACAAAGTCCTCAGACCAATAGGAAGAAGTTGGCACAGAAACTGGAATAGAAAACGTAACATTTATTACACCTCATGAGGTGGTGCCACGGTTCAAACAGTACCCATCTTGGACCGGGGCACAGAGGCTGCTCAGGTCAGCGCTGCAGTCCTCGCGCTCCTCCTCTACTTAAGAGCTTCTCATGCGTGCGCACAGTGGATGTATGTGACCCAGTGGCAGTGGGTGCGCGTCGGCTGTGGCTGCGTGCTGAGGCTCGCTTGGCTACTTTGATTACTAAAGCGGCATATTTTAAAATTGGTGTTTCTCTTATTTTGCACTTACCTTTTTAACTTCCTAGTCCCCGGCTCCCCTAGGCCCGATCTGGCACGGCTGAGTGCCGCTTTAACCGGCGGACTGACAGGGTAGCGGGCGCCATCTTGGACCGGGGCACAGAGGCTGCTCAGGTCAGCGCTGCAGTCCTCGCGCTCCTCTTCTACTTAAAGACCTCCCCATGCGCACGCGCAGCGGACACGCCAACAGCGCGCCAAAGGCGCGCCAAAGGCAAGCCTGTCTGCGCCTGTCGGTGCCTGTCCGCGCCTGGCCGGGGCTAGGGGCGCCCTACTATGCTGTTTTTTTAACTTACTCATCAGCCCAGCTCCACTCCCTACAAGGTTCGTGGCCACTGCCATCCCCCACTATCGCACATATTGCTACTCTCGGCCTCAAGCAGACACCCCCCATTCCTCCACCCACCCCCCATATGCTCTCCCTACCCTCTCATTCCCCCCCTCACGGGAGCTGCCTCCCCCTTCCTGTGTTGCCCCTGCCATCTCGGTCTGTCGCCTGAACACCAGATCGGCTGTCAAATACCACCACAAGCTGTTTGTTCTGCTTGACACCCACAAGCCGGATCTCCTGTTTCTCACAGAGACCTGGTTTTGCCCTGATTCTTTGCCTATTATACTAGCGGCCCTACCCTCTTCCTACTATGCTCTCCGTGCTGATCGGCCTGCGGGGAAGGTTGGCGGTGGCGTTGCCCTGATTGTCCGCTCGGAACTCCACTTTCAGCTGTTATCAACCCCCCCCATCACATCGGTCGTCAATTTAGTCGTCCGCTCTGCTTCCTTTCAAACGCTTTTGACCTGTCTACTTATGTATCGTCCCGCTCAACAAATACCTCACTTTATCCCCGCAGTTCAGGAACTATTGGCTACCCTAGCTGTGAACAACTCCTCTGTTCTAGTGCTAGGGGACTTTAATTTCTGGGCTTCAGATCCTGCCGAGGACCATACGTCCAGAGAATTCTCGGAATCTCTGAATAGTCTCAACTTCCTGTCTCACGTCCATACCCCTACCCACATTCACGGCCACACCTTGGACCAGGTCTTGTCACTCAATTGTCCCGTCTCTCCCCCTCTGAGACGTGTTACGGCCAGGCGCGCCAATGACGCAAATAGGTGGTTCAACGCGGAACTAAAAGAGAGGAAGCTTGCGGTTCGACAGGCAGAGCGCGCCTGGAGACGCGCCTACTGCCTCACACTCAAACTTCAATACACCTCACTTCTCAACCAATACAAGAAAGCCATTCTTTCCGCCAAGACTAACTATTTCTCCTCGAAAATCCTGTCCGCCGAACACCAACCGAGAGAAATTTTCTCTATTGTGCAGGACCTTGCCTTTTCCGACAGAGTTACCCTCAAACCTTCCCCTTCCAAGGCCCTCTGCGATTCGCTCAACGACTACTTCATTGAGAAAATTACTACAATCAAGTCCAATATCTCACCCCTTCCCCTTTTCCGACCCTCTGCCTTCGCCCAATCAGTCATATCTCTATCACATACCCCCCCTGACCAAGGAGTTGTTCTTGTCCCTACTTCAAAGGGTCAAGTCCGGTTCCCCCTTGGACATTTGCCCTGCACGAATCCTTAGACAAATCTACCTGGCTTGCCCCATGCCCCCTCTCACCTTTCTCAATGGCTCCCTTGCTCAGGGCAACCTCACAACCTCACAAATCTGCTACCATAATTCCCATCCTAAAGAAACCCGGTGCTGACCCCACCTCCATGGCTAATTATCGCCCCACCTCCCTCCTTCCCTTCTTAGGCAAAATACTGGAGCGACATGTCACTAAAGTGCTCAGTGCCTTTGTTGAGGAATGTGGCAGGTTAGCCCCTTGTCAAGCAGGCTTTCGCCCCAGGCACTCCATGGAGTCAGTAGTCCTCTCCGTCATGGACAAACTCAGAGAGGGAATGGACACCAATCTGCCCCAGGCCTTGGTCCTTCTTGATTTATCCGCCGCCTTTGACACGGTTGACCATTCCATCCTGCTCACCCGTGTCAAGGCGACTGGCATCGGGGGATCGGCCCTGGTCTGGCTCTCTTCCTTCCTGCGGGACCGCACCCAAGCCGTCCATCTGGCCGACTTCTCTGCACCCTCCCGTAAGGTTCAATGCGGCGTACCACAAGGTTCCTCCCTGTCCCCCCTGTTGTAAAATTTGTACATTTTTCCTCTTATTTTTGCACTACAGCAAATGGAGGTCACGGTGTACAACTACGCCGATGACCTCCAGCTTATCTTTAATTTGTCCCCTTCCCCAGACTCCGTTCACAATTTCCAATCCGTTATGATCTTCATCAGGGACTGGATGAACTACAACCACCTGAAGTTAAATCCAGACAAAACCGAACTGGTCCTTACAGGTGGTTGCTCCAGTCCCTGGAACCCCTCATTTTGGCCTTCTTCCCTGGGTTCTCCACCCGCCCCTTCTTCCTCAGTAAAGACCTTAGGAATCAAATTGAATGAATAGCTTACCTTGCACTCCCAGATCAATTCTGTTGTTTCTTCCTGTTTTCTGATCCTCCGCACCATCCGAAAGATTTCTCGTTTTTTCTCCCTTTCCGCCCTCAAACTTATTGTTTTAGCCATGGTAATTTCCCGCCTCGACTATGGCAACGTCTTATACTCTGGCATCCCTGCATATGACTTACGGAGACTTCAGCTGGTTCAAAACCAGGCCGCCCGACTTGCCCATAATCTCCCGAAATCTCACCACGTCACCCCGCTACTCAAAGCCTTGCATTGCTTTCCATTCGGAAACGTTCCCTCTTTAAGATGGGTTGCATCACCTTTCAGGCCCGGGCAGGGACGGCTCCCGCCTTCATCAACTCCAAAATCATTGTCTCTCTTCCTCGCAGAGAACTGCGCTCCTCCTCCCAATTCCTTCTCTCTGTTACTCGTTTTAGGAGGAAGAAATTGGGAGGCATGACATTCTCCACCCTTGCCCCTGTATTCTGGAACACTCTTCCCTTCTCCCTTCGGTCCTCCTCCCACTATCTTGAGTTTCGAAAAGCTCTCAAGACTTTCCTTTTTTCTCAAGCCTTTCCACACTAGCGACCTACTTCCAGTCCTGACCTTGGGTTTGCATCCCTAGCGCCAAGAAACCGCTTGGTAGTCGTGCGCTTTATAAATATTTTAAATTCAAATTCAATTCTGTATTGCAAGAAGTGGCACCACGAGCCAAGAAAGCATGGTTTATTTATACCCGCACAGGGGCTCAAAACAAGGCGGTAAAAACACAAGAGCACAACTTATGTACGGATGTATGACGTTACAACGCATACTTTTACATCGCATGCCTTTACAACACGGTTTTTACATCGCATACCATTACAACGCATAGTGCTTTTAGGCGCTGGATAGTGATTTATTTAATTTACTATTCCAACTCCAGTCCCCGTGGATAGTAGGGAAGGTGTTGGATAGTATATTAAATACATTCCCTATCCTAGAGCGCCCCCCAGTGCTATGCGTTGTAATGGTTTGCGTTGTAAAAGTTGCGTCGTAATGGTAGTGCGTTGTAAAAGTTTCGTTGTAAAGGATGTTTCCCCTTATGTACATATAAGGTAATATCGAGAAGCACAATCGATCATTGGGAGGAGCTAACAGTTTTGGGGGCTGACAAACACATTCCTATCTGGAACTAATCACTAACAGATGTGGACCCTAACAGACATCAGCAAAGTGGGGGATGCTAAAAACAACTTGTTGCCGGGCAGATTTCGAGCGCCATGACCAGGAAGATAGGACAAAGCACATGATCGACATGAAGCAGCATGTAGCAAACAAAATGGCCGCCACAAATACAAAACGGAGTCCGCTAAATGTCAAGATAACGCCTAGAACTAAGATGTCTTTTGCTAATGCTTAATCTAATCGCTGTCAAATTACAACACTCTGGGGTGTCAGTTGTTTATAGATGCATTGGGTCATCCAACCATGGGACCGTGCAGAGAGACTGGCTCTGTCTTCTATTGAAGAAAGCCGTTTCGTGCTAATTTTTAGAAGCCTTTTGAATTCCTGATGGCTGGTGTGCTAGTCCCAGGTGGGAACAAAGCCAAGTGTGCTGATGGCTTGGGTCAGACAGTGGTTGCCAGACCACCTAAGGCTTGAGGCAAAGTCCATCCATAAGTGGTGTGCCAGGGTGGGAGCCTTCCTTGGAGGCCTTAAGCTTGTGACAGCTTATAGCTAAGGTAGCCTTGCGAGCCAGCACCTGTCTATAAATTCCGAATTCCAGTCTTATTTGCGCTGGTGATGTGTAAGAAGGGAGCTGGAAAAGGGATCTTTAAATCTTTGTGAGTATTTGGTCGAGTGTCTCGCTCTCCTGCCTTTTCAGAGACTTGCACCCATATTTTTGAGTTGGGAGAACCTTCGCCTGAGCAACCTGGAGGATGGGTGTAAAGGTGAAGCCTTTTAGTTTTGTGTGGGCGGATCTGAGAGCAAACGAAAGTGCAGAGCCTTTCTTTTTTATTTACATCATTTGGCTCGCATATATTCCATTGTCATTAAAAAGGACCCCTAGATACTTGTGGCAGTTGGTTGCTTCTAATTTCTCCTGGTCAAGGGACCACGTGGCTTTTGAGTTCTGGCAACTTGGACTGCAAGAATCTTCATTTTCTTATTGTTTATTTGCAGGCCATTCCTTTTCGAGAGTGTTTCAATTTCATCCAGGAGACGTTGCAAACCAATATTTGTTTTGCTGCTAAGAACGAGGCCATCTGCAAAGAGTAGGTTTGAGAGAGTCACCTTCAAGCTCCTCATCCACACCTACAAATCCCTCAAAAACATCGGACCCAAATACCTCAATGAGAGAGTCTCCTCTCACGTACCCAAGAGGAACCTCCGCTCTGCTGACCTAGCCCTGGCAGAGGTCCCCCGCATCCGCAGAAACAGAACAGGCAGAAGAGCTTTCTCTTACATCACAGCCAAGACCTGGAACAAGCTCCCTGTGAACATCAGACACTCCCCTATACTGCACTCATTCAGGAAGGACCTCAAGACCTGGCTCTTTGACTGATCCGGAGCGACCCCACCCCCCAGCGCCTTGAGACCCTCACGCTATATAAACCCCTGATTGATTGATTGGGCCAGGAGCCCCATCTCTGCGTTCCTTGGTGATCACTGATTTGGTTTTGGATTAGGTCTTCTGGGATGTACAGAACTAACTTAAGACACAATCCTAAACTTACTACTTTTGGTATTCACAGAAGTTAGGATTTTGTCTTAAGTTTGTCTTCAGACAGACTTAAGACAAAATCCTAACTTAAGTCTGTCTTAAGTCTGTCTTAAGTATGTTTTAAGACAAACTTAAGACAAAATCCTAACTTCTGTGAATACCAAAAGTAGTAAGTTTAGGATTTTGTCTTAAGTTAGTTCTGTGAATCGGGCCCGTAGAACCCAACAATTGCTTGGTCGTGGCTCTCGGTTGGAACTTTCCAGATACCGTGGAGATGGTCTGGTGATGGTTGGGTATTGAAAAGATCATGTTATTATATGTCATCTCTTTATTAATGTAATCACTGCATTTTCACAATTACCTTATTAACCTTCTTGCTTTCTCAAATTTCCTTGAAAATGCAACATTTGCCCACTCTTTTTTCAAAACGTTCTCGGGGGAGAACCCCACTTAGGCCGTCCTCACCACTTTCAAATGTCACCAGCCGCCACTGGACATGGGTCCCATGCTCACTGCACTGCTTAATTTAAGCTAGCCTGGCTTATGAAGAGTCATGCCCTGAAGCTGTTTTTTCCGGTCCAGGGAGGACTGGCTTGGCAGTTTGGGTTGGACTGGTCCCAAGAGGAGGGTCAAGACTGATTTGCGTATGGCTAGGTCCCAACCTGGGTGGCGTGGTGAGCAAAAGAACAAAGAACCATGGATGTTTGCGTTGTTCAACATTCAGTCCATCATTTTTTCCTTTTGCTTTTGTTGCCCTAAGTGGGAAGGGTATGCCCAGATGTGAGTCCCGTGCTCACTACACCACTGGATTCAAGCTATTCTGGCTAATGAAGGGTGATGTCTTGAAAGTGGTTCCAGGATGCTTGTTTCCAGTACTGGGAGGACCTGGCTTGGCATTTCGGGATGGAAGTTCCCATGAGGAGCAGGGTAAAGATTGAATTGCATATTGTTGGGTCCAAACTGGAGTGGGCGGTGAGCAAAAGAAGGATGGATTAAGCCCAGATCTTTGTGACTTGGGTTGAATGATTGCAGTGATCAGCATTCCCTCAATCATTTGTTTGTTTTTCTAAATAAAACTGCTAGCAACTCTACAAGGCAACCCATAATCCAGTGGGTGATGGGAGCGTTACAACTGCTTTCAGGAAAGTCACATTAAAACAAGCATTTGCAAAGCCAAATAGGTCTCTGCTTTTCAAGATCTATTGGCTTTGTCAATGATTTTTTTGCTGTTGTGGTGTGGCAAGCAACGGCCTGTCATTCCATAGCATTGTATTGTATGGCCTGTCATTCTATAGTTTAGTATGGTATGACCTCTCATTCAGTAGAATGGTAGATTATGTTATGTTATGTTATGTTATTCTATGTTATGTTATGTTATGTTATGTCATGGAACAACCTGCCCCTCCATCTTTGATCAGCACCCCTCCCTAGCGGACTTCAGAAAGAAATTCAAGACTATGCTTTTCGATGGAGACATCACACATACAGCCCCCAGATACCCCTAGGGGTGACATTGCTGTGCTAGACAAATGCTGATTGCGTGAAAATGGTACGGTCTGTCATTCTACAATATGATATGGCCTGTCACTGTATAGTATGGCATGGCCTGGCATTGTATATATAGTATGGTATGGCTTGTCATTGTATAGTGTGGCATGACCTACCATTGTATACATAGTATGGCATAGGCTGTCATTGTATAGTATAGTATGATATGATCTATTGTAGAGTTTGTTATGGTATGGTATGGTATGGTATGGCCTGTCATTGTATGGTATGGTTTAGTACGGTATGGTAAGGTATGGCCAGTCTGTAATGATGAAGGTCCACTCAAGAAGGTAGTATTTCAAAATGCTTTATTCCATGAAGATAACATGCAGTAAGGTACAAGACATCATGTAGTTATGTGGTAGATCAGAACCCCACCAGGAGCCGCCTTTCAGCTGCTCAGCCCATGACCAACTGTCACTCTGCCTCCCTCAGTCCCAACATTCCGAGGCATCATCAGACTCCAACATTCTAATCAGTCAGAGCACAGGCACTGGCAGAGCAGGGCTGGTAAAACACCTTACAGTATAATATGCAGGATACTACACAGTCTTTGCATGGTATGCTACAGGCTGTCAATGCATGGTATGGCATAGACTGTCATTGTATGGTATAGTATAGCCTGTCATTGTATGGTATAGTATCGCCAGTCTTTGTATGTATGGACAGACTGTCATTGTATAGTATGGCATGGCCTGTCATTATATGGTATAGTATGGCATAGTATGGTCTGTAATTGTATGGTATGGTATAGTACAGTATGGTATGGTATGGCCAGTGTTTGTATGCTATGGTACAGGCTGTCATTGTGTGGTAGTGGTATGTTATGACCTGTCATGGTAAGGTATGGCCTTTCGTTGTAGAGTTTAGTGTGGTATGGTATGGCTTGTCATTGTATAGTATAGTATGGCACGGCCTGTAATTGAATAGTTTAGTATAGCATGGTATGGCCTGTCATTGTGTAGTATAGTATGGTATGGTCTGTAATCGTATAGTTTAGTATGGTAAGATATGGTATAGCCTGTCATTGTATGGAATGGTATGGTAAGACCTGTCATTGTATAGTATAGTCAATCAATCAATCAGGATGTGTAAGCGCAGCTAATCACCAGACAGGGTATCCAGGCACTTGCAGGTCCTGGAGGCTCATTCGAACAGCCGAGGACCCTTCGGAAGTGAGGTGATGGTCCGTGTTGTGAGGAGAGGCTGCACCAAAAACGGGGTAAAAAACAAGGAAAAAGCAGTGAACGTGAGGGAAAAGCAAGAAGGCACACAAAACGGTGGAAAAAGCAAGGAGAAAGCAGTGAAAATTAGGGAAAAGAAAGGAGCATGCACAAAAAAGAAGAAAAAGCAAAGAAAAAGCAGAGAAAGCAAGAGAAAAGCAAGAAGGAGGCATTCTGCTTTTTCCATATGTGCTGCACATGTTAAAAGCAAAAACGAGGAGAAATAATGCGTTTTTCCTCGTTTTGCCAACTTAAGAACAGAATTTTTATGGTCTTAATTTTGGCACTTCCTCTTATGTACTCTAAACTTGCACATAGGGGGCAGCGTCAAATACAATGGGTGTTGCGGTCGAACGCCCACCACAACACCCACTGCATGCCCCTTTCACGCTAACCATAGCGAGTTGACGCTCTCTTGTTGTTTTAAATTATTTTTAAAAAAGGCTATCTGCTTGCACTAAAACTTTACTTACTGCACAATTTTCTATCATCTGCAATTCTTGTGTGCTCTGGCCCCGAAGCCCCGTTCCAACACGGCTTGTGCCGCTTGAATGGAGGGCTACACCGGGTGAACCAGAAAGACCCTCACTTCCGGCGGATGCCGAAGGTAGCGCTCCAGTCTCTCGACGGCCCCAGACTACAAAGGGCGGAGAGCAAGCGCAAGCGCAGCGGGCCCGCCAAAGGCAAGCCCGTCTGCGCCTGTCCGCGCCTGGACCGCGCCCAGGGCCACAAACCCTGGTTCAGCTGCCTTGGTTCCACCTTCCACCTACCACCGACAGACACTGCTCAACTTGCGCCCTCCGATGAAATGCCCCTCTCTCATTTATAAACTCAACTAGCCTCTCTATCATCTCAAATCTCGTCCACACTGCGGATTCAAATTGGAAGCCCCTAAACAAACGCAAGCATATACCCCTTTTTCCCCAAAAACGAGTTCTAAACTCATCAAAGCCATATTAATAAATGCCAGATCTTTAAGCAAACATAAAGAGGAAACTGCTGATTTTATCTGCACCGAGAAACTGGACCTAACTGAAACTTGGACTAATCCATCATCAGAACCTGATCTCTTAATTGCCGTACCGGAAGGCTATAACATTCTTAGGCAAGATAGACAACTAAAAACTGGAGGAGGAATCACTATAATATATCGTAGCCAGTTTAAAACTACGGTTAACCCCATTCCACTCACCACATGCGAGGCCCTGCAGTTTTCCATAGCCTTGGGTCCCTCCCAACGCTTCAAGGGTGTTCTTCTATATCGACCCGCAGTAAGTAAAAACCAGTTTTTAGCCACCTCTGCTGAGACGATGGAATCCCTTGCCATCGAAAACTCGTCCACCATCTTAGGTGACTTCAATTTTCCCTTAGAAAACGGTATGAACAATGACACCAAAACCCTTATAAATGATCTAGAATCTCTGGGCCTTACTCAACGGGTCACAAGTAGTACGCATGAAGTGGGGCACACTCTCGACGGCCTATTTACAAATGATAACAACTTGCACATCACAGAGATACTCCCGCTGGGATGGACAGATCACCATGCAGTCACATTCACTATTCCATCCTACTCTCTGTCACAAAAAGAAAAGAACACTCATCCAGTAAAAACATTTAGATCATGGAAAAACATCGACCATCTACAACTTCATGAATTTTTATCTGCTTCTGCCACTAACTTGTCCCAAGATCCTAATAACGCAGCAAAAGAATACTCGGAATGGCTTAGTCTGACCCTAAACAAACTAGTACCTATCAAAACCACCTCAAAAAATCGCAGTACCCCATCGGCTCCTTGGTACACCGAGGCTCTGAGACTGCAGAAACAGCTATGCCGAAATAAAGAAAGACATTGGAGAAAGACCTATTCCACTAAAGATAAGGAAAATTATAAGAGAGAAATGATTCAATATAAATCTCTCATCCAACATGCCAAGTACCTTTTACTCCTCCCAAATTGAGCAAGCCAAAAACTACAATAAAGAACTCTATCAAGTCGTAGCCAAACTGTCACACTTGCCTCCCCAATCTATCCCCAAAGCGACCCAAGCATTTTGTAACAACCTGGCAACTTTCTTCTTTGACAAAGTAAACAACATATACACCAATTTCTCACAAAAAACTCACACAGATTCCTGCCCTATCCCAGCCCCTATTCATCATCCCTCTTTTTCACAATCCTACAATACCAATCCTGTCCAAGTTGCCGAAATCATGAACACTATTAAATCAGGATCAGCCAAAGATCCTTGCCCCGCCTCCATCCTCCTTCCTGTCTCAGACATCATTGCACCCCAACTTGCTAACATCTTTAATACTATGTTTAGCACTGGAATCTACCCTGCAATCTGGAAGGACACTCTCCTTAAACCGCTACTGAAAAAGCCTCACCTCGATGCGGACGATTCCAACAACTACCTCCCAATAGCTAGCCTGCCATCCCCAGCCAAAATTGTCGAAAAATTGATGAATCTTCAAATCTCACAATACATAGAACAACACTCCCTCTTAGATGACAGTCAATTTGGCTTTCGCAAACTCCATAGCACTGAGACCGCACTCATCAAATCCACCGATGAGATAAGAAAACCAGGGAGGAGCGGCAGTACTTATTCTGCTGGATCTCACGGCGGCTTTTGACACGGTCGACCACAACATCTTGATTGACCGTGTCAATGCCGTAGGCATCCAAGCTAAAGCTAATGACCTCTTGAGATCTTTCCTAGCTGGCCGCACCCAGACAGTCCAGCTTGACACCTTTCTATCTGAACAACTGGCCCTTCCGTGTGGTGTCCCCCAAGGCTCTTCCCTCAGTCCAACCCTCTTTAATATCTATGTCAACGATCTGGCCTGGGTAATTAAGGACTGGGGGATGAGCCTAACATCTTATGCGGACCACACCCAGCTGGTGCTTACCATCACAGAAAACGGACAAAAAATAGCAGCTAATTTCCAGCAGGGCATGCTCACCATCAGCGATTGGATGTCAGCAAACTGCCTTAAATTGAATTCCAACAAAACCGAGGTCATGACCTTCGGCAAACTCACTCCCACCTGGCCAGATGCATGGTGGCCCACTAACTTAGGTCCCCCTCCCCTCCCAGTTACCAAGGTCAAAAACCTTGGAATACTCATAGACAACAAACTTACTTACTCAGCCCATGTCAATTTGATTGTTTCTTCATCGTTCTTCAAACTGAAAGCCATAAAAAAGATCCTCCCACTACTTCCTCCGAACTCCGGCAAAACCTTGATCACCTCATTTGTCATGTCATCAGTGGACTATTGCAACGGTCTTCTGGTTAATGCCCAAAACCAGGTTATCAAATTCCAACCCATTTCCAACACCATAAAAAACTACCACTGGCTAACAGTCAAAAATAGAATCAAGTTTAAGGGTCTCTGTATCGCCTACAAAGCCGCGCACAAACAGGGCCCGCGTTTCCTCACTGACCATTTTGCTTAGCACGTCCCCAAACGATTACTCCGGTCAATGAATAACTTCACCATGACGGCCCCACGTACCAGAACTGTCGCGTGGGGTAACCGCAGCTTCCACGTATCAACGGCAAAACTCTGGAACTCCCTGGAACCCGATGTTAGATCTGCTCCCACCCTGGCCATCTTCAGACGGAAAATAAAGACATGGCTCTTCAACCAGTAACTTGATCCCTCTTCCCTTCACTCTGCCTCATCCACAGCGCCGAGATGCCCTTGGGCAATTGTTCGCGCTCAACAAATTGCATAAATAAATAAATAAATAAATAAACGGGGGCCTTATGTACAAGGCAGCGTTAAGCCACGTTAAGTGGCTTCACGCTGCCTTGTACATAAGGTGCAGCCCCTATCCCCAACACAATGTCGCAAAAAGTGACGTTGTGGTGACAATAGGGGATTGTACATATGCCCCAAAGAAAGAGAGAAAAAGTAACTTTAGGAGTATGCAGAAAGGGTGCTTGTCGCTAATTAATTACAACAAGGGGTGGTGATGGACAGAGTCTCTGAATTAAGCAGAGTACTCTCACCCAGTCAAGAGATCAGGGCTAGATCCAACACCGTTTTTTAGCTCATTGCACCATCCCAGTTTCAGAACCTGGCTGTATGCAAATTAGTCTGTCCCTGGCCCAGTGCATCATGGGAACAGGGCAGACCAGACTACAAAAGCCAATTCTTACACTGGGAAGGAAACAAGCTTCCGGGGACCGGTTTCTGCCATTTCAGGCGTCTTCGGCCCGGCTTGCTTGAATCCTGATGTTGCAATGAGCAAGGGACTCACATCTGAGTATACCCTTCCACGCTTAGGGTGGACAAAATTATTTACAACAAGGGGTGGTGATGGACAGAGTCTCTGAATTAAGCAGAGTACTCTCACCCAGTCAAGAGATCAGGGCTAGATCCAACACCGTTTTTTAGCTCATTGCACCATCCCAGTTTCAGAACCTGGCTGTATGCAAATTAGTCTGTCCCTGGCCCAGTGCATCATGGGAACAGGGCAGACCAGACTACAAAAGCCAATTCTTACACTGGGAAGGAAACAAGCTTCCGGGGACTGGTTTCTGCCATTTCAGGCGTCTTCGGCCCGGCTTGCTTGAATCCTGATGGTGCAATGAGCAAGGGACTCACATCTGAGTATACCCTTCCACGCTTAGGGTGGACAAAATTATTTACAACAAGGGGTGGTGATGGACAGAGTCTCTGAATTAAGCAGAGTACCCTCACCCAGTCAAGAGATCAGGGCTAGACCCAACACCGTTTTTTAGCTCATTGCACCATCCCAGTTTCAGAACCTGGCTGTATGCAAATTAGTCTGTCCCTGGCCCAGTGCATCATGGGAACAGGGCAGACCAGACTACAAAATCCAATTCTTACACTGGGAAGGAAACAAGCTTCCGGGGACCGGTTTCTGCCATTCCAGGCGTCTTCGGCCCGGCTTGCTTGAATCCTGATGGTGCAATGAGCAAGGGACTCACATCTGAGTATACCCTTCCACGCTTAGGGTGGACAAAATTATTTACAACAAGGGGTGGTGATGGACAGAGTCTCTGAATTAAGCAGAGTACTCTCACCCAGTCAAGAGATCAGGGCTAGATCCAACACCGTTTTTTAGCTCATTGCACCATCCCAGTTTCAGAACCTGGCTGTATGCAAATTAGTCTGTCCCTGGCCCAGTGCATCATGGGAACAGGGCAGACCAGACTACAAAAGCCAATTCTTACACTGGGAAGGAAACAAGCTTCCGGGGACCGGTTTCTGCCATTTCAGGCGTCTTCGGCCCGGCTTGCTTGAATCCTGATGGTGCAATGAGCAAGGGACTCACATCTGAGTATACCCTTCCACGCTTAGGGTGGACAAAATTATTTACAACAAGGGGTGGTGATGGACAGAGTCTCTGAATTAAGCAGAGTACTCTCACCCAGTCAAGAGATCAGGGCTAGATCCAACACCGTTTTTTAGCTCATTGCACCATCCCAGTTTCAGAACCTGGCTGTATGCAAATTAGTCTGTCCCTGGCCCAGTGCATCATGGGAACAGGGCAGACCAGACTACAAAAGCCAATTCTTACACTGGGAAGGAAACAAGCTTCCGGGGACCGGTTTCTGCCATTTCAGGCGTCTTCGGCCCGGCTTGCTTGAATCCTGATGGTGCAATGAGCAAGGGACTCACATCTGAGTATACCCTTCCACGCTTAGGGTGGACAAAATTATTTACAACAAGGGGTGGTGATGGACAGAGTCTCTGAATTAAGCAGAGTACTCTCACCCAGTCAAGAGATCAGGGCTAGATCCAACACCGTTTTTTAGCTCATTGCACCATCCCAGTTTCAGAACCTGGCTGTATGCAAATTAGTCTGTCCCTGGCCCAGTGCATCATGGGAACAGGGCAGACCAGACTACAAAAGCCAATTCTTACACTGGGAAGGAAACAAGCTTCCGGGGACCGGTTTCTGCCATTTCAGGCGTCTTCGGCCCGGCTTGCTTTAATCCTGATGGTGCAATGAGCAAGGGACTCACATCTGAGTATACCCTTCCACGCTTAGGGTGGACAAAATTATTTACAACAAGGGGTGGTGATGGGCAGAGTCTCTGAATTAAGCAGAGTACTCTCACCCAGTCAAGAGATCAGGGCTAGATCCAACACCGTTTTTTAGCTCATTGCACCATCCCAGTTTCAGAACCTGGCTGTATGCAAATTAGTCTGTCCCTGACCCAGTGCATCATGGGAACAGGGCAGACCAGACTACAAAAGCCAATTCTTACACTGGGAAGGAAACAAGCTTCCGGGGACCGGTTTCTGCCATTTCAGGCGTCTTCGGCCCGGCTTGCTTGAATCCTGATGGTGCAATGAGCAAGGGACTCACATCTGAGTATACCCTTCCACGCTTAGGGTGGACAAAATTATTTACAACAAGGGGTGGTGATGGACAGAGTCTCTGAATTAAGCAGAGTACTCTCACCCAGTCAAGAGATCAGGGCTAGATCCAACACCGTTTTTTAGTTCATTGCACCATCCCAGTTTCAGAACCTGGCTGTATGCAAATTAGTCTGTCCCTGGCCCAGTGCATCATGGGAACAGGGCAGACCAGACTACAAAAGCCAATTCTTACACTGGGAAGGAAACAAGCTTCCGGGGACCGGTTTCTGCCATTTCAGGCGTCTTCGGCCCGGCTTGCTTGAATCCTGATGGTGCAATGAGCAAGGGACTCACATCTGAGTATACCCTTCCACGCTTAGGGTGGACAAAATTATTTACAACAAGGGGTGGTGATGGACAGAGTCTCTGAATTAAGCAGAGTACTCTCACTCAGTCAAGAGATCAGGGCTAGATCCAACACCGTTTTTTAGCTCATTGCACCATCCCAGTTTCAGAACCTGGCTGTATGCAAATTAGTCTGTCCCTGGCCCAGTGCATCATGGGAACAGGGCAGACCAGACTACAAAAGCCAATTCTTACACTGGGAAGGAAACAAGCTTCCGGGGACCGGTTTCTGCCATTTCAGGCGTCTTCGGCCCGGCTTGCTTGAATCCTGATAGTGCAATGAGCAAGGGACTCACATCTGAGTATATCCTTCCACGCTTAGGGTGGACAAAATTATTTACAACAAGGGGTGGTGATGGACAGAGTCTCTGAATTAAGCAGAGTACTCTCACCCAGTCAAGAGATCAGGGCTAGATCCAACACCGTTTTTTAGCTCATTGCACCATCCCAGTTTCAGAACCTGGCTGTATGCAAATTAGTCTGTCCCTGGCCCAGTGCATCATGGGAACAGGGCAGACCAGACTACAAAAGCCAATTCTTACACTGGGAAGGAAACAAGCTTCCGGGGACTGGTTTCTGCCATTTCAGGCGTCTTCGGCCCGGCTTGCTTGAATCCTGATGGTGCAATGAGCAAGGGACTCACATCTGAGTATACCCTTCCACGCTTAGGGTGGACAAAATTATTTACAACAAGGGGTGGTGATGGACAGAGTCTCTGAATTAAGCAGAGTACTCTCACCCAGTCAAGAGATCAGGGCTAGATCCAACACCGTTTTTTAGCTCATTGCACCATCCCAGTTTCAGAACCTGGCTGTATGCAAATTAGTCTGTCCCTGGCCCAGTGCATCATGGGAACAGGGCAGACCAGACTACAAAAGCCAATTCTTACACTGGGAAGGAAACAAGCTTCCGGGGACTGGTTTCTGCCATTTCAGGCGTCTTCGGCCCGGCTTGCTTGAATCCTGATGGTGCAATGAGCAAGGGACTCACATCTGAGTATACCCTTCCACGCTTAGGGTGGACAAAATTATTTACAACAAGGGGTGGTGATGGACAGAGTCTCTGAATTAAGCAGAGTACTCTCACCCAGTCAAGAGATCAGGGCTAGATCCAACACCGTTTTTTAGCTCATTGCACCATCCCAGTTTCAGAACCTGGCTGTATGCAAATTAGTCTGTCCCTGGCCCAGTGCATCATGGGAACAGGGCAGACCAGACTACAAAAGCCAATTCTTACACTGGGAAGGAAACAAGCTTCCGGGGACCGGTTTCTGCCATTTCAGGCATCTTCGGCCCGGCTTGCTTGAATCCTGATGGTGCAATGAGCAAGGGACTCACATCTGAGTATACCCTTCCACGCTTAGGGTGGACAAAATTATTTACAACAAGGGGTGGTGATGGACAGAGTCTCTGAATTAAGCAGAGTACTCTCACCCAGTCAAGAGATCAGGGCTAGATCCAACACCGTTTTTTAGCTCATTGCACCATCCCAGTTTCAGAACCTGGCTGTATGCAAATTAGTCTGTCCCTGGCCCAGTGCATCATGGGAACAGGGCAGACCAGACTACAAAAGCCAATTCTGAATCATTTTGTCCACCATAAGCGTGGAAGGGTATACTCAGACATGAGTCCCTTGCTCACTGCTCCATCAGGATTCAAGCAAGCCGGGCCGACGACGCCTGAAATGGCAGAAACCGGTCCCCGGAAGCTTGTCTCCTTTCTGGTGAAGAATTGGCTTGGTAGTTTGGTCTGCCCTGTTCCCATGATGCACTGGGCCAGGGACAGACTAATTTGCATATAGCCAGGTTCTGAGCTGGGATGGGGCAGTGAGCTAAATAACGGTGATGGATCAAGCCCTGATCTTTGGACTGGGTAAGAGTGGTCTGCTTAATTCAGACACTCTGTTCATCACCACCCCCTTTTTCTGAATCATTTTGTCCACCATAAGCGTGGAAGGGTATACTCAGACATGAGTCCCTTGCTCACTGCTCCATCAGGATTCAAGCAAGCCGGGCCGACGACGCCTGAAATGGCAGAAACCGGTCCCCGGAAGCTTGTCTCCTTTCTGGTGAAGAATTGGCTTGGTAGTTTGGTCTGCCCTGTTCCCATGATGCACTGGGCCAGGGACAGACTAATTTGCATATAGCCAGGTTCTGAGCTGGGATGGGGCAGTGAGCTAAATAACGGTGATGGATCAAGCCCTGATCTTTGGACTGGGTAAGAGTGGTCTGCTTAATTCAGACACTCTGTTCATCACCACCCCCTTCTCTGAATCATTTTGTCCACCATAAGCACGGAAGGGTATACTCAGACATGAGTCCCTTGCTCACTGCTCCATCAGGATTCAAGCAAGCCGGGCCGACGACGCCTGAAATGGCAGAAACCGGTCCCCGGAAGCTTGTCTCCTTTCTGGTGAAGAATTGGCTTGGTAGTTTGGTCTGCCCTGTTCCCATGATGTACTGGGCCAGGGACAGACTAATTTGCATATAGCCAGGTTCTGAGCTGGGATGGGGCAGTGAGCTAAATAACGGTGATGGATCAAGCCCTGATCTTTGGACTGGGTAAGAGTGGTCTGCTTAATTCAGACACTCTGTTCATCACCACCCCCTTTTCTGAATCATTTTGTCCACCATAAGCGTGGAAGGGTATACTCAGACATGAGTCCCTTGCTCACTGCTCCATCAGGATTCAAGCAAGCCGGGCCGACGACGCCTGAAATGGCAGAAACCGGTCCCCGGAAGCTTGTCTCCTTTCTGGTGAAGAATTGGCTTGGTAGTTTGGTCTGCCCTGTTCCCATGATGCACTGGGCCAGGGACAGACTAATTTGCATATAGCCAGGTTCTGAGCTGGGATGGGGCAGTGAGCTAAATAACGGTGATGGATCAAGCCCTGATCCTTGGACTGGGTAAGAGTGGTCTGCTTAATTCAGACACTCTGTTCATCACCACCCCCTTTTCTGAATCATTTTGTCCACCATAAGCGTGGAAGGGTATACTCAGACATGAGTCCCTTGCTCACTGCTCCATCAGGATTCAAGCAAGCCGGGCCGACGACGCCTGAAATGGCAGAAACCGGTCCCCGGAAGCTTGTCTCCTTTCTGGTGAAGAATTGGCTTGGTAGTTTGGTCTGCCCTGTTCCCATGATGCACTGGGCCAGGGACAGACTAATTTGCATATAGCCAGGTTCTGAGCTGGGATGGGGCAGTGAGCTAAATAACGGTGATGGATCAAGCCCTGATCTTTGGACTGGGTAAGAGTGGTCTGCTTAATTCAGACACTCTGTTCATCACCACCCCCTTTTCTGAATCATTTTGTCCACCATAAGCGTGGAAGGGTATACTCAGACATGAGTCCTTTGCTCACTGCTCCATCAGGATTCAAGCAAGCCGGGCCGACGACGCCTGAAATGGCAGAAAACGGTCCCCGGAAGCTTGTCTCCTTTCTGGTGAAGAATTGGCTTGGTAGTTTGGTCTGCCCTGTTCCCATGATGCACTGGGCCAGGGACAGACTAATTTGCATATAGCCAGGTTCTGAGCTGGGATGGGGCAGTGAGCTAAATAACGGTGATGGATCAAGCCCTGATCTTTGGACTGGGTAAGAGTGGTCTGCTTAATTCAGACACTCTGTTCATCACCACCCCCTTTTCTGAATCATTTTGTCCACCATAAGCGTGGAAGGGTATACTCAGACATGAGTCCCTTGCTCACTGCTCCATCAGGATTCAAGCAAGCCGGGCCGACGACGCCTGAAATGGCAGAAACCGGTCCCCGGAAGCTTGTCTCCTTTCTGGTGAAGAATTGGCTTGGTAGTTTGGTCTGCCCTGTTCCCATGATGCACTGGGCCAGGGACAGACTAATTTGCATATAGCCAGGTTCTGAGCTGGGATGGGGCAGTGAGCTAAATAACGGTGATGGATCAAGCCCTGATCTTTGGACTGGGTAAGAGTGGTCTGCTTAATTCAGACACTCTGGGCCCGATTCACAGAATGAACTTAAGACTCAATCCTAAACTTACTACTATTTTGGTATTCACAGAATGCACTTACTACTTTTGGCATTCACAGAATGAACTTACTACTTTTGGCATTCACAGAAGTTAGGATTTTGTCTTACTTAAGACAGACTTAAGACAGACTTAAGACAAACTTAAGACAAAATCCTAACTTCTGTGAATACCAAAAGTAGTAAGTTCATTCTGTGAATGCAAAAAGTAGTAAGTGCATTCTGGGAATACCAAAATAGTAGTAAGTTTAGGATTGAGTCTTAAGTTCATTCTGTGAATCGGGCCCTCTGTTCATCACCACCCCCTTTTCTGAATCATTTTGTCCACCATAAGCGTGGAAGGGTATACTCAGACATGAGTCCCTTGCTCACTGCTCCATCAGGATTCAAGCAAGCCGGGCCGACGACGCCTGAAATGGCAGAAACCGGTCCCCGGAAGCTTGTCTCCTTTCTGGTGAAGAATTGGCTTGGTAGTTTGGTCTGCCCTGTTCCCATGATGCACTGGGCCAGGGACAGACTAATTTGCATATAGCCAGGTTCTGAGCTGGGATGGGGCAGTGAGCTAAATAACGGTGATGGATCAAGCCCTGATCTTTGGACTGGGTAAGAGTGGTCTGCTTAATTCAGACACTCTGTTCATCACCACCCCCTTTTCTGAATCATTTTGTCCACCATAAGCGTGGAAGGGTATACTCAGACATGAGTCCCTTGCTCACTGCTCCATCAGGATTCAAGCAAGCCGGGCCGACGACGCCTGAAATGGCAGAAACCGGTCCCCGGAAGCTTGTCTCCTTTCTGGTGAAGAATTGGCTTGGTAGTTTGGTCTGCCCTGTTCCCATGATGCACTGGGCCAGGGACAGACTAATTTGCATATAGCCAGGTTCTGAGCTGGGATGGGGCAGTGAGCTAAATAACGGTGATGGATCAAGCCCTGATCTTTGGACTGGGTAAGAGTGGTCTGCTTAATTCAGACAGTCTGTTCATCACCACCCCCTTTTCTGTCGCTAATTAAGGCTGCCATAACGGCCGCTGACAGTGCTCCAGCTGGCCCTGGCTGGGGGTGTTAGCCACCCCTCCCCCCCAAAGTTCGGGTCCAGTTGCGCCCATGGACGCCATCCATCGATCCAGGGCCTGGTGTGGTGCAGTAATGTGCAATATCAGAAAAAAATGACAGAATCAAAAAGATATGTGCTGGGGAGAAGGTAAATTGCACGAGTGAAAAGAAGAAAAGAGATGTGAGAGGTAGAAAGGGGAGGTGAGAGGGGAGAGTGTTTGAGTGACTGTTGAACGGGACTAAGGTCAAATTGCAAGGTGAGAGGGGCAAAGAGCAAGATCAGGAGATGTGACAGAATGGAAAGCAGCAGGAGAGGACACAAAAGAAGGTAGAGAGGTGAGGGAATGGAAAGGAGCCTGAGACAGCAAAATCTGAGGGAGGAGAGATGGCATAGAGAATGGAAAAGAGCAAGAAGAGAGGCAAGACGAAGGGCGAAGGGTGTTTTGGTGATTAGGAAACAGACCCTGAGGAGTCATTCAAGTCCAGACCGAAGTCTGAGGTGACTAGGCTGGACGGAGAGGTGGGACAGAGGCATGGAGTAGCATGGGTTGTGTAGCTGTTCCATGTGTTACTGAAAGGTATTGGAGCTATTTCTGTTAGTGGTATTGGGTCAGATACTATGAGGGAGGTCCGGGGAGATTTGTGTATTGAGATGCCTGTGGGTTGTTCGTGTATGACTTGTTGGTGGTACAGGCACCGTCTATATGATAACCTAAAAAGGGTTCACTCCTCGGTGGTGTGAGAAGTGTGGACTAGAGTTGAAGCCTGGAAGCATATCTGAGCACCCTCAATGTGAACACATCTAACATGGGCTTCAATTGGAATTCATAGAGCATATTATCAAGGCCATTATCGCCACTTTATCGGCAGTTTCCTTCCGATAAAAGCCCCACTGTTTTGGAGGGTTTAAGGAGGCGCTAACAAGAATTTTTGACTCTTTGATTTCGTTGGAGGGGATGAGATTTGAGCCAAGTGAGAGGTCGATCTTGGCGATTTTGTCATCGAAAAAGATTGCAAATTGTCGCATCGTTCTTTGGATGCCTGTGTTAAGGAGGGTATGGGTTTGGAGGTTTGATTCCTGATGATATTAAAAAGCTCTTTGGGTCGGTTTTTTGTATTAACTAGCGAAGAACAGAAGAAAGCTGTCTTTTTGTTCTTAATGTGCTTTTTCAACATCCTGCGGGCTGCTTGGAGTTGATCGCAGTGGAGGGTGGAGGGATTATCCCTACAGATTCTTTCTGCGGCTCTTAGTTGTCTACTTTCTTCATTCATGTCAGTGGTGAACTATGATCTGGAGGGGATGTTCCTGGATTTCTTAAGCTTCAGTGGGGCAATTTGATCCAGGGTGAGCGTCATATTGGAGTTGTAGAGAGAGGTGAGTTCGGTAGTTGAGAGGTGGACAGTAGAGTTGGGGAAGAGCGAGCTAATTCTATCTTCTAGGTCAGCTCGAGGGATCTGGGCTGTGTTCCTGACGGATGTATGACGTTACAACGCATACTTTCACAACGCATGCCATTACGACGCAACTTTTACAACGCATACCATTACAACGCATAGTGCTTTGGGGCGCTGGATAGTGAATAGTTTAATTTACTATTCCAACTCCAGTCCCCGTGGACACTAGGGAAGGTTATTGGATAGTAAATTAACCTATTCCCTATCCTAGAGCGCCCCCCAGCGCAATGCGTTGTAATGGTATGCGTTGTAAAAGTTGCGTCGTAATGGCACTGCGTAGTAAAGGTTGCGTTGTAAAGGTTGTCTCCCGTTCCTGACCCATTTGAGGGGGTCTAGCTTGGGGATTAGATTGGACAAGATCGCATGGTTGATGTGAAAGAGAACTATGTGATGGTCGGACCAGTCAACGGGGAGGATGTGGTTGATGGAGATTGCATTGCTTTTGGCTATAATTGCGTCAAGGATTGCTCCTCTATGATGTGTTTCTTCTGAGCAGTGTTGGGTCAGATTGTTTTCTAGTAGTAGGTTGAGCGGGTTCTTTTTTTCATTCCAGCTTAGATTGAGGTCGCCCAGAATTATGTTATTAGAGTTGCCGAGTACTCAATGGGCAATCAGGTCGGAAAGGTGAACCCCGAAATCTGAGGAGTTGCCTGGGGGGTGGTATAGAAGGTGGCAAAGTGTTTGCCTTGTATCCTGCATTTTGATGTTGCCTGAGAGACATTCAAAGGAGCTGTATACAAAACAGGAAATTTCCGTGATGGAGATGTCGTTCTTGTGGATGATTGCGATGCCCCCGCCTCTTTTCACTTGCCTGTCTTTGTTGCTCATAGTGAATCCGGGAGGCACCAGCATGTCCATGCTGGGGTAGGAGAGACTATTGAGCCAGGTTTCTGTTATGAATGCTATGTCTATGTAATAGGAGAGAATGGCTTCAGCTAGTTTGGTTGCATGTTTGGAGGCTGATCTGCAGTTTAGGAGCAGTTGATGGGGGGTTCTTCTTTGCACCTGTTCTCAATGGATTGGACTTTAGGTAGGAAGGCTAGTTGGGCAGGGGGTCTGGGGACTCTCAAAGGGGGGTGTTCACTTCTAAATCCCGTAATTACTTGGATCGCGGATTTAGAGGAGGAATTCGCCTTGGGGTCTTAGGATGCGGCTAGGTGTGTCACTTCCTGAGGGAAAAGTGAGGTTGTTACTCTTCTAGGTCTTTCGTATAAATTATCTTTCCCCTTACTGGTGAACCAGGCTCGATGGAGGGTGGTACCTTGCCTTGACTGGGCGGGTGGGGCTAGATAGCTCTGTGGGTGGCTGGGTGGGATTTTGGGCGAAGGATAGGTTAGATAGAGTTTCGGTTAGGCCTCGAATCAGGATTTCCAGCTGAGTTTCTAGGAGGGAGAGGCGTTGCGTCGTATTATCTAAGGAGGGAGGGAGGATGTCTGGGGCAACAATGCCCTTGGGTGAGGGGGGAGGGATCAAGGAGGGAGGGAGGGAGTCTGCGGCAGCATTGCTCTTGGGGGAGGGGAGTGGGTCCCTGTCATGATGGTAGTTAAAGGAGGGGTGTGTGTCCAGGTCCTGATGGTTATTGGGGGGAGGGGCTGCCTGATATGCTTTTGGTATGGCTCAGGGGCATAGGGAGTTTTGCGTCATGGCAGGTGACAGATCTCGTGTGGCGAGGGGACGGGGAGGGCTGTGAGTAAGCTGAGCTAGAGGGTGATGCCCGATCCTGGATGTTAGGAGGGGAAGGGAGGAGGGGCAGGGGTGGGCGGGTCATCTGATAGAGGGGGAGTGAGCGATATTTGGAGGTATAGAGTTACATTGAGGGCCTCGGGATGGCAGCGAGAGGGATCTCGAAGCAGCTGAGAGAGGGGTCCGGTGCCTCCCCTGTCGTGGATGGCTCACTGGGGGGAGGGATGGGGTTGATCCGTATTGTGAGGTGATCACGGGGGCCTTATTTAGTGAGAGGAAGAGGGAGTCGAAGACCTCAAGATGAGGGTTCTTAGCCTGTATTAGGACTGTACCGTTCATGAAGATGGTTATGGAGATATTGCCCCTCATCGACTGGTGACTCGGGAGCGAGGTCGTCAGTTTGTGGCTGTGGGAAGTAGTGGTGGTTTTGGAAATGCTGAGATGCGCGTTGAGAATTATGGGCCAAATGTCGGGTCTTTCAGTGTGGAAGATGAAGTCCCTTTATCTGCCCTCTGGAGGAGCAGTGATAAGTGTCTTCGAATAGGGTCTCGGGATGTTGTCTGAGCAGTCTATGTTTGAAGAGTTTCTTCGCTTTACTAGAGAAGATGGGGGTAAAGCGATTGCGATGGAGTTCGGACCATGGAGAAACAGGAAGTTTGGTGTATGCGGGGGGCAAGCTGTTGCGTGCCCGGTGGCATTTTTCTGTGTTGTGAGGGAGTCGGGTTTACTTCAGTGTTTGATAGGATGGAATGTTGTGCGGAGGAGAGAGTGCTGTCTGGTCAGGTTAGGGGAGTAGGGGGTTGAGGAGACGGGGGATTGCCTTCGGAGGGGGGAGCAGAGGGGGAGGGGCGTGCTGAGAAGGACTACTCTGCACCTGGGTTTGGGAGTTGGAGTTGGTCTGGTCTCTTGGTAAGGGGGCCTGTGTCAATGGAGGTATTCTTAATAGGTGCCGGGGATAACACTGTCTAGCTGGGGTCATGGATCAGAGACTTAGGCCCTGAGTAAGCGTAGTGAGGGCACGTATGTTACCCTATTGGACCTAGGCCACATTAGGGGACGTTGGATCATGCCTTTTTTTGAGACCAGTCCTTTATTGGACTCTAGTAGCCCATTAGGACCACTGACTACACTGACCTTGAGTTCTTGTTGCGGTTGTCAGAGATATTGAGGCTGACGGAAGTCTTGTTGCGGTCTTATCAATGGTCGCTTTCTGTACTAGTTCTGGGATTGGTGGCCGTTCCTGTGTCAGGCATCTGGGACTCCTGGTGTGATTATGTCCTGGGGCTCCGCTCACCTCTCAGGACGGTCCATGCCCTTCGGGGTCTCAGGTGATCCTCTTCACTTTGTAAGTGAGGCTTCCAGTACCCATGGTCAGCATGGGCTCTATTTAAGGGTGGTTATCTCGGTGGGTCAAAGAGTGTTGGCCATTGCCAGTCAGACATCAGGGGTTTCTCGCGTGTTGAGGCCTAAGGGTCCGCACCCGTCTCAAGATAGCTTCGGAAACGTCACAGGTCTCAAATAACCCTACTTATCGTAGAGATCGCGGTAGTCTACGGTCTTCTTAATGCCTTATACCAGGCCGCTCTTTTGGCATTAAGCCTCTATGCTGCTGGATTTTCTAAGCTTCTGAACTGCCATTATTGTTTCTGCTATAATGTAACTTTTAAGGTAATATCCCAGCTGTGGGTACTGTGTGCCAGAGTCTTATAGATGGACAAGAGCTCACACACTTTTCCATTAACAAGGAAGCGGAAAACATAGTTCCTGGACATGTGCAGCTTTGAAGACTGGAGCCCTTCAAAGTGAGAGATGCTTCTAAGAGCAGCCTCATCCCAAGGTACAGCACCTTACATAGCCTCAACTGTCTCTAAGAACTCTTAATATTTGGAAAAGCTGTATTTTTACTTCCCAAAACTTTAGTGATAGGGTACATGCACGTAATGATGAGAGAGGGCCCCAACTGCCAAATTTCCTCAGACAGGTCTGCAATTGGGGAAAAATAACACAGGATCTAAAAAAATAATGTTTTCTTGAAACTGAATAAGTCATCTGTTTTTAAGACTCAGAGAAGCGGATGAATCCCAAAGAAAATAGTATTGTGCTTTGTTTATTTAACTGCCACAGTGCTGGAAAAGTTTCAACGAGGGGGTGGTCTATGGTCCTCGGTGTGCCTGGCCTCTTTTATGACCGCCATCCTCAGACTGGGCCGGTTAAGAATGGTTGCATTCGTCAGGCCTCTTCTACAGCATGTCTGGTATGGGTAGCCAGGGTGTACCGTTGGCATGACTGAGTCAAGGCTAATTGGACCCCAGGGTCTCACAGGCGACTTTACATGATACCACGATGCGACAATTCCCCCCTGCATGCCCTGGACTGTGGGTGGAGGCCACTGGCATAACAAAACTTGAGGGGGCCCGCTGCAAGATATGTGGAGGAGCCTCCTCTGAAATCAATCAGGAGCTCTCGGCCAGAGTACTGTGCTGAGCGGGCCCCCTGGAGCTTGGGGGGCCCGCACCGCAGGGACTGTGGGGGCATGTGTTATGCCACTGGTGGAGGCAGTAGTCCAGAACTCAACGACTTGTACAGACTCCCAGCTGAATGTGAAGCTCCACCACTCAGCCAGCGGCCTCAGTCTGGGTCGGGTTGCGGCCGTGGTCACATTACGGCTGCGCAGCACAACAATGTGCCTGTGCAGTGCCTACACCACATATTTAAACAGACTGCTGCTTCGCCTGCTCGTGCACGCCCACCGATGGCTGGAAACGACTATTGCTGTGTGTAGTCAGTGTCTGTCAGAAGTAGCCATTGGTCTATGCAAATAATGCAGACACTGCTTCACTCGAGTCATCATGTGAAGTCAGGGAATCTGAATGCGGCGCCGCGGGTGAAGTTAATACATTGTAACATCTAAAGCCAGCCCAGAGTGAACTGAGCCAGACCCCAAGCCTGCATCAAGCAACGAGGATCGCATCCTGTCAGCTTTCTGAGAGTGGTGCTAATTTGCAGCTGGTGGTCGGCTTGGCAGATGAGAAGGCGTCATAAATACGTAGCTTTGCATTTCCGTGCGGTGAATTGCACCACCATACCGAAATGAGTTACTCTAACTCATGACTCGTGCTACTTGGCAGGGCAGCATAGTGCATAATAATTCTTTGGTAATTTTTAGGGGCCCTGTACTAATCTTTTAACATCTGTAGAGGGCAACTCAGAGATGGGAGCACAACAAAACTTTTCAGAAAATGCAATCAAAACAAGCATTGGCAAAGCCAATATTTCTCAGCTTTACAGGATTTATTTACTTTGCCAATTCTATTTTAGGTGGTGTGCCATTATGTAGTGTTGTATGGTATGAAGAAAAACCAAAGGAAATGATGGACGGAGAGTTAACAATACAAGCACTCACTCCCAGTCAACTGATCTGGGTTTACTCCATCACCGTTCTTTAGCCCACTCTGCCACCCGAGTTCAGACCTGGTCATATGCAAATCAGTCTGACCCTGTGCCTCATGAGAACAGTCCAGCTCGAACTGCCAAGCCATGCCTTCCCTGGACCGGAAACAAGCTTCAGAGGACCGGTTTCTGGCATTTCAGCCGTCTTCAGCCCGGCTTGCTTGAATCCAGTGGCAAAGTGAGCAAGGGACTCACGTCTGAGCATACCCTGCCAACTTATGGCGAACAAAGAAAAACCAAAGGAAATGATGGACGAAGCGTTGACAATATAAGCACTCACCCCCAGTCAACTGATCTGGGTTTAATCCATCACCGTTCTTTAGCTCACTCCGCCACCCCAGTTCAGAGATGGCCATATGCAAATCAGAGATTTGCATTCTAACCTTCAGAAGACTATTTGAGCAGTAGCAGCATTCCCCCTCCCCCAGCGCCTTGAGACCCCTACGGGTAAATAGTGCACTTTACAAATGTTCTGATTGATTGATTGATTGATGGATATTGATTGATTGATATTATAGAATGACAGGTCATACCACACAACACAGAAAAACCAAAGGGGATGATGGACGGAGCGTTGACTATACAAACACTCACCCCCAGTCAATTGATCTGGGTTTAATCCATCACAGTTCTTTAGCTCACTCCGCCACCCCAGTTGGCCATATGCAAATCAGAGATTTGCATATGGCTATGTCGGAACTGGGGTGGCAGAGTGAGCTAAAGAACGGTGATGGATTAAACCCAGATCAGTTGACTGGGGGTGAGTGTTTGTATTGTCAATGCTCCGTCCATCATCTCCTTTGGTTTTTCTTTGTTCGCCCTAAGTTGGCAGGGTATGCTCAGATGTGAGTCCCTTGCTCACTTTGCCACTGGATTCAAGCAAGCCCGGCTGAAGATGGCTGTAATGCCAGAAACCGGTCCTGGGAAGCTTGATTCCGGTCCAGGGAAGACATGGCTTGGCAGTTCGGGCTGGACTGTTCCCATGAGGCACAGGGTCGGACTGATTTGCATATGACCATGTCTGAACTGGGGAGGCGGAGTGAACTAAAGAACGGTAATGGATTAAACCCAGATCAGTTGACTGGGGGTGAGTGTTTGTATTGTCAACGCTCTGTCCATTCCCTTTGGTTTTTCTGTGTTGTATGGTATGACCTGTCATTCTATAATATCAATCTATCAATCAAAACATTTGTAAAGCGCACTATTTACCCGTAGGGGTCTCAAGGCGCTGGGGGGGAGGGGGGGAATGCTGCTACTGCTCAAATAGCCTTCTGAAGGTTAGAAGGTCCTGGGTCTGTCGTAGGAGGATGGGGAGGGTGTTCTAGGTCTTGGCGGCGAGGTGGGGGAACCATCTGCTGCTGGAGGTTGCTCTTCGGATGCGGGGTACTGAGGCGAGGTCAGTGGAGTGGAGCTGGTGTTTGGGGGTGTAGAAGGTGAGTCGTCTGTTGAGATATGCTGGTCCGGTGTTGTGTAGTGCCTTGTGTGCATGGGTGAGGATCTTGAAGGTGATCCTCTTGTTGATGGGGAGCCAGTGCAGTTTTCTCAGGTGGGGTGTGATGTGGCTGTGGCGAGGGATGTCGAGGATCAGGCATGCAGAGGCATTCTGAATGCATTGTAGTCGTTTCAGGAGTTTAGCAGAGGCTCCTGCACAGAGGGCGTTTCCGTAGTCCAGCCTGTATAGTATGGTATGACCTGTGATTCTATTGTAAGGTATGGTATGGTATGGGCTGTCATTGTATTGTATGGTACAGCATGTCATTCTGTAGCATAGAATGGTATGTGATGTTGTGGGCTGTCATTGGGCAGTGTTACATAGTTAGCTCTCACAGTTACCACTCTATCATAAGTTAATATTCAAAACCCAAGAAGCAGAGCAGGACACGTTCTTTTCTTTGTGCTTCTGAAATGGTTAACATGTGTTGTAGTCTATTTGTACTTTGTGTGGTGATGTTGAGCGATGCATCTATTTTAGGTAGGTTTATGAAGGAGCAGAAGGCCTATGACATATTTAAGAAAAAGTCTTATTTGTTAATATAGAGAATAGCATTTGTTAATGCAGCATCTAAACATACGCTGCCTGTTGAACGTTATTCATTTTTTCATTTGATGATGGTGAAAGAGGTGTGTGGGCACTCAGTACCGCCCGGTACCACCCCCTGATTTCTATGTGGAATTCATCAATGCACAGACATTTACCCACAAATTTGCAAGCTGTTTGAATTTTAAAAACTCCAGCATTTGTTTTGCCACTGTTTGTTTTGATTTGCCGGTGACAGGTGTGCGTCTGCTGCTTCCAGCCAGCAGGAGGCGCGGTACTCTGTTGTGTTACTGGAGGGCGGTCTGCCTGTCAGCTCAGGGGCATATTTATGAGAGGGTTGCATCACGTTTACAGAATGCAATGTAGTACATGCATGACGCACATCTCTAAGTTTGTCAGCGTAGCTTTGAGGGGCTCTAAAAATATGGAGTGATAAAGAATAGCGCAAATTGCTGTGCTGCGTTACTCTGCCCTGGGTAAGAGTTCCATTGGTGTTGTGTGGGTGTTCCCATGCAATGCTTATGGTTGTTGGCGTATTCCCAGATTGCACCAAAGAGATACGTCTCTCCAGGGAAGATGTAACAAGGAGAAATATGTTTATTTCTCCTCTTCACTTCCTCTTTCTATGTGTGCTGCGTTCTATTCGTATCCCATCGTATTTACTGTACATGCTCATCTCATTGAATGCAGCAAGCCAATAGTTTGACTGCTACGTTGAATAGCAGGGGGAGGGTGGACCGCCCTACCTCATTCTCGACCTAACTGGAAGATCTATGATTTTGTCCCATTAAATCTAAATCTAGTAATGGGATCTGCTTACAATCTTCTGACCAAAGTTGTGAATTCCGGTTCAAATCACATCTTGCATTTGACCGCCATCAGATATGGCTATTTAAACAAATCTAAGGCCTTTTACGCATGCGGCGAACATATCACCATGTGTTCATTTTTGTCTGAGCCTTTATGTATGACACAACATAGACATTGCGGATTGAGCTGCGTTGATCTGTGGGACCTGAATTCATCCACAACCTTATAGAGGCAGATGGGGTATCTTGGCCAATATTTTGGTCGCTATATACGATAAAGGCATGGTCCTATAGGAGGTGTATTCATCCACTGGTTTCTCAACTTTTTAGATTAAGACGATATTGGCAGTGCCGAGATCTTCTGGGAAGGAGCCTCCCCTCGGGCCTCATTGAACATCTGTGTGAGAGGCACACATAGATGCTGTCTGAGATATATATATATATATATATATATGTATATATATATATATATATATATATTCACTGAAAAAACCATAGGTTATAGACCATATATAGTTAGGAATTAGCATTTAAAAAACCTTATTTTACTCACACAAAACCATTGAAATTCCATATATAGTTAGTTGCACTAACTATATATCGCGCACCCGCAATCCACTGCTGATGATGTCACATATTACATCATTCATGACATGGTCAGTGACATCACTGATGACATCACTGATGACATCTCAAATGACATCACTGATGACATCACTGATGACATCTCATTTGATATCAATGACCACATCACTGATGATATCATTCATGTGACAATACAATGCATCTCCTCACATTTTAATATAACCTCTGTTTCACCCAGTGTTAAAAAGAGTATAATTTTTGAAACCATTGACACACCAATACTAGTTACTACATACCCACTCACTGATTGCTACGTCTACACACACCTTCACTCATTCACCCATACAATCATTCATACATACAATCACTCATCTTTACAAAACTATCATATGCACTCATACACCTATACAGACACTCACAGTCTGCCACTCATCCATGGAGTTACTTACACACCTAGTCAGTCCTGTAAAGAATCAATGAGACTTCCATTTTCTTGTCCATACAGTTAAACATAGAGCACCTTACATTTTCAAACATGTACTAACACATACTTACTTTCTTATACAATCATTGATACAAGTACAGATTGATCTGCACAGAGTCACACACCTCCCAGCTAGCCACACACACATTCAGTCTCCCATACAAATACTTGGGCAATCAATCAATAACCCATATAGTTACTCATATAGCTACTGATCAACACATGCAGCAGTTTACAGAACAACAGACATAATGATGCACAAATTAAGACAGTTTAGTCACTAACCCATGCACTCAGTGAGACACATTTAATCAGTCACTCATACATTCAGTCATGCACCTACTAAATCCTTCGTCCAGACACTTACACATCCACTCATTCTTCAATATGTAAGACATATTTAAACTTTATAGAAACAAAAAATCACTGGATGTTGTTATCAGTGATGTCATCAGTGATGTCATTTGAGATGTCATCAGTGATGTCATCAGTGATGTCACTGACCATGTCATGAATGATGTAATATGTGACATCATCAGCAGTGGATTGCGGGTGCGCGATATATAGTTAGTGCAACTAACTATATATGGAATTTCAATGGTTTTGTGTGAGTAAAATAAGGTTTTTTAAATGCTAATTCCTAACTATATATGGTCTATAACCTATGGTTTTTTCAGTGAATTTTCAAGGTTTTGTAAATGCTAATTCCTAACTATATATGGTCTATAACCTATGGTTTTTTCAGTGAATTTTCAAGGTTTTGTAAATGCTAATTCCTAACTATATATGGTCCATAACCTATGGTTTTTTCTGTGAATTTCATTGGTTTTTTAACAGCTAATATCTGTAGCTGTAAAATGTATTCTTCTTTAAATCCAAAAATATATTTTATATGTTTATGAATAATTTTTTTTTAAAATATTTTTTTTTCTTCGTTCCCGCTTCGCAAATCGGGAAGCTTCCCGTTAGCTGACCTTGATGCCGCGAAATAGACCGCGAGCCGGTAAACGTTTCTTTACCGCAAGTGCCGCGTTACAAAACAACATCGTGACGCCTCCCGTCCGCATGACGTTTCACGTTGTCGCGTGATACGTCATATGACGTACTACGTTAGCGAACTGGTACGCGAAGCGAGTCGCAAAGCGCAGGTTTCCGGAAGCAAACCGGAAGGCCCTGCAAAGCGCTTAACGTAAACACAGCAAGTCCTGTGACTTGGTAATAACACTTTTCATTGGTTCATTTCACTTTTGGTTTCCTAATGATGTAAGACTAGGTCATATAATCTAAAATGAACACTTTTGATTGGTTGAGAACTCTTGTTTTTCCCAAATGATGAAAATCCCTCCTTCTTTCCTCACTCTGACTTTCATCATTGTGAGAGAAAGACCCTTTGTGATCACTGAGCAATGGCTTCTTTAGTAGCTTCAGCTGGTGCTTCCCCACCACCTCCACCACATCCAAGGAAGAGTGGACCACCTGCTCAAGTTGTAATTCAACAAGAAGAAGAAGAAGAGGAACAGGAGGACGAGCACGAAGAGAGGCAGTTTTTGCCTGAGCAGCCCAGGACGTCTCACCGGAAAGAAAACTTCATTTGGCAATTTTTTAAAATTCCCAAAGGTCAGAAAAAGTAAATGCAAGATACGTAACTTGCCTTATATGTCAAGATAGACTGTCCAGAGGGACCGACAAAAAATACAGTTTCGGAAACTACACAATGCATCGCCATATGACTAGGTGGCATCCTAACAACTACAGTGCTGCACAGTTTCGGAACGACCTAGATAATCTCCCTATTATGGCCAGAAGATCTGTTGTACCGGAAGTAACGGGACCAGAGGGCAGGGAGATGGTGCCAAATATACAAATGAGATTTGGTGATGTAAAACACATCTGCGCATTTTGCGATGGATTCATTTCCTACGGAGAAAAAAGCATCACTCTGATCAACAGAGCTATTGACTATCATATGCAAGTTTGTCCGAAACGCCCAAAATAATAAATACTTCTTTTTTTTGTTTTGTTGCTCCTGTTGAGCCCTTTACAATGAGTCGTTTTCATTGCCCCCTCCAAGAAAACCCCCAAAAAATATAAAACTGTTCCGAAAAATTCAAAAACAGTAAACAAATGTTCAGAAAAATAAAAAAAAAAGTTCTTTTCAGAACTACCTCCCCGTTATTAAAAAATTGGTACAATATTTGGAACTGTGCCAACCTCTATTTCTCTTAGTTCGCTTCCCAGTTCGCTCGCCGGTACGCGAACCGGAAGCGAACCAAAAACAGTAAGTATAAGGGAAGGAAACAGACACTTATGTTAAAAGAAAGACAGCTATAAGGGAGTAAACTAGAGATACCATTACCCGTAATCCACTGCTGATGATGTCACATATTACATCATTCATGACATGCTCAGTGACATCATCAGCAGAGGATTGCGGGTTTTTTGGCAACATGCCTTATCCACGGTTTAATAACGCTGCCTTTTGCTTTATATACGTTTTCAAATTGTATGAAATATATACCAATAGGTCGTTATGAACCTTTAGGTAGTGCTTTTCTTCATGAGGTCTGGTCGCTTCCATACACATACAGATGTTTCAAAGATGATCAAGAAGTTTATCTGAATGGAGAGGAATGCACTGAGACGCCAGATCATTCACTAATGTGTAGGCACATACAGTTACACGGTTCATGCAACAAACACCGACCAAATATGGCTTGCGTGTTGCAAGGCACGCCAGTTCCTGCTATCATCCCCACGTTCAAGTTGTTGGAAAATGGTAGTTATTTGATGCTCAATAATGAAGATTGTTCTGAGTTAATTAAAAGTATTCCTTTTATCGTAACAGTAAGTGAACGGGTTATTTGCTGCAGAAATGTTCTATTTCCTCCCACACATGAACATAGGGAGTTTTCAATTTGGCCACAAATACCAACCTTGGGACACGTTTCAACGGCATGGCAAGAATAAGAGCTCTTTTGTCTCAGAGAGAGGTGGCCTTGAGTTCGGCCCGTGAAACTTTCGTACTTCACATAGCGAACACCCGTACAGAGGTGCACACCCTTTTCAATTAAGATTTGCCTTTCAATTTCAGCAACATGTTTCCGACTATCTTTAACGCATCCTCCACAAAGTCCCTGGCACACTTTTTTAAAGTTGTTACCAGTGGTCTCGTGACTTCATTTGAGAAAATCTTTGGAGTCATCCCTGCTTCCTTTCATTGTATTTTCTGCACTCTGGTTCGTGGATTGGCATTTTTACTTGCATTACCAGCGGACGCTCTTGTGCTTTTTTACATTTTTAAATATGGATGTCCCTCCTATGCAACCTCCGACCCTGCAGCTGCTGACACTGTTCCGCAATCGCATGCTAGAATATTATGGCACAATGCCGTTGGCGATATTAAGCACGGCATATGGATTATCTTTTCGGTTCTCCTACTTCACCTGTGTCCAGCCTGTATTTCACTGCCTGACCTGTGATTTCGATTGGGCCATTGATTTGTGTCTCTGCGGACCGGTTTCTCCTGACGTCGACTTTAATCAGCTGATGACTCCTATCATTACTCACGAGTTGGTTTGTCCTGGCGAAAGGATTATGGCTGTGGCATTGATGCATGGACTACTTGGTCCCTGGAATTTACTGGCGGCAGCACAGTCTTTCTTGGAACAGAGCTTTCTTGAAAACCCACCGAGCTGTCCTCTGATGGTGATAGAGGATCCGGTGCTGGGAGAGCACGTATGTTCTTTTCCGCTTTTAAATTGGATGGCTGAACTGTTTTCGGAGGAAGACGGTGACTTCCTATTGGAGGCTGTTGCAGCTTATTTTGCATACACAGTTATGTCATAGACCTTTTTCATGTTTGATATGCTGAGTACTAGCATTTCATTGACAATTCATTGACTTATTTGTCAAGTTTTTATTATTTACCTTGCCTATTGGCTTAAGACTCGATAAAGTACTTGGCTGTTTTATTTTTCTTTAGCATTAAATTTTCCTAGTTTTTAATGCTTTACCTTGCGGACCGTCCACATATAAACTTGCAATCTGCTCTCATGAGATGGCACTTCTATTATCTTATTCAGTTCGTTTCCGGATCATGAGGAGGTGTCATCTAGGTCCTGGATATCTTTACACCGTGTTAAGTTAGCATGGGCTCATTACCGGTTTAAACGCCATTTTTCCTTTTTTGCAACTTCTGCACACGACACTTAGTTGTTGCTTTAGCTTTCCACCTAGTAGTTCATCGTGGTTTACATGAGAATAATATGTTATTGGTCTACTATCTGCTTTACTTGTTAAACTATATCTGTACAGCGAGTGCTAAAGTTTCAAGAACAACACGATACAGAATTGTTATGAGGTCTGATCTCCACGACTTCATACTCATAACATAAGTGCAACTTCTGCCAATTCTGGGCATGAGGCGGGTTTTATATTGCTTTGCCGAACACACATACACAACAGTTGATGCGGTTCACATGAAGAGAGAGCTGGTGTATGCTGATGTGATTCCTTCAAATCTAAGACACTAAAGTATGGGCACGCCCTAAACCAACACAAAGAGACCTTCTTAGCAAATAATATAATATGTGTATTAGGGAGGGTGAGATATAAGCAGCCGCGGGCCGTGGAGGGAGTTACAATGGGGCAGGGAGGCGGGGAGGGGGAGAAGCAGGGTGGAGCCCTCTCTACCTTGCCCCTCCCCCTCCCCGCCTCCCTGCCCCACCGTAACTCCCTCCACGGCCCGCGGCTGCTTATAAGTGTTGCTAACTCTTATTCATTTACAGCATGTTAACATACTGTCACCATTCGCTTTTTATGTACTAGTAACTATGCTGGTAATTTTGCTACTGATAATATGTGTACTTGTATTATCTAAGATACTACGCCTGTGAAGACGGCATTAGTAAATAAACATTTCAAATACACATGTGTTCTTCTTAACTCCATGTTCTGGTTTCTAAGAAATCTATAACGACCGACTGTTCATGAGTTCCACGTATCCTGAGGTACTATAAGTTCATATTCTGGATTGTCTAAACATTGAGAGTTTGTTATATCCAATGTGACACTGTACCTAGCTTGCTAAGGAGTTTTTGATTACTAACGTGAGTTTTGGGACACCCTAATTCGCCGAGGTTCCAATCCTCTGTCCACAGTTCTGTGTGAGAACAGAAACCCTGCGACAGGGGCACCCCCGACCCTTGCTGGAGCTTCATCACACTTGCGATACAACTCCAGCAATGCATTCGCCGAGGTTCCAATCCTCTGTCCACAGTTCTGTGTGAGAACAGAAACCCTGCGACAGGGGCACCCCCGACCCTTGCTGGAGCTTCATCACACTTGCGATACAACTCCAGCAATGCGCCACCTTTACGGCACAGATACATCACGCATCTGTGCTGTTTTTGCCCCATGATGCGCCGCATTGTAAATGCAGCACACCATAGGTGACGGAACAGCGGCACAGAATGACTAACACATCCCTGGTGATGCGCCAGTCATCATAAATGTATCCCTATGCTTCTTATCTTGTTAGAGATGAACCGCCATATGTATCATCAAAGTTTTTTGCATTTCCTAAATAGCGAACTTTAAGGAATAAATAGCGATTCTTTACCATTCCTAGTTTGCGATGAGCTATTTGCTAATTAGCCGAATGTAGCCCAATGAAGCCCAATGTAGCCCAATGTAGCCCAAAGATGGCCGCCAGACACACAAAAAAACAAATGTAGCCCAAATATCAGCCAGATGTAGCCCAACTATAGCCCAGTGACAGAATGACCAATCAGCTTCGCAAACCTCCGTTACGCGAAGCGGAGCGCTGTTACAGATATATATCTTTTTTTGAACGTTAATTTCTCAAAATCCACTGGAGCACATATATTGAGACCTAGCAAAGGCACATCGGGCTACCAGTCCCTAATATTTTGCCAAGTTTCGTGCAAATCCATTCAGCCGTTCAATTATTATTATTATTTTTTTTTTTTGCCCCGCGGGGCCCTTTTAAAACCTCCACATCAAACCTAGGGGGTCAGCGAGGATCTACTATGCCCCCTTATAGTTATTTCCCCCTTTGTTTTGACCTCCTCTTGTCTCTCGATCCTACCGAGAGACAAGATGGCGGCCGCTACGGACTGTTTGGAATGTTGACAGACGCCGGAGAACCAATCAGCTTCGCTTCACAAAGCTCCGTTGCGCGAAAAGTCCGCGAACCAGAGCGCTGCCCGGTCCGCTGTTACAGATATATATATTTTTTTAAACGTTAATTTCTCAAAATCCACTGGAGCACATATATTGAGACCTACAAAAGGCACATCGGGCTACCAGTCCCTACAATTTTGCCAAGTTTCGTGCAAATCCATTCAGCCGTTCGGGCTAAAAGTGAGGCCAACCGCCCTATGGAAAACTCAATGTTAAAAACACGTTTTGGGACCCCCCTTTTTTCTCAGCCCCCCCTTGACGAACCCCCCCCAAATTGTCAGGGGCTGCTCAGAAACAAAATGTGCCATTTTCCTGAAAATTTCAGCCAATTCCGTCCACAAACGCCAAAGTTATTAGACATAGAATTTTCAAAAAACCCATAGAGAAAAAATCCTAACTATATATACCTACTGGCGACCGCCAGTAGGTAATATATATATATATATATATATATATATATATATATATATATATATATATATATATATATATATATATATATATTTCCTCCCAAATGCCCTGAGCTGTACAGAGGTCACACGATGCAGCTCCTACCATCCGGTCTAAAAGCGAGGCTGCTTGCAGTTTTTTGCATCCATTTCATTTTAAGGATTCCCCGACGCATTTCGAGGCCAACGCCTCTTCTTCATGGGCTGCTACACAGTGAAAAATGACTGACTCACCAGTGTTGTCTCTTATTAGTTGCTTTATTGAGAACACCACCCACTTTGGGCGTTACACACAAGAGTTGCACAATAGCATGCTGGTTCACGTAGTCTCTGAGGTGAGTCGAAAAGTTCATTGTCTCTGTGAAGTTTGGTAAAAAGCTTGTTTTAAGTCCTTGAGTAGGTTTGGTTGCCAAACTGCAGGCTTCGTTTTGCCATGGGGCTGCATGCTTACACGGAGAGAAAAAGTTCCTTTCCAAGCCTTCCCTTTCAATTGTAGGAAATGGTGCTCCTCTGCCACGGCTGCCGTGTATTTAACATTTCCTCTCAAATGCCCTGAGCTTTACAGAGGTCACACGATGCAGCTCCTACCATCTGGTCTACAAACTGAGGCTGCTTGCAGTTTTTTGCATCCATTTCATTTTAAGGATTCCCTTTTCTGTTCCCTTAAGGATTCCCTTTTCTGTTCCCGACGCGTTTCGAGGCCAGCGCCTCTTCTTCATGGGCTGCTTCACAGGGGAAATGACAGACTCACCAGTGTTGTCTCTTTAGTTGCTTTATTGAGGACACCACCCACTTTGGGCGTTACACACAAGAGTGGCACAATAGCATGCTGGTTCACGTAGTCTCTAAGGTGAGTCGAGAAATTCATTGTCTCTGTGAAATTATTAAAAGCTTGTTTTAGTCCTTAAGTAGGTTTGGTTGCCAAACTGCAGGCTTCGTTTTGCCATGGGGCTGCATGCTTACACGGAGAGAAAAGCTGTAAAGCTCAGGGCATTTGGGAGGAAATATATATATATATATAAACATTTCAGGTAGTAGGCCATTTGGACCAAGAGGTCAACCACTTTATAGAACTTTGATGAATTCAGCCACCTCAGACGGGTCAATATTTTTCTCAGGAATTGCCCAATTATCAGGGTGAGATATTTGGTATCAGTATATCCACCACAAATTGTAACAGTTGAACTGTGGTCCCGTCACCCCCTGCGTGATAGATTTCCCAGGTAATTGGCTAAAGTCTCTGCAATGTCAATGGCTGTGTGGACTGCATTTCCCTGGGCTATATGCACACCCACACACATCTCTGTCCTGCCTCTCCGTGCACCAGCCAATCTAAGAGTTAACCCGCCTTATTACCCTCCTCATACAGTTTGTTTTGTTGGGCTCATAAATGTGACAATGGCGGCCGCCACATACAAATCCTCCAAACAAAAGCACTTTTAAACAATGCCTAGCAGGATGGATGACATGTGAATCCTACACCTTGAAGTCCCCTTTGCCTTATGTAACATTTTTTATACACCGATTTACAAACACGCATCAGTCATTGTCTATGTATGTGTGTGATGTTAAGTGCTCAGACACACTATCTACACTGATATGAGAGGTGCTATAAAGCAAATGAAATGAGATACTCATGGGAGGGTGATAGTGGGGGAATCAGTCAAGAGCCACAAGAAAGATTCTTGTATCTTGGTGCACATTAAGGTCACTATGTACTATGTTTTTCTCAGGGTTAAGCCCCCTGTAAGCCCCCTTTGTAGTGGTCAGGTTCGCTCACTGCACTCGCAATGTACCATACAGGTGCTGGTCTGACAAGATTTGCCAAGGCTGCTTTGAGTTCCCAGTCCGGCCCTGGCAGGAGTAGGATCCTCGTACCGCTAAATAAGTAAATATACCACTAATGCAAACATAGCAACAGACCCAATTGAGTTTCTCTCTCGCCTCAAACTACATCTGCTTGTATAGACATCAATTTGGAAAATCCATTCTCCCATATATTTTTATTTAATCTCCCACTTTCCACTTCTTAAATGTTGGCATGTACGTGTATTTATTTATGTGATAAAGCTATTTCAGATCTTATGTACCTAAAAAATACGTGCAGAAATTGCTTGGCAAATGTAGATTCTGGCCTGAGGATTCAACTTTCCGAAATTAAATCAAACATTGAAAAGTTAGTTGCGGCACAAAACTTCCAATTAAAGTTTTTACATTTTTGCATATTCTTTCAATATAAAATAATAAAATCTTTAGTAATTAAATTATGTGGATCCCTAGCGTTCAGTGGGGGTACTCAGGAAGTCAAAAGGTTGGGAACCACCGAAGTAAAGCGTTGGAACACCTTTATATCAAGTTGGAACTGTACAAAGCTGAAACACATTTTTTATGGGTGCCATACCACAGGTCATCACTAGAGGTCCCACTTTTCACTTCTTAAATGTTGGCATGTATGTGTATTTATTTATATGAAAAAGCTATTTCATTTCTTATGTACCTAAAAAATAAGGGGCAGATTTCTGATTTCTGGTGCATCTCTGTTAATCAGCAGAGATGCGCCACAACAGTTGCGACGGATCTGCCCACCCGTGCGCCACCACTGATGTGCCGCATTTACAATGCGGCACACCATAGCACTCGGATGGGCAGATGAGTGACGCATCCCCGGCGGAAATGCGGCACATTGCTGGAGTTGCGCCGCTAGCGCGACACAGCTCCAGCAAGGCTCGGGGTGCCCTTATTCCTAAAATGGTGCGTCAATCTTTACGCCTGCTTCAAGGAGGCGCAGGGTTTTGACGCAGCATGGCCTTAAATGTGACTACGTGAAATCTTGTAGATTCCACTCAGCCACTTTTAGGAGGCGTTCCTGCACCAGAACACCCCCCCTGCACCGGAACGCCCACATGTGGTGCAGGGCTTTACAACGTGACTCATCCCCCAGATGCGTCACATTGTAAATACCCCACAGCATGGCGCTGGCTTTGCGCTGCCGCTGCGTCACAAAAGTGATACAACGGCAGTGCAAATGTGGTGCACGAGGCTTGTAAATCTGCCCCTAAGCGCAGAAATGACTTGGGAAATGTAGATTCTGGGCTGAGGATTCAGCTTTCCAAAATTAAATCAAACATTGAAAAGTTAGTCGCAGCACCAAACTTCCCATTAAAGATTTTAAATTTTGCATATTATTTCAATATAAAATAATAAAATGTTTAGTAATTCGATTCGATGGAACCCCAGTGTTCAGTAGTGATTCAGTGGGGGACCTCAGGAAGTCAAAAGGTTGGGAGCCACTGATGTAAAGCGCTCCAACACCTCGGATCATCACTAGAGGTCCCAAATCAAGTCAGCCAGGCACCACACTGTATATCCCACAGAGGTGCAGTGCCAGAGGCTCCATGGAACCAGTGGCGTTCTGTACTGGAGCTTTGGTCCTTACTATCCATAATTAAATGTTTGCTTTTGGCTTGCTGTGGAGGGGCCTGAGCTCTAGCGTCAAGCCACGCACCAACATCTCCATCTCCTACGAGGAACTCATCAATCCAGCTTCCACATCTTCATTAACCCAGGGCATAATACTATGATACATGCTTAAAAGCATATAACCAATTCACAAAAGGGAACTTTTACAATGAAAACATTTTGACCCCCCACCCAACCTAGGCGGAGGAGCAAGCAGATGCCTTGAACACAAAGAGCATAAACAAAAAGCACATTTTGTTGAAGTTCAGTGGTGGTCCCATCTTCTTAGGACCACCCAAAGCACAGTTATTGGCAAAAAAACAATCCCAACCAAAGGCCCTGCAAAGCATTACGGTATGAGATTAGCAGTGGGCAGTGAGTATCCAATATCAAAATAATTCTACAAAGAGCTGCAGTTCACCTAGGAGCATATTATCAACCCCCTTATCACTGCGTTATCGGCACTTTTCTGCCGATAACGCGACGATATTTGTATCGCCCTATTATCAAGGCAGCGTTAAGTCAATTAACGTGGCTTAAAGCCACGTTAATTGACTTAACGCTGCCTTGGCCTTGGCCCCTTTCACGATAAACTCACTGTGAAAGGGGGCATGCAGTGGGTGTTGCGGTGGGCGTTCCACTGCAACACCCATTCACTTCGACGCTGCCACCTATTATCAAGAGAGGCCATAATAGGTGGCAGCGCCGAATTTAAGAACAGGAAAGACCTGTTCTTAAGGTGGCGAAAGGAGGAGAAATGCTTCATTTCTCCTAGTATTTGCTTTTTCCATGTGTGCTGCCTTGTGCAGCACACATGGAAAAAGCAAAATGCCAAGGTTTCTTTATGTACAGGAAGGTGTCCCTTCCTGTACATAAACAAACCTTTTTTTTAAAATGCCATTTTGTAACTTACATGTGTGCTGCATGAAGCAGCACACATGTAACTTAGAAAATGGCATTTTAAACTTTGTTTATGTGCAGGATCGAACACCTTCCTGTACATAAACAAACCTTCCCTGCCTGTGCTGGCGTTAAGTTGTAAAACTTATCGCCATCGCAGGGGAAACGCTAGGCTGCACCATATCCTTGGTAATATGGTGCAGCCTAGCGTTTCCGAAGTGGCGAAGAGAGGTGTTAAGCCAAGGCGACTAACACCTCTTTTCGCCACTTTGTTGGTAATATGCCCCCCAGTCGTTACTAGATGTCCCTCACGAGTCAAATGCAAAGCATTGAAATTATTCCTACATCAAGCTGCAGTTCCACTAGTCATTACTAGATGTCCCTCACGAGTCAAATGCAAAACCATTGAAACCCTTTCATCAAGCATTTGCATTTGATGCTCCATTAGCGTAGCGTAGTATTATGCCCAGGGTTAGTCGTGAGGGACATCTAGTAACCACCAGTTGAACTGCAGCTCTTTGTAGAATTATTTTGATATTGGAAACTATATAATATTCACTGCCCACTGCTAATCTCGTCCCATAATGCTTTGCAGGGCCTTTGGTTGGGATTATTTTTTTTGCCAATATCTGTGCTTGGGGTGGTCCTAAGAGGATGGGACCACCACTGAAGTTCAACAAAATTTGCTTTTTGTGTATGCCCTTTGTATTCAAGGCATCTGCTTGGTCCTCCCCCTATGTTAGGGGGGGGGGGCAAAATCATCAGCAACCTCCTTGTCTAATGTTTTCATTGTAAAAGTTCACTTTTGTGAATTGGTTATATGTTTTTAAGTACATAAAATTGCTCTGTGGATGTTGTTGGTTAAGTTGCTACACTTGCATGCTCCCATATTATGATCAGGATAATTTCTGACATATTTTGTAACAATGGTATGTTGGAAACTCTGTTATAGGGAATGGACTGATTCCTGTTTCTAAGCAGCTTGAGGATAATAGTCATAGAGCAGCTATTGAAGTCCCAGTCCATGTAGGTGTTTGTTTGAGATGGTGTGTGAGTGGCTGTTTTGGAGAGTGTTTGTGAATGATTACAGAATGATAGAGAAAGGGGGCATGGTCTCCAGAGTTCTTGCAGCAATTGTGTTTTGTGGGACTTGCTGGAGGTTAACAGGAGGAGTAGTTGGCCCCCAAGGACCCTCTGGAACGAAGAGGACCTCATCTCCCAACCAGCAGTGCGCCAGGCGGTGTGTTTGCAGAGTGGTGGAGAAAGGGGGCATGGCCTCCGAAGTCCTCTCATCAATCAGGCTATGTGTTACTTATTGGTATCAGCAGGAGGGCTAGTTGGCCCCCAAGGACCCTATGGAGCCAAGATGATGGTTCATCCCGCAACCAGCAGTGCACCAGGAGATGTGTTTGCAGAATGGTGGCGAAAGGGGGAGTGGCCTCCAAAGTCCTCTCAGCAATAAGGCTGTGTGCTCTCACTTGCTCAAAATGGGGCACAGTTTGCTATGACTTGGCGGGAGAGGTTTCACTGTCGCCAAGCCGTAGCAAACAGCTATGTCCCAGAGGTGGACACCCCAGGGCATAGTAGGAGCCGACCCTAGGGGGTGGCAATCCCCATTTTCATGTATGGATCCAGGAGGGGGGACCTTGCAGTCCCTACCACTTCCTTGGTGAAGGGCCTGCCACGGGGAGGTGGCAGTTCCTGGGCCGAGAATGGCCCGGAAGAGGTACCTCGCCACCCCTCTCCCATTTCATTAAAAACAGTCTCTAGGACTGTGGGGGAGGCAATATGGGCCTTCCCCACACAAATTTAGTAAATAGACTGGGGAAGTGGCAATCCTCAGAGCTGCGTGGGGCGTGTAGGCCCCCCACATGTTTATTAAGGTTTGCCATGGGCACTGATATGGAAGGACACAACAGTTTTCAACAACACTGATAAATACCCTCCTGATACAAGCAGAGAGGAAATTGTCTAATACATTGGGTGGTGGGCCATCCGAGAAGTCATGGACTGCAGTGGGGAAGGGGGGAGGCATGGGAACCAAATAGTGATGAAATAAAGAGGCCAGTAGCCATGGAAGGATACAAATGACAATATGGACGTCAGGAGGAGGGACTAACAAGGCTAAAACCAATGGGAAGGCAGCATTTAGGACCTAAGTCAATAAAAAATATGGGACGAGAGTGGGCAGAGCTTACACAGAGCTTCTACGCCATACTCAGTCAGTCAAAATCTTTATTCGATTTTCATTATTCGAACAAAACCATAAAAGTGCAAAGTTTACATTTTCACAATTTTAAAAAGAAAATACATGATTTTACTTGAGAAATAAAATGATAATTAATTTTAATTAAGATTTGGGCGGTGGTGTACACAAATTTTTAAAAAACAGACAATGGATTTTGCATATAGTTCACTTTCTAACATCTGTAGCGCTAGGAAAGCTGGACGGCAAGTTCGAAGGCCCATTTGACTCAGTATTGGAACGATCCATCGTCTACGTGGAGCCTCATAGAACTTAGAGAACATTAAAATATGGATTGAGGATTGCTGAGAATTACAGTCGCATGGGCATGATGGTAGGTTTTTAGTCCAGTCATTCTGCTTTGGAAACGTGATCAGCCCATGGAAGATGTTAAATCTCAATCGGGTAAGCAAGAATTTCTCAAAATGACTCAGGCTATATTTCAAATATGGCTGGATCGAAAGGGTAATTTGAATAGTTAGCAGTTGTTGCACTGAAGATTTTCCTAATTCTTGGGCTATTCGAAGGTTGCCCAGATGGAGGAGAGAGATCCTTTTTAGCTCTTTTCTGGGTATTTCAGAGATAGTACTTGGATGTAAAAAATATCTCTGGAGGCCTAGATCGTTAAAAAAAGACTTTACATACGCTAACCATTTGATCTTTCGGGTGTTATCAAGAAGAATACATTCCTCTATAAGAGAACAAGTTAGCGTACACTGTTTGGTGGACCAAATACGCCGCCACGGCATTATTGGCTGGATCTTTAAAATATCAGATATATGATCCAGTCCAAGTTCTAAGTGGCAGCCGTATATCGTTGTACTCTGGGGGACCGACCGGAGATATCAGAGGAAAGAATTCTCTACTCTCTGTAAGATTTCAGTATTTAAGTACCCCCATAGACCTGAACCATAAATGGCAACACTGGTGCATTTGGAATAATAGATCTTTAACATTTCTTCAGGCGACCTCTTGCATAACTTTTGGGCAAATGCCACCAGTGCCTTCGTAGTCCTTAAAAAAGCTAGCTTCCTAGCTTGGATAGCCTTTACCCAATTTAGCTTGTTGTCTATCAAAATCCCTAAATAGGGATAAGATGTTGTAGACTCTAAGCTTGAATTGTTAACAAGTATATCTTTTATTTTTGTTTTTTTTATACTTGAGCCAATATGCATGGTAAATGTCTTTTTTTATATTAATTTTAAGATTCAAGGAGCTCATAAATTTGCAATAGCTGGTTAATGAGCGTTGGAGCTGTACCGGGGTTCTAGCCAAGATAACGTCGTCATCGGCATACAGAAGTGCCGGTATCGGTCGGCGCCGCATTGCCGGTAAATCTTGGCTCACTCTTATTAACTCAGACTCCAGCCCATTAGTGTACAGTGTGAATAGGAAGGGGGCCAGAACACACCCCTGTCTGACCCCCCTCTCTATCCTAAAGGACTCGGTCAGCTCTCCCTCTACCCCATATCTCACCCTGGCAGATGCATCGGAATAGAGCTCTCTTAAGAAGTTTACCAGCGGGGGATCTACCCCCATCTCTAAAATTATAGCCCACATTTTTGAGTGACTGACACAGTCGAAAGCGGCTGTCAGGTTTACGTAGACCATGTGTAGGGCTCCTCCCTTAGCTGAGATGTATTTCCCTATTAAAAGGGCAAGATTCAGAGCTTGATCAACCGTGCCCAGGCCTTCTCGAAAGCCATATTGTAAGTCTGATAATATAGTATTATCAGCGGCCCAGACCTGGAGACGGTCTAACAATATACGACCAGCAGTTTTACCAAGGGAATCTTAAAGCGATATAGGCCGATAACAGGCCGGGCTATGACGATCGCCCTTTTAAAGATTGGTATCAGAATTGACGTGGACCATGACTCGACTAAACCTATGCTACTAGCTGCTTCCAGTACTCTCATTAAAATAGGGGACCACAAGTCTAAATTGTATTTAAAAAGGTCCACTGGGACCCCGTCGGGCCTGGCGCTTTACCAGATTTCGACGTTTTAAGAGCAGTAATGATTTCTTGGTGTGTGAATCTTAACCTTAAAGGATAGTTAGTTTGCTTCAAAGGCTCCAATGGGCCTGATGGACTGCATAAACTATCATCATCTTTTTTAAAGATGTTTGAGAAATGTTCAACCCAGGCAGCGGCATCTACCGCCACCTCCAACATCGGATGGTCATTACCATCACTGAGGAAAGGAGATTTAACTATCCTCCAGAAGGTAATATTATCTTTTATGGTGCAGCTCTCATGCAGCTGCTTCCATAAGGTATCCTTTATCTGATTTTTAAAAAAAAATTGTGCAAGCTTATAAGTTTTCCTTAATTCCGCTATTTCAGCTCTATCCCTATTTTCCTTTGTTAAGGCTACCTTTAATTTTGTGTAGGCTTTTGTGCACGCTGTATTAAACCAACCCCACGTAGCGGATCCTTTTGTTTTCTTCTTACATAGTAATTCATCTCTGATGGTTTTTGTGATAATATCAAAACTAGTCAATATCATCTTAGGGGTAGCAGATAGATCTAAACAGATGAGCACAGAGGGCAGGGCTTTCTTTAATATATTCCTCTGTAACGATTCTTTGTCTACCTTACCCCATTTTAAAGAGAAACCATTAAGTCTATCTTAAGTTAGAGATTGCTGATCCAGAATGATCCAGTAAATTTTCTTGGTCATAACAGAGGGGATGCTTATTAGAACTCTGTTCGGAAAATGGTCACTAACTGCGTTCACAATTGTTTCAAAATTGCCTACTCTTGGTCCACTATTATTTAGGGTGAGAACAAAATCAATTATACTATTGGAACCTCTCCCATTAAAGGTTGTGGAAAAGGAGACGGGAGGGCAGATTATTTCATTAGCAAAACCAAAATTCGTAGCTGCCATTATTTCATTCATGTGGTCTCCACTAGTTGTGTGTGAGAAATGTGTCAGGTTATTTCCGTACTCATCCTCAAATCCACAATTTTTAGTACCGCTTTCTTTACACAGTGTCAAATTAAAATCTCCGCCCCATACTAATCTTACGGACTTTTTAATATATTTTTGAGATAAGTCCTGAATTAAAATAGAAATTTTATTTAAAACATCAGTTAAATCCGATGTATTCAAATTATTATAAAAGTTTATAATAATAGAAAGGGACGCAGTGTTATGGGCTATCATAAGGACCTGAAAATTTGTTTCTAGCCTTAAGACTTTTATTTGGTCAACAGGCATTTCATTGGATATATATGTTGGCAAGCCCCCCTTTGCTCTCCCATAGGGGGACGGAACGGCTTCCGAGAAATAAGGGGCATATTATCAAGTAGGTTTATGTCCGCTTTTTTGGCTTTAAAAGCCAAGAAAGCGGAGATAAAATTATCTCCCTATTACCAAGCTGTCGCTAACACCAGTTAGCGACAGCTAATAGGAGATAGCGACCATCTTGGGCCCCGCTTTGCATGTCAGTGATATTTATCACTAATGACATGCAAAGTGGGCGTGCCAAGATGTTAGCGACTGGAAACAGTCGCTAACATCGCTATCTCCTATTACCAACTTTTGGAGATATTCGCGCTAAGCGCGAATATCTCCAAAAGCTAACACCTGCCCTGAGCAGTTCTTAGCCATGTTAACCAATGGGAGGTGGATAACATGGCTAAGAGCATTTGCTCGATAATGCATGAATATCGCGGACTTTTCAGCGATATTCATGCATTGCGGCCGTTTTTTATCGCATTTGCGATAAACCTTGCTAATAGCAAGGTTTATCTGCGATAAAACTCGCCGATGTGCGGCGATAATTTTTGTCTCTAAACAAGTTAGAGACAAAAATTATCTCTATTGGTTGGTAATATGCCCCTAAGTTTTGTATCCCAACAGATGTAATCGGGTACAAAGCCACGTTTCCTGTAGTCCAGTAATATTATGTGTTGTTACTTGTGCTCTCCAGTTAGTATTTGTAAATTTATTCTGTAATCCAGCCACGTTCCAAAAAATGATGTCTAGCATTAATTTCTTTTTAACTATTCCCGGAAAGGGATTGGAATTTGGCGGAGAATTTACTATCTGGGGCGTTACAGATGAGAAGGACTGTTCGATAGTTCTCTTCTCGGATACAGCTACCGTATCTCCTATAGGTCTTAGGCTCGTTAGGGCATGGATGCTGGGCGAAGGGCCTTTAGTGACAATTAATAAATCTGCAGAGTTTGGTACACATGGGTCCGTGGGCAATATGTTGTTAAGTCAATCTACCCCGTCTAAACCCGTGAATGCAGCAAATCGGTTTGAGGTATAGTTGTTGAAGATTGGGCCCCTCAGGGTATTATGGTGTGGGTACAATAATCTTGCTTGCTGGGGTAATAAGGATCTAGGATAAAAGTAGCTCAAGTCATGTACCCTGATTCCCATCCCTCCACCCTCTTGGTACCAGTCATTAAGATACGTAATAACTCTGCGGTCCCTAAAATTAATGATTATGACATCACCCTGAATGTCTTAGGGCCTCTGTCCTACCCAGCTAAGCCTTCTCACATGGAGTATTTCCCCGTTGATATTGGGGGGTAGTGGCCTGTTGTTCCTTAGCCAAAAGATGGCTTTATTTTTGAGTTTGGAATACCCCTCAATTTTCCCTGTCGTCAATTCTGGGACTCCTGAAAATACCGCAACGTAAGGAGCTGCTTCTGGCGGCAAGTCTATTTGTAAGTTGGAGCCATTGGGATTCCTGATGTTTAACTTCTCTCTAGAACTGTTTTCATTGTTATCCACTGGCTTATTTGCATGTTCGGCCGACCCTCTCGTCTTAGATGTTTTTAACGCACTGCTTATCTTTTTTGAAGCTGATGTTTTGTCGGGCAGTGGATTTGGGGTTTCTAGTGTTTTATTCGCCTTACTTAGATCACACATCCCGGATTTCACTGTCTGTGTTGTTGTCCTGTTTATTAGTTCCTTTAATAAGGCTGTGTTTGAGCTAATAGCTGTTTCTATTACCACCAAATGATTAGCTAGCCTTTTAACTCTTTCCACTACAAGAAGCAGTAAAGATTTCACCAAAACTTCAATGTTCCCCAATAGCTCTTCATTTGGGGACAAGGGGGTCGGTGTCTGAGCAGAAGCTATATCAATACTTGTAATGCAGTTAGTAGGAGGGTGTGTTGATGTTTTGGATAGTTTCGCCTGCTTACCCTTCTGTCTAGATCCCCCCCTCTTTCTCTTAAGTGTATGCCATTTTGGTTGTGTTTGAGCTTTATTTCTTGGATTAGAGATTTCGGGATTATGTAGCAAGGAATCTTCTGATATTATTTCTAGTACAGAATCTATACTAGGATCCTTGTTACTAAGAGACCTGCTGGGCTCGAATGATGTTGTAACATCTCGGAGTAGAGAGGGAATGCTAATGTCATCATGTAAAGGTTTTTCCTTCCCTGAAAGTGGAATCTGGCTTGTTGCTAGTTGGAGGGGTCCCAGCGATGAGCATCTTTTCTGAAGTTCAGTAGAGAGGCGGCGCTCAGTGATGGCTATTTCCTGGGAAGCTTGTTTCCTTCCCAGTATAAGAATTGGCTTGGTAGTTTGGTTTGCCCTGTTCCCATCATGCACTGGGACAGGAACAGACTAATTTGCATATAGCCAAGTTCTGAGCTGGGATGGTGCAGTGAGCTAAAAAATGGTGATGGATCAAGCCCTGATCTTTGGACTGGGTAAGAGTGGTCTGCTTACTTCAGGCACTCTGTTCATCACCACCCCCTTTTCTGAATCATTTTGTCCACCATAAGCGTGGAAGGGTATACTCAGATGTGAGTCCCTTGCTCATTGCAACATCAGGATTCAAGCAAGCCGGGCCGACGACGCCTGAAATGGCAGAAACTGGTCCCCGGAAGCTTGTTTCCTTCCCAGTATAAGAATTGGCTTGGTAGTTTGGTTTGCCCTGTTCCCATCATGCACTGGGACAGGAACAGACTAATTTGCATATAGCCAACTTCTGAGCTGGGATGGTGCAGTGAGCTAAAAAATGGTGATGGATCAAGCCCTGATCTTTGGACTGGGTAAGAGTGGTCTGCTTACTTCAGGCACTCTGTTCATCACCACCCCCTTTTCTGAATCATTTTGTCCACCATAAGCGTGGAAGGGTATACTCAGATGTGAGTCCCTTGCTCATTGCACCATCAGGATTCAAGCAAGCCGGGCCGACGACGCATGGCAGAAACCGGTCCCCGGAAGCTTGTTTCCTTCCCAGTATAAGAATTGGCTTGGTAGTTTGGTTTGCCCTGTTCCCATCATGCACTGGGACAGGAACAGACTAATTTGCATATAGCCAAGTTCTGAGCTGGGATGGTGCAGTGAGCTAAAAAATGGTGATGGATCAAGCCCTGATCTTTGGACTGGGTAAGAGTGGTCTGCTTACTTCAGGCACTCTGTTCATCACCACCCCCGTTTCTGAATCATTTTGTCCACCATAAGCATGGAAGGGTATACTCAGATGTGAGTCCCTTGCTCATTGCACCATCAGGATTCAAGCAAGCCGGGCCGACGACGCCTGAAATGGCAGAAACCGGTCCCCGGAAGCTTGTTTCCTTCCCAGTATAAGAATTGGCTTGGTAGTTTGGTTTGCCCTGTTCCCATCATGCACTGGGACAGGAACAGACTAATTTGCATATAGCCAAGTTCTGAGCTGGGATGGTGCAGTGAGCTAAAAAATGGTGATGGATCAAGCCCTGATCTTTGGACTGGGTAAGAGTGGTCTGCTTACTTCAGGCACTCTGTTCATCACCACCCCCTTTTCTGAATCATTTTGTCCACCATAAGCGTGGAAGGGTATACTCAGATGTGAGTCCCTTGCTCATTGCACCATCAGGATTCAAGCAAGCCGGGCCGACGACGCCTGAAATGGCAGAAACCGGTCCCCGGAAGCTTGTTTCCTTCCCAGTATAAGAATTGGCTTGGTAGTTTGGTTTGCCCTGTTCCCATCATGCACTGGGACAGGAACAGACTAATTTGCATATAGCCAAGTTCTGAGCTGGGATGGTGCAGTGAGCTAAAAAATGGTGATGGATCTAGCCCTGATCTTTGGACTGGGTAAGAGTGGTCTGCTTACTTCAGGCACTCTGTTCATCACCACCCCCTTTTCTGAATTATTTCCTGTTCCAGCACTGAGGCCGCCCTTGTAATGAACTGATCGAGGGTTCCCCTCACAGAACCACCCACTAGGGATTTTCTTCCCTTAGCCCCTCTTGAAGGCATGATCCCTGGTACCTTTGCACCAGTTCACTTTATGAGCAATGGTATGGTCGATGGAAGGAGTACCAGACCTTTAACAATATAACAAGGGGTCAGTCACTTTAGTGAACCACAGGTCAAGTATCTTAAGTTGTAGAGTCGCAGATGGCACATGTTCCAGAGATGGAGAATAAAAGGGTATGGCCAGCTCAGCCTCTTCTAGCCTCTGATGGCCACAGAGGGCCCGCCCTTTTCCCGGGCTTAGCCCAGCGCTGCCCGCGCACTCCCACGACACGGGGGTGGGGCTGTTCTATATGCGCCTCCTGGTGCGATTGCCCCGTGATCGGCTTCCGGCCGCACAGGCTTCTGGGTGCTGGAGTCCCCAAGGCCGCTCTCTGCACAGCGGCCGCACTCAGGTGTTGAGAGTGTGCGGCAGCGGGAGGCGGGCGGGCGTGGCAGCCTAAGCGGCGAGATGCTAAAGAGTCTGTGGCAGCAGGTAGGGCTTCAAGATTCTCCAAATTTCGCGACACAGCTCCAGCAAGGCTCGGGGTGCCCTTATTCCTAAAATGGTGCGTCAATCTTTACGCCTGCTTCAAGGAGGCGCAGGGTTTTGACGCAGCATGGCCTTAAATGTGACTACGTGAAATCTTGTAGATTCCACTCAGCCACTTTTAGGAGGCGTTCCTGCACCAGAACACCCCCCCTGCACCGGAACGCCCACATGTGGTGCAGGGCTTTACAACGTGACTCATCCCCCAGATGCGTCACATTGTAAATACCCCACAGCATGGCGCTGGCTTTGCGCTGCCGCTGCGTCACAAAAGTGATACAACGGCAGTGCAAATGTGGTGCACGAGGCTTGTAAATCTGCCCCTAAGCGCAGAAATGACTTGGGAAATGTAGATTCTGGGCTGAGGATTCAGCTTTCCAAAATTAAATCAAACATTGAAAAGTTAGTCGCAGCACCAAACTTCCCATTAAAGATTTTAAATTTTGCATATTATTTCAATATAAAATAATAAAATGTTTAGTAATTCGATTCGATGGAACCCCAGTGTTCAGTAGTGATTCAGTGGGGGACCTCAGGAAGTCAAAAGGTTGGGAGCCACTGATGTAAAGCGCTCCAACACCTCGGATCATCACTAGAGGTCCCAAATCAAGTCAGCCAGGCACCACACTGTATATCCCACAGAGGTGCAGTGCCAGAGGCTCCATGGAACCAGTGGCGTTCTGTACTGGAGCTTTGGTCCTTACTATCCATAATTAAATGTTTGCTTTTGGCTTGCTGTGGAGGGGCCTGAGCTCTAGCGTCAAGCCACGCACCAACATCTCCATCTCCTACGAGGAACTCATCAATCCAGCTTCCACATCTTCATTAACCCAGGGCATAATACTATGATACATGCTTAAAAGCATATAACCAATTCACAAAAGGGAACTTTTACAATGAAAACATTTTGACCCCCCACCCAACCTAGGCGGAGGAGCAAGCAGATGCCTTGAACACAAAGAGCATAAACAAAAAGCACATTTTGTTGAAGTTCAGTGGTGGTCCCATCTTCTTAGGACCACCCAAAGCACAGTTATTGGCAAAAAAACAATCCCAACCAAAGGCCCTGCAAAGCATTACGGTATGAGATTAGCAGTGGGCAGTGAGTATCCAATATCAAAATAATTCTACAAAGAGCTGCAGTTCACCTAGGAGCATATTATCAACCCCCTTATCACTGCGTTATCGGCACTTTTCTGCCGATAACGCGACGATATTTGTATCGCCCTATTATCAAGGCAGCGTTAAGTCAATTAACGTGGCTTAAAGCCACGTTAATTGACTTAACGCTGCCTTGGCCTTGGCCCCTTTCACGATAAACTCACTGTGAAAGGGGGCATGCAGTGGGTGTTGCGGTGGGCGTTCCACTGCAACACCCATTCACTTCGACGCTGCCACCTATTATCAAGAGAGGCCATAATAGGTGGCAGCGCCGAATTTAAGAACAGGAAAGACCTGTTCTTAAGGTGGCGAAAGGAGGAGAAATGCTTCATTTCTCCTAGTATTTGCTTTTTCCATGTGTGCTGCCTTGTGCAGCACACATGGAAAAAGCAAAATGCCAAGGTTTCTTTATGTACAGGAAGGTGTCCCTTCCTGTACATAAACAAACCTTTTTTTTAAAATGCCATTTTGTAACTTACATGTGTGCTGCATGAAGCAGCACACATGTAACTTAGAAAATGGCATTTTAAACTTTGTTTATGTGCAGGATCGAACACCTTCCTGTACATAAACAAACCTTCCCTGCCTGTGCTGGCGTTAAGTTGTAAAACTTATCGCCATCGCAGGGGAAACGCTAGGCTGCACCATATCCTTGGTAATATGGTGCAGCCTAGCGTTTCCGAAGTGGCGAAGAGAGGTGTTAAGCCAAGGCGACTAACACCTCTTTTCGCCACTTTGTTGGTAATATGCCCCCCAGTCGTTACTAGATGTCCCTCACGAGTCAAATGCAAAGCATTGAAATTATTCCTACATCAAGCTGCAGTTCCACTAGTCATTACTAGATGTCCCTCACGAGTCAAATGCAAAACCATTGAAACCCTTTCATCAAGCATTTGCATTTGATGCTCCATTAGCGTAGCGTAGTATTATGCCCAGGGTTAGTCGTGAGGGACATCTAGTAACCACCAGTTGAACTGCAGCTCTTTGTAGAATTATTTTGATATTGGAAACTATATAATATTCACTGCCCACTGCTAATCTCGTCCCATAATGCTTTGCAGGGCCTTTGGTTGGGATTATTTTTTTTGCCAATATCTGTGCTTGGGGTGGTCCTAAGAGGATGGGACCACCACTGAAGTTCAACAAAATTTGCTTTTTGTGTATGCCCTTTGTATTCAAGGCATCTGCTTGGTCCTCCCCCTATGTTAGGGGGGGGGGGCAAAATCATCAGCAACCTCCTTGTCTAATGTTTTCATTGTAAAAGTTCACTTTTGTGAATTGGTTATATGTTTTTAAGTACATAAAATTGCTCTGTGGATGTTGTTGGTTAAGTTGCTACACTTGCATGCTCCCATATTATGATCAGGATAATTTCTGACATATTTTGTAACAATGGTATGTTGGAAACTCTGTTATAGGGAATGGACTGATTCCTGTTTCTAAGCAGCTTGAGGATAATAGTCATAGAGCAGCTATTGAAGTCCCAGTCCATGTAGGTGTTTGTTTGAGATGGTGTGTGAGTGGCTGTTTTGGAGAGTGTTTGTGAATGATTACAGAATGATAGAGAAAGGGGGCATGGTCTCCAGAGTTCTTGCAGCAATTGTGTTTTGTGGGACTTGCTGGAGGTTAACAGGAGGAGTAGTTGGCCCCCAAGGACCCTCTGGAACGAAGAGGACCTCATCTCCCAACCAGCAGTGCGCCAGGCGGTGTGTTTGCAGAGTGGTGGAGAAAGGGGGCATGGCCTCCGAAGTCCTCTCATCAATCAGGCTATGTGTTACTTATTGGTATCAGCAGGAGGGCTAGTTGGCCCCCAAGGACCCTATGGAGCCAAGATGATGGTTCATCCCGCAACCAGCAGTGCACCAGGAGATGTGTTTGCAGAATGGTGGCGAAAGGGGGAGTGGCCTCCAAAGTCCTCTCAGCAATAAGGCTGTGTGCTCTCACTTGCTCAAAATGGGGCACAGTTTGCTATGACTTGGCGGGAGAGGTTTCACTGTCGCCAAGCCGTAGCAAACAGCTATGTCCCAGAGGTGGACACCCCAGGGCATAGTAGGAGCCGACCCTAGGGGGTGGCAATCCCCATTTTCATGTATGGATCCAGGAGGGGGGACCTTGCAGTCCCTACCACTTCCTTGGTGAAGGGCCTGCCACGGGGAGGTGGCAGTTCCTGGGCCGAGAATGGCCCGGAAGAGGTACCTCGCCACCCCTCTCCCATTTCATTAAAAACAGTCTCTAGGACTGTGGGGGAGGCAATATGGGCCTTCCCCACACAAATTTAGTAAATAGACTGGGGAAGTGGCAATCCTCAGAGCTGCGTGGGGCGTGTAGGCCCCCCACATGTTTATTAAGGTTTGCCATGGGCACTGATATGGAAGGACACAACAGTTTTCAACAACACTGATAAATACCCTCCTGATACAAGCAGAGAGGAAATTGTCTAATACATTGGGTGGTGGGCCATCCGAGAAGTCATGGACTGCAGTGGGGAAGGGGGGAGGCATGGGAACCAAATAGTGATGAAATAAAGAGGCCAGTAGCCATGGAAGGATACAAATGACAATATGGACGTCAGGAGGAGGGACTAACAAGGCTAAAACCAATGGGAAGGCAGCATTTAGGACCTAAGTCAATAAAAAATATGGGACGAGAGTGGGCAGAGCTTACACAGAGCTTCTACGCCATACTCAGTCAGTCAAAATCTTTATTCGATTTTCATTATTCGAACAAAACCATAAAAGTGCAAAGTTTACATTTTCACAATTTTAAAAAGAAAATACATGATTTTACTTGAGAAATAAAATGATAATTAATTTTAATTAAGATTTGGGCGGTGGTGTACACAAATTTTTAAAAAACAGACAATGGATTTTGCATATAGTTCACTTTCTAACATCTGTAGCGCTAGGAAAGCTGGACGGCAAGTTCGAAGGCCCATTTGACTCAGTATTGGAACGATCCATCGTCTACGTGGAGCCTCATAGAACTTAGAGAACATTAAAATATGGATTGAGGATTGCTGAGAATTACAGTCGCATGGGCATGATGGTAGGTTTTTAGTCCAGTCATTCTGCTTTGGAAACGTGATCAGCCCATGGAAGATGTTAAATCTCAATCGGGTAAGCAAGAATTTCTCAAAATGACTCAGGCTATATTTCAAATATGGCTGGATCGAAAGGGTAATTTGAATAGTTAGCAGTTGTTGCACTGAAGATTTTCCTAATTCTTGGGCTATTCGAAGGTTGCCCAGATGGAGGAGAGAGATCCTTTTTAGCTCTTTTCTGGGTATTTCAGAGATAGTACTTGGATGTAAAAAATATCTCTGGAGGCCTAGATCGTTAAAAAAAGACTTTACATACGCTAACCATTTGATCTTTCGGGTGTTATCAAGAAGAATACATTCCTCTATAAGAGAACAAGTTAGCGTACACTGTTTGGTGGACCAAATACGCCGCCACGGCATTATTGGCTGGATCTTTAAAATATCAGATATATGATCCAGTCCAAGTTCTAAGTGGCAGCCGTATATCGTTGTACTCTGGGGGACCGACCGGAGATATCAGAGGAAAGAATTCTCTACTCTCTGTAAGATTTCAGTATTTAAGTACCCCCATAGACCTGAACCATAAATGGCAACACTGGTGCATTTGGAATAATAGATCTTTAACATTTCTTCAGGCGACCTCTTGCATAACTTTTGGGCAAATGCCACCAGTGCCTTCGTAGTCCTTAAAAAAGCTAGCTTCCTAGCTTGGATAGCCTTTACCCAATTTAGCTTGTTGTCTATCAAAATCCCTAAATAGGGATAAGATGTTGTAGACTCTAAGCTTGAATTGTTAACAAGTATATCTTTTATTTTTGTTTTTTTTATACTTGAGCCAATATGCATGGTAAATGTCTTTTTTTATATTAATTTTAAGATTCAAGGAGCTCATAAATTTGCAATAGCTGGTTAATGAGCGTTGGAGCTGTACCGGGGTTCTAGCCAAGATAACGTCGTCATCGGCATACAGAAGTGCCGGTATCGGTCGGCGCCGCATTGCCGGTAAATCTTGGCTCACTCTTATTAACTCAGACTCCAGCCCATTAGTGTACAGTGTGAATAGGAAGGGGGCCAGAACACACCCCTGTCTGACCCCCCTCTCTATCCTAAAGGACTCGGTCAGCTCTCCCTCTACCCCATATCTCACCCTGGCAGATGCATCGGAATAGAGCTCTCTTAAGAAGTTTACCAGCGGGGGATCTACCCCCATCTCTAAAATTATAGCCCACATTTTTGAGTGACTGACACAGTCGAAAGCGGCTGTCAGGTTTACGTAGACCATGTGTAGGGCTCCTCCCTTAGCTGAGATGTATTTCCCTATTAAAAGGGCAAGATTCAGAGCTTGATCAACCGTGCCCAGGCCTTCTCGAAAGCCATATTGTAAGTCTGATAATATAGTATTATCAGCGGCCCAGACCTGGAGACGGTCTAACAATATACGACCAGCAGTTTTACCAAGGGAATCTTAAAGCGATATAGGCCGATAACAGGCCGGGCTATGACGATCGCCCTTTTAAAGATTGGTATCAGAATTGACGTGGACCATGACTCGACTAAACCTATGCTACTAGCTGCTTCCAGTACTCTCATTAAAATAGGGGACCACAAGTCTAAATTGTATTTAAAAAGGTCCACTGGGACCCCGTCGGGCCTGGCGCTTTACCAGATTTCGACGTTTTAAGAGCAGTAATGATTTCTTGGTGTGTGAATCTTAACCTTAAAGGATAGTTAGTTTGCTTCAAAGGCTCCAATGGGCCTGATGGACTGCATAAACTATCATCATCTTTTTTAAAGATGTTTGAGAAATGTTCAACCCAGGCAGCGGCATCTACCGCCACCTCCAACATCGGATGGTCATTACCATCACTGAGGAAAGGAGATTTAACTATCCTCCAGAAGGTAATATTATCTTTTATGGTGCAGCTCTCATGCAGCTGCTTCCATAAGGTATCCTTTATCTGATTTTTAAAAAAAAATTGTGCAAGCTTATAAGTTTTCCTTAATTCCGCTATTTCAGCTCTATCCTTATTTTCCTTTGTTAAGGCTACCTTTAATTTTGTGTAGGCTTTTGTGCACGCTGTATTAAACCAACCCCACGTAGCGGATCCTTTTGTTTTCTTCTTACATAGTAATTCATCTCTGATGGTTTTTGTGATAATATCAAAACTAGTCAATATCATCTTAGGGGTAGCAGATAGATCTAAACAGATGAGCACAGAGGGCAGGGCTTTCTTTAATATATTCCTCTGTAACGATTCTTTGTCTACCTTACCCCATTTTAAAGAGAAACCATTAAGTCTATCTTAAGTTAGAGATTGCTGATCCAGAATGATCCAGTAAATTTTCTTGGTCATAACAGAGGGGATGCTTATTAGAACTCTGTTCGGAAAATGGTCACTAACTGCGTTCACAATTGTTTCAAAATTGCCTACTCTTGGTCCACTATTATTTAGGGTGAGAACAAAATCAATTATACTATTGGAACCTCTCCCATTAAAGGTTGTGGAAAAGGAGACGGGAGGGCAGATTATTTCATTAGCAAAACCAAAATTCGTAGCTGCCATTATTTCATTCATGTGGTCTCCACTAGTTGTGTGTGAGAAATGTGTCAGGTTATTTCCGTACTCATCCTCAAATCCACAATTTTTAGTACCGCTTTCTTTACACAGTGTCAAATTAAAATCTCCGCCCCATACTAATCTTACGGACTTTTTAATATATTTTTGAGATAAGTCCTGAATTAAAATAGAAATTTTATTTAAAACATCAGTTAAATCCGATGTATTCAAATTATTATAAAAGTTTATAATAATAGAAAGGGACGCAGTGTTATGGGCTATCATAAGGACCTGAAAATTTGTTTCTAGCCTTAAGACTTTTATTTGGTCAACAGGCATTTCATTGGATATATATGTTGGCAAGCCCCCCTTTGCTCTCCCATAGGGGGACGGAACGGCTTCCGAGAAATAAGGGGCATATTATCAAGTAGGTTTATGTCCGCTTTTTTGGCTTTAAAAGCCAAGAAAGCGGAGATAAAATTATCTCCCTATTACCAAGCTGTCGCTAACACCAGTTAGCGACAGCTAATAGGAGATAGCGACCATCTTGGGCCCCGCTTTGCATGTCAGTGATATTTATCACTAATGACATGCAAAGTGGGCGTGCCAAGATGTTAGCGACTGGAAACAGTCGCTAACATCGCTATCTCCTATTACCAACTTTTGGAGATATTCGCGCTAAGCGCGAATATCTCCAAAAGCTAACACCTGCCCTGAGCAGTTCTTAGCCATGTTAACCAATGGGAGGTGGATAACATGGCTAAGAGCATTTGCTCGATAATGCATGAATATCGCGGACTTTTCAGCGATATTCATGCATTGCGGCCGTTTTTTATCGCATTTGCGATAAACCTTGCTAATAGCAAGGTTTATCTGCGATAAAACTCGCCGATGTGCGGCGATAATTTTTGTCTCTAAACAAGTTAGAGACAAAAATTATCTCTATTGGTTGGTAATATGCCCCTAAGTTTTGTATCCCAACAGATGTAATCGGGTACAAAGCCACGTTTCCTGTAGTCCAGTAATATTATGTGTTGTTACTTGTGCTCTCCAGTTAGTATTTGTAAATTTATTCTGTAATCCAGCCACGTTCCAAAAAATGATGTCTAGCATTAATTTCTTTTTAACTATTCCCGGAAAGGGATTGGAATTTGGCGGAGAATTTACTATCTGGGGCGTTACAGATGAGAAGGACTGTTCGATAGTTCTCTTCTCGGATACAGCTACCGTATCTCCTATAGGTCTTAGGCTCGTTAGGGCATGGATGCTGGGCGAAGGGCCTTTAGTGACAATTAATAAATCTGCAGAGTTTGGTACACATGGGTCCGTGGGCAATATGTTGTTAAGTCAATCTACCCCGTCTAAACCCGTGAATGCAGCAAATCGGTTTGAGGTATAGTTGTTGAAGATTGGGCCCCTCAGGGTATTATGGTGTGGGTACAATAATCTTGCTTGCTGGGGTAATAAGGATCTAGGATAAAAGTAGCTCAAGTCATGTACCCTGATTCCCATCCCTCCACCCTCTTGGTACCAGTCATTAAGATACGTAATAACTCTGCGGTCCCTAAAATTAATGATTATGACATCACCCTGAATGTCTTAGGGCCTCTGTCCTACCCAGCTAAGCCTTCTCACATGGAGTATTTCCCCGTTGATATTGGGGGGTAGTGGCCTGTTGTTCCTTAGCCAAAAGATGGCTTTATTTTTGAGTTTGGAATACCCCTCAATTTTCCCTGTCGTCAATTCTGGGACTCCTGAAAATACCGCAACGTAAGGAGCTGCTTCTGGCGGCAAGTCTATTTGTAAGTTGGAGCCATTGGGATTCCTGATGTTTAACTTCTCTCTAGAACTGTTTTCATTGTTATCCACTGGCTTATTTGCATGTTCGGCCGACCCTCTCGTCTTAGATGTTTTTAACGCACTGCTTATCTTTTTTGAAGCTGATGTTTTGTCGGGCAGTGGATTTGGGGTTTCTAGTGTTTTATTCGCCTTACTTAGATCACACATCCCGGATTTCACTGTCTGTGTTGTTGTCCTGTTTATTAGTTCCTTTAATAAGGCTGTGTTTGAGCTAATAGCTGTTTCTATTACCACCAAATGATTAGCTAGCCTTTTAACTCTTTCCACTACAAGAAGCAGTAAAGATTTCACCAAAACTTCAATGTTCCCCAATAGCTCTTCATTTGGGGACAAGGGGGTCGGTGTCTGAGCAGAAGCTATATCAATACTTGTAATGCAGTTAGTAGGAGGGTGTGTTGATGTTTTGGATAGTTTCGCCTGCTTACCCTTCTGTCTAGATCCCCCCCTCTTTCTCTTAAGTGTATGCCATTTTGGTTGTGTTTGAGCTTTATTTCTTGGATTAGAGATTTCGGGATTATGTAGCAAGGAATCTTCTGATATTATTTCTAGTACAGAATCTATACTAGGATCCTTGTTACTAAGAGACCTGCTGGGCTCGAATGATGTTGTAACATCTCGGAGTAGAGAGGGAATGCTAATGTCATCATGTAAAGGTTTTTCCTTCCCTGAAAGTGGAATCTGGCTTGTTGCTAGTTGGAGGGGTCCCAGCGATGAGCATCTTTTCTGAAGTTCAGTAGAGAGGCGGCGCTCAGTGATGGCTATTTCCTGGGAAGCTTGTTTCCTTCCCAGTATAAGAATTGGCTTGGTAGTTTGGTTTGCCCTGTTCCCATCATGCACTGGGACAGGAACAGACTAATTTGCATATAGCCAAGTTCTGAGCTGGGATGGTGCAGTGAGCTAAAAAATGGTGATGGATCAAGCCCTGATCTTTGGACTGGGTAAGAGTGGTCTGCTTACTTCAGGCACTCTGTTCATCACCACCCCCTTTTCTGAATCATTTTGTCCACCATAAGCGTGGAAGGGTATACTCAGATGTGAGTCCCTTGCTCATTGCAACATCAGGATTCAAGCAAGCCGGGCCGACGACGCCTGAAATGGCAGAAACTGGTCCCCGGAAGCTTGTTTCCTTCCCAGTATAAGAATTGGCTTGGTAGTTTGGTTTGCCCTGTTCCCATCATGCACTGGGACAGGAACAGACTAATTTGCATATAGCCAACTTCTGAGCTGGGATGGTGCAGTGAGCTAAAAAATGGTGATGGATCAAGCCCTGATCTTTGGACTGGGTAAGAGTGGTCTGCTTACTTCAGGCACTCTGTTCATCACCACCCCCTTTTCTGAATCATTTTGTCCACCATAAGCGTGGAAGGGTATACTCAGATGTGAGTCCCTTGCTCATTGCACCATCAGGATTCAAGCAAGCCGGGCCGACGACGCATGGCAGAAACCGGTCCCCGGAAGCTTGTTTCCTTCCCAGTATAAGAATTGGCTTGGTAGTTTGGTTTGCCCTGTTCCCATCATGCACTGGGACAGGAACAGACTAATTTGCATATAGCCAAGTTCTGAGCTGGGATGGTGCAGTGAGCTAAAAAATGGTGATGGATCAAGCCCTGATCTTTGGACTGGGTAAGAGTGGTCTGCTTACTTCAGGCACTCTGTTCATCACCACCCCCGTTTCTGAATCATTTTGTCCACCATAAGCATGGAAGGGTATACTCAGATGTGAGTCCCTTGCTCATTGCACCATCAGGATTCAAGCAAGCCGGGCCGACGACGCCTGAAATGGCAGAAACCGGTCCCCGGAAGCTTGTTTCCTTCCCAGTATAAGAATTGGCTTGGTAGTTTGGTTTGCCCTGTTCCCATCATGCACTGGGACAGGAACAGACTAATTTGCATATAGCCAAGTTCTGAGCTGGGATGGTGCAGTGAGCTAAAAAATGGTGATGGATCAAGCCCTGATCTTTGGACTGGGTAAGAGTGGTCTGCTTACTTCAGGCACTCTGTTCATCACCACCCCCTTTTCTGAATCATTTTGTCCACCATAAGCGTGGAAGGGTATACTCAGATGTGAGTCCCTTGCTCATTGCACCATCAGGATTCAAGCAAGCCGGGCCGACGACGCCTGAAATGGCAGAAACCGGTCCCCGGAAGCTTGTTTCCTTCCCAGTATAAGAATTGGCTTGGTAGTTTGGTTTGCCCTGTTCCCATCATGCACTGGGACAGGAACAGACTAATTTGCATATAGCCAAGTTCTGAGCTGGGATGGTGCAGTGAGCTAAAAAATGGTGATGGATCTAGCCCTGATCTTTGGACTGGGTAAGAGTGGTCTGCTTACTTCAGGCACTCTGTTCATCACCACCCCCTTTTCTGAATTATTTCCTGTTCCAGCACTGAGGCCGCCCTTGTAATGAACTGATCGAGGGTTCCCCTCACAGAACCACCCACTAGGGATTTTCTTCCCTTAGCCCCTCTTGAAGGCATGATCCCTGGTACCTTTGCACCAGTTCACTTTATGAGCAATGGTATGGTCGATGGAAGGAGTACCAGACCTTTAACAATATAACAAGGGGTCAGTCACTTTAGTGAACCACAGGTCAAGTATCTTAAGTTGTAGAGTCGCAGATGGCACATGTTCCAGAGATGGAGAATAAAAGGGTATGGCCAGCTCAGCCTCTTCTAGCCTCTGATGGCCACAGAGGGCCCGCCCTTTTCCCGGGCTTAGCCCAGCGCTGCCCGCGCACTCCCACGACACGGGGGTGGGGCTGTTCTATATGCGCCTCCTGGTGCGATTGCCCCGTGATCGGCTTCCGGCCGCACAGGCTTCTGGGTGCTGGAGTCCCCAAGGCCGCTCTCCGCACAGCGGCCGCACTCAGGTGTTGAGAGTGTGCGGCAGCGGGAGGCGGGCGGGCGTGGCAGCCTAAGCGGCGAGATGCTAAAGAGTCTGTGGCAGCAGGTAGGGCTTCAAGATTCTCCAAATTTCTCAAGTTCCTCGCCCACCGGGGGTGGGGCTGTTCTTTATGCGCCTCCTGGCGCGATTGCCCCGGTATCGGCTTCCGGCCGCACAGGCTGCTGGGAGCTGGAGTCCCCAAGGCCGCTCTCCGCACAGCGGCTGCACTCAGGTGTTGAGAGTGTGCGGCAGCGGGAGGCGGGCGGGCGTGGCAGCCTAAGCGGCGAGATGCTAAAGAGTATGTGGCAGCAGGTAGGGCTTCACGATTCTCCAAATGTATTCTCAAGTTCCCCCACGCCATACTCAATACTGCATGCCTCGCAAAGCGAGCAGCACATGTGTCGCAACGCTAGGCTGGAACTAAAAAGGGACATTCAGTTCGCTAATCAAATTACAGGTGCCAGTAACGTGGAATTGGGATACTTTGTTGATTTGAAAATTAAAGAAATAATATAGTTATGATATAGTTGTGCTGGTTATTTTCCAGAAACTCCCTCCCCTGATTTGTGAATTAATTTGTCAAATTAGGTATTATCAGATAGTAATGATACGTTTGTGGAGAGTAATGAACAATGCGACATGCATTACTTTAGGAAACACACAATGGGTTGTGCCATCTAGCCACCTAGATCTGCTACCCAACGGATCTCGGCCCCTTGGTTTACGGAGGAATTGGCCCACTCCCGTAGACAATGTAAAGTCGCCGAACGGGCATGGAGAGCCCATTATGATACTGAGGCTAAACAGATCTATAAATCTATGATGAAATCCTATCATGATTTAATTCTTCAGGGCAAGAAATGCTACTTGGCCAAAAGAATTGAGGATGCTGCAAACTCTTGCAAGGAGATCTTCTCAATTGTTCGAGAATTTACCACCCCGCGCTTACCCCCAGCCCAGGACGCTCCGGCGGAGACCTGGGCCAACACCATTGCTAATTTTTTCACCACCAAAATTAGACTAATACAGGACTCCTTCCCTCCTAGACCACTGGTTGCTCCTCAGATTTTGCTGATCGAGACAGTTCTTCCGCCGACTGCGGGCCCAGTTCTGCTAGACTTCCCGCCCCTTACTGTACCCGCATCGCTAGCTTTGATGCGGAACCTTAAATCGGGCTCTCCGCGCGACCCGTGCCCAGCAAAATTTCTAGCGAGAATGGCAGATGTTGTCAACCCCTTAGCCAATCCCATTCTTAACCTCTCCCTGAGTCAGGGAGTTTTGCCTCTTCCTTGGAAACAGGCTATGGTTATTCCTCTGATTAAGAAGCCCAATCTGGACCCAGCAGTACCATCCAATTACAGGCCGATCTCGCTCCTTCCAGCACTTACCAAAATCTTAGAGAAACACGCTCACAGCGTGCTCTCCAATTTCCTGGAGTCGAACGAGCTGCTCCATGAGTCCCAATCGGGCTTTCGATCGAACCTTAGCACCGAGACGGTGCTCCTGGAAGTCTCTGAGATTGTGAAGGAGGTGCTGGACACCGGAGGCAGGGTGATGTTAGTCATGTTAGACCTGTCGGCGGCGTTTGACACCGTCCCCCATGAGGATCTCCTCACTAGGCTACATGACATCGGTCTAGGGGGGACGGTGCTCAATTGGTTTCGTTCCTTCCTAGCCAACCGCCGACAGACGATCTGGGTCCCACCTGGATCTGCCGAAATGCCGCCATTGGGAGTTGGAGTTCCTCAGGGCTCAGTATTGAGCCCTACTCTATTTAACATCCTCATGACCCCTCTGGCGGCACTGGCGGAGTCCTATGGGGCCCGGATCGTCTCTTATGCTGACGACACCCAGCTTCTGTTTACCTGCCACAAGAGTGAAGATTTCGATGGGGAAAGTATCCGGGAGTGCCTTGGGGCTGTTTTTAGTTGGTTTCAACGTAACAGCCTCAAGTGTAACTCGGATAAATCCGAGATACTTTTCTTCGGATGCCCATCGGAACCAGATTGGCATGGTTGGTGGCCCGCTGACATGTTCCCCCCAGCTCAGTCATCTAAATGGGCTAAGAACCTGGGAGTTAAAATTGATAATGAGCTCTCGCTCAAATCCCAGGTAGCCACTCTTACAGGAACGTGCTTCGGGATCCTCAGGATGCTTCGAAAGTTCTTTCCCTTACTTTCCGAGGAACATCGCAGGATAACTGTTCAGGCACTTATAGGATCCAGATTGGATTATGCAAATGCTCTGTATCTGGGTCTGCCAGAATATCTCTTACAGCGTATGCAGGTTACCCAGAACGCTGCAGCACGAGCGATTTTTGGCCTGCATCGCCGTACTAGTGCCTCAAACCTACTCTTATCCCTCCATTGGCTTCCTATACGGAAGAGGATAATGTTTAAGGCTATGACCCTAGCACATAAAGCCCTGCATGCAATGGTGCAAAGTACCTCCAGAAGAGGCTGGATTTTTACCGGCCTGCACGATCTCTAAGATCGGAATCATTGGCTCTGGCGGTGGTGCCACGTATAAAGAGGGCCCGACTGGGTGGTCGGTCCTTTAGATTCCTTGCCCCTCAGCTATGGAATTCCCTACCGCTGTCTCTGCGGGCCACATCTGACTTGCTCGCCTTTAGGAAGGGTCTAAAGACTTGGCTGTTCTCTGGCTAGTGTGCCTCCTCTTTTAGGTTTATGCTCTTTTTCTGTTATGTTTTCCAGTCTCTTTCAAGGTCGGGAGCACAAAGCGCCGGGACACTCCTTTGGAGTAGCCGTTGCGCTATAAAAGTCCCATATAACATAACATAACATAACATAACATTAATTGGTGCAGTTAGTCGACACCATGGTGTCCATTCTATAGAATGTAAATGGATGATAGTCTGAATCAACCCTGTCAACGTCGGCATTTCTTGGCACTTGTACCCTGCAGTAGGAGCGGAGCATTCTTTCCATATCTGCCACAGAATATACCTAATTTACATGATTGCCACATGTAACCAGCAGTCTGCATGCTGAACTCCACAGCATGCGCATTCACCCTCTGAGCTGTCTTACGAGAATTGAAATATGCCCTTTCGTTTTACGCGGAGATCTGTGCAGCAGGTGTTCAGCCCACTGTGCTATATGCATCTGTGACAACCCTGCCTGCATCCCAGGGACTCCAGGGGGGCATATTATCAACGAGAGCACGCTCAGCGCGATTTTGTTTAACTCCACGTATTGCAGGATTTTATCGCCGAGATATCGTGTTATTATCAACGCATATCTCCACGGCGATAATAAATCCTGCAATAACGGCACATTCCGCGCACATCGCTGGAAATCCAGCATAAGAACGGCAGCGATAAGCTAATCCGTGGTGATAGGAAGATGTGGACTCAGCCGTACATTCCACCTCCCATTATATGTATGGCTAAGTCAGACATTTTGCAGACATGAAATACCTGCGATAAAGGGAGCATAGCGCGATTTTTCTTGTCACTTTGCGGGTTTGCTGCAGGCTTGTTAATACTGCGAAGCCGTGTTAAAGACTATTTCCATGTTGTTTTGCTCTGGAAAGCCTACTTTGCATGTCATTAGCGATAAAAAACCGCAGCTAACTCACGGAAAGTAGCGATAACACACGTTCGCGCGAGCTTGTAAAAAAGGCAATAAAAATTACCACGTTAGCACCACGAAAGTGCGGCTAACGCAGTCATATTGCCCTTGATAATATGACCCGAGTCTTTACCTGCCACCCTTCTCATTCTGACTCATGGGTTTAGAGATGTGGGGGTGGGGGGAGGGACAAGAAAAGGTGGCGCTCTTCCTTCATGTAAGGAGGGGACAAAAGAGATGGAGTGGTTGGATTGAATAAAACATTTTTAGATAGTAATTTAAACCAGTGCACACCCATAGAACAGTTTACAAGATCCGTAGGGCCAACAAATGCCAAGCATGCCAGGGCCATACACGTCCCAGCTATGAAATCAGAAGTGTCATTGCCTACTTCAGACTGCCTATGAAATCATGTTATCTTTTACTTCCCTAAGCCTCCCTCCCTTAGTCCCAACTCGCCCCTCACCCCATGAATTCTCACCTTCAGTTTGCAACTGAAGAGGTGATTTAATGAGGGGACAGTGGGGAAATGTGTATTCAGAGGCCGGTCACTCCACTGTAACAGGACCTGTGGACACAAAAGGGCAGCCGATTAGGATCAGCAATGGGAAGCTGGGAGTGGAGAAGGGGTGGAGGATGCCGATCACGAGGGGCTAGGGGGTCTTGCGCCTAAACTTGGTCTCCGCGGGTAAGTTTGTTAGGATGGGATACACTTGTTGTGGATGGCTTTTGGGGCCTATTTGCTAATGGTATTTGCTTAATAAACCAGATACAAATAAAGGGCTCAGGCAGAGAGGGTATCTGGCCGAGGTAGCCCCGCCCCCTGGTCATTATGAGTCTGAGCCGTTGACTGAAGATTAGTCACGACCAAACGGGCATGGAAGGGAATGACTCAGCACATCAGCCTGATGTTTGTCACTTGGTGTAGTGTCGTCCTGCCTGACTTCCTGTGTGAGACAGGACAGGCAGCAGGAAGAGGAAGTGAGTCACAGGAAGGAGTTTAGTCTGTAAGCCAGTGTGAGGCTGGCAGGGAATAAAGTAAGACGTACATTCCTTACCTCAGTGTCGGTGTGTATTTTGCAATGGGCGCCAGCGCTGCGACAATGGCGATGAGGGTGGGATGCTTGTAACAGCCCAGCATTGCCCAGCCACCCGATGTGGCCAACCACCGAACCCTGCAGCGGAGAAAACCGCCGAAGCCAAAGAACACCTGAAAGCTGCCGGCGAAAGGCGCCACCTGCTTGCTGCCGGCGAGAGACGCTCGCCGCTATTGCCCGGGGAAGAGAGGCGCGAAAGGACCAGAGCGCGGGTGCGCGAACGACACCCCAAGCACCCGACTGCTACACCAGGAGGTAGGCGCGTATGCCAGAGCGCGGCCCCCACGTGCCCAGAAGAAGCAGCCGAGTGTGCAGCGCCGGAAGACAGCGCCCGACCCCAGACGCAGGCAAGGAGAGAAGAGCCAGCATGGAATGCAGCGCGAGGAGCGAGGGTGAGTCTAAACCCTGCCGCTTCCCTCACGCGCTGTCTGCAAGTCTCAGAGACAGAGACACGAGGCCTACTGTCCCGCGCGGCGGCTATTTTGAAGTCAGGCGCCCGCCCTTCAATAAACCTGCGCTCTCTCCATGGCGGCCATCTTAAAGTCAGGCGCCACTCGTCAAATAAGGACATTGCCAAGATAAAAGGTCAACCAAGATACATGAAGGCTCAAGGAGCTGATTGGTGACAAATAAACACTGCATGCTGCTAATACTCCGCAAATAAGCACTAGACAACGCTCTTTACAGCTTTTCAGAGCCAGCTAAGTGCAGATGTCCAACCCGGGCCCTGATAGCTCCTCAGGCACTGCCACCACAGCATCAAGTGCATCAAGCACAGCGAGTTCAGGAAGCCCAGCTCCTAGTACAGGAAGCCCAGCTCCCAGCACAAGAGGCCCTGCTCCCCCAGCCACTGTACCTGCAATGGCGAACAACCCAGTGGGAGCCTCCTTCATGCGCCAACCTCAGCCTTTACCACTGACGCCAGGCAACAGCATGGGCCCATCGTGGAAAACATGGAGTGAAGATTTTGAGGACTACATGGTCGGATCCCTAGTACAAGATAACAAGCAAAAACTTGTGGCTCTGAGAAATCTGATTGGTCCGGACATTGCACAAATCATCAAAGAACTGCCTAATGCTGCAACAGCCACCTATGATGAAACCAAAGCTGCACTTGACAGACGCTTTCTCCACAAACGCAATGTAGATTATGAGCGCCATACGTTCAACCTTGCCACGCAGGAGAAAGATGAATGTATGAGTGACTTCATCATGCGCATACGTAGACTCGCACGATACTGCGACTTTGACAACTTTAAAACGGAAGACGCCCTGAGGCTCCGCATCATCGACGGCTGCTCATCTGAAACCTTGCGCCGGAGACTCCTAAAAAAACCATACACACTAGACGAAATCGAGGAACTGACAAGAATTAATGACCAGGCGGAGGACTACGCGAAGCGGATGGGGACACAGAAATCATCGGATCACAAAGACCATGCTTTGCGCATTCAGGCACACAGGTCCTCCAAGACCACCAAGCCCACTTCCAAGTCCCACAGGTCTCAGCCATCACGTCGAAGCTCGCGACACACGAGGTCCACAAAAGCCTCGCCTACCTGTTATAGATGCGGGCAGGACTACCCACACTCAGGACAGTGCCCAGCCATCCGGCAACGATGCCACCGCTGTGGAAGAGACAATCACTTCGAGATTGCATGCCAAGCCAAGCAACCAAGTCACAGATCATCAACCAAAGGGCATGAGTCACGCCACCACGCCCGAGCCATAAAAGACAAGGGACGCAGGTCCTCCAGCTCGTCCAACTCCAGCGTCCAGTCAGCATACTCGCATCAGTCAAGAGGTCGTTCCGGAAGTAGCCATCGCTCAAGACGTCATGTGACGGACTCCTATCGGTCACGCAGAGACACATCCAGTGAGTCACCATCGCGCACCCCCACATCACAAGACAGTGATGAATACATATGCATGGTAACAACCCCGGATCGTGATGAGTACATATGCATGGTTGCCGACCCGGATCGACTGAAGCGATATCCAAAACTCGACATCCTGATAGGCGACCACCCAGCTAAATTTGTTTTGGACTCTGGAGCATCCTTAAACTATATCTGTGCTTTAGAACATCAAAACATGAAACACAAGCCCAAACTGGAACCAGCTGCTGTTCGTGTCTTCACGTGGATGTCACGCAAGCCACTGCCTTGTCTAGGCCGTTTCCGCACCACTCTCACGTTCAAGGACCGGACAATTGATGCCTACATTCATGTAGTGGAGGGACCAGATCTGGCAGACTGTCTCCTCAGTCTCCCCACAGCAGAAAGACTCAAACTCGTAGAACTCCTCTACATGACGGAGGACACTCCCGACATCGTTGCGAAATTTCCCAACTTATTCAAAGGACTCGGGAAGCTCAACCACTTCAAAGTAAAGCTTCACATCAACGAAAATGTGACACCGGTTGCCCAACACCACAGGAAGGTGCCATTCCATCTACAAAAGGCCGTTGATGACGAGCTCCAAGACCTCCTTCGAACAGACATCATAGAACGCACGACGGGTCCCACCCCGTGGGTATCGCCAGTCGTAGTAGTTCCAAAACGAGGAGAAGACAACAAGGTCAGGCTGTGCGTTGACATGCGCGCGCCCAACACTGCCATCGAGCGGGAACGCCATCCTGGGCCGCATATCAGTGACATGATCACCAAGTTGAATGGCGCCACAGTATTCTCCAAGCTCGACCTTAATAAAGGCTATCACCAGCTGGAGCTCCACGACAAGTCAAGATATATCACGACTTTTACCACGCACCAAGGCCTATTCCGCTACAAACGCCTGAACTTTGGCATATCCTCGGCCGCCGAGATCTTCCAGGAGGCCATCAGACGAGTCATCCAAGGCATCCCAAATGCCTTCAACTATAGTGACGATCTGCTGGTATTTGGGAAGGACAGAACAGAACACGACACAGCCCTGGACAGGGTCTGTCATGCACTGATGACGGCAAACCTAACACTTAATGCCAGCAAATGTGAATTTCATAAAGACACCTTAAAATTCTACGGACACATCTTCTCGAAGGAGGGCATGAGACCGGACCCTGAGAAGGTGGCAGCCCTGGCTGACACTCAGAAACCCCGAGATGTCACTGACCTACGTTCTTTCCTTGGCATGGCAAGCTATTGCGCGAGGTACATCCGCGACTACGCCACAATCAGCTACCCACTGCGAGAACTCACTCGCCAAGGTCAGCCATTCGATTGGACGGAAGCGTGTCAACATGCGTTCTCCGTCATCAAACATGCCGTGGGGTCAGCTATCAATCTGGCGTACTTCGACACGAAGAAGAAAACTGAAATCACAGTGGATGCCAGTCCAGTGGGTCTGGGTGCCATTCTGGCCCAATACCGCGAAGACTCAGACCAACGACACATCATCGCTTACGCAAGCCGCAGTCTGACGGATACAGAAAAAGCATACTCCCAGCCGGAGAAGGAAAGCCTAGCTGTGGTGTGGGCGTGCGAACACTTCCACCTTTTTGTTTATGGCAAACATTTTACGATCATTACGGATCATCAGGCGCTCATTACAATTTTTGGCAACCCCAATGCGAAAATGCCACCACGCATTGAGCGGTGGGGCTTGCGCCTCCAAGACTACGTCTTCTCCATCATCCATAAACCTGGGAAAGCTGAAAACCCAGCTGATTTCATGTCACGACACCCGCTGGCGGGTGCCCGTTCTGCACTTTCTGTGGCTGACGAATATCTTCACTTTGTCGTTGACGCTGCGTGTCCTCCCACTGTTCCTGTCGAAGCCATCCAGGAGGCGTCCGCACTTGACCCCCTCGTCCAAGCAGTGATGACCCGCATTCGCTCCAACTCATGGAGAGACGTGAAGCAGTCCTCCTCCGAGTCAGCTCAACTCCGACAAGACCTAGCCGCATTCCAACGAGTGCGTGAAGAACTCTCCATCAGTGACAATGGTCTCCTTTTAAGAGGGGGGAGAATTGTGATTCCTCTCAAACTACGCCAAGGGGTCATCAACCTGGCACATGAAGGACACAGAGGCATCAATGCAACCAAGAAAGCTCTAAGAGAACGAGTCTGGTTCCCCACCCTTGACTACATGGTCGAGACAACCCTGAAGGACTGCGTCACATGCCAAGTAGTCGGCAAGGAAGAACCACCGGCACCGTTACAAATGTCAGAACTGCCAGATGGAGTATGGCAACAGATTGCGGTCGACTTCTTCGGCCCACTACAATCAGGACAGTATATCATTGTTGCCATGGATGAATACTCCCGCTTCCCATTCGCACAACTGATATCATCAACTCGAGCAACGACAGTGATCCCAGTGCTTGATGAGATATTTGCAGCCTGGGGCATCCCACTGCGAGTAAAAACAGACAATGGACCTCCCTTCAACGGTCATGAATTCACGAACTTCGCAACCCACCTAAACTTCAAGCACCAGAAAATCACTCCGCTATGGCCACAGGCAAATGGCATGGTGGAGCGATTTATGGGGACACTAAAAAGAGCTATCCAGCAGGCAGAACTGACTCACCGAGACGTCCAGCAGACATTAAATGAAGTACTCAGAGCGTACCGGAATACGCCGCACAACACCACAGCTCAGTGCCCAGCAACTGTAATGCTAGGAAGGACACCCAGGACAAGACTGCCCATGCTAGATGAAAATCCGCAACAACGGAAAGTCACGGTCGATCACAACACCCTTGTGGACATTGATCACACCAAGAAGCACCGAATGAAGACATATGCTGATCAACGCAGACATGCCAAAGACTCCAACATACAAGAAGGAGACTGGGTGATAGTGCGGAGTGATCGGCGATCCAAAGCAGACAGTCGATACCTCGACATTCCTATGCAAGTCACCAAGAAGAAAGGAACCATGGTCACAGCCAAAGCTGACCACAAACAAGTGACACGAAACATCTCACACTTCAGGAAATGCAACCGACGCGGCGGCCACGAGACCGTGCCAAATCTACTCTCAAGCGACTCTTCCAATCAGAGTGACAACAGTGACCCAAGCCATCATAGCCCCACGCGAATGGTGGAAACCACAAATCACCACAGTCCCCACAGTCCCCTGCCGAGACACAGAGATTGACCGCAACGTCTGATCAGGAAACCCCGACGTCTGGTCGAAGAGATATAGAAGAAGTGAGACTCTGCAAAACAGGGGAGATGTAGTGTCGTCCTGCCTGACTTCCTGTGTGAGACAGGACAGGCAGCAGGAAGAGGAAGTGAGTCACAGGAAGGAGTTTAGTCTGTAAGCCAGTGTGAGGCTGGCAGGGAATAAAGTAAGACGTACATTCCTTACCTCAGTGTCGGTGTGTATTTTGCAATGGGCGCCAGCGCTGCGACACTTGGGACAAACTAGCGCTGTTCACCCTTTCTCCTTCACCAAAACTGCAATTACCAGAATGCATTGGAGTAGCCTGTTTCACAGTTGGCAGGAGGAGTACATCGATGAGATCAGCAAACCTAACAGATTCACACATGCCAGGAGCCTACAATATCTTTGCTGGCGGGTAGTATCGGTACCATACTCAGTCTGATTGGGTCAGATGAGCAGGAACCCGCAGGCCGAGCACAGAAACCAGAGTTGGGGGCTCGGTCGAGGGGCTGCTGCAAGGGGGGCGGGGCCCCAATGCCACCATCCCAGGCCATGATCACACACCCACTTCTTCGCGCTTTCTAAACAGTAACAGGACTACAAGGTAGAAATCATTGTTCACTGCTGAAACCATGACTTATTTATTTATTATTTTATTTATGCGTTTTTATATGGCGCGGACTTTACCCAAAGGTGTCAGAGCGCTTCACATTAGGAACAGAACTGATGCAAGAGAACATTACAAGTGAACAAAATACAAAAGCAAACGTTACATTACATGAGGCAAAAGTGACAATTGTGAGCAAACAAAATACAAGAGGTAGCTAACGGTGTATTACAGGAGGAAAAAGTGACATGTGTGCAGGTTACAAAAGCGTACATAGTACAAATAGAGGTATAATACTGCAATAAATGGAGGACACTCAAACACAAGAACAAACGTTACGTAGGCAATGGTGGCACTTGTGCAAGTACGAAAGCAAACAAAATGTAAGAGGTAGCAAACAGTGTGTTACAAGAGAACAGTGACGTGTGCATGTTACAAAAGAGTACCAAACACAGGTAAAAGGGTATTACTGCAATAAATGGCAGACTCTCCAACCACAAGAACACACTGGGAAGGCACTTCCATAGTCATGGAGAATAGAAATTTACTATACTAAAAGGTCTTCCTTCAGATAACAGAGAGGGCATGAATTAACTTTGGAAGTGTCTTTGAAGGAGGAGAACTTTGAGGTCAGTTTTGAAGGCCTGGGAGGACTTGAACGAAGTGCACAAACATAAGGCGCATGGGCTGGGTGGGGGAGAAGAAACGGGACGGGGGGATTGAGGGGAAGAAAAACAGAAATGTGGGCGGGTGGACGGAGATTAACACAGACAGGGGAGGGAGGGAAAAGAAGCAAAATGGCGCGGATATGGTAGACGCCCTGAAAACACGTATGGAGTGCTTGCAAAACAAAAATGTTGCTTTTAAATTAAATGCGTTAAAACACCCAAGACCTGTTCTGTAAATGAATCTTATAAAAGCAGTGAAATGCGGTACTGCTTTAAAATTAAGGGGCATATTACCAACGTTAAGCGATATTTATCGCTAACGATGCTTAGCAACAAATTTTTTAACACTAAGCATCGTCAGAAATTATCGCAGATAAACCTTGCTATTATCAAGGTTTATCGCAAATGCGATAAAAAACGGCCGCAATGCATGAATATCGCTGAAAAGTCCGCGATATTCATGCATTACCGAGCTAATGCTCTTAGCCATGTTATCCACCTCCCATTGGATAACATGGCTAAGAACTGCTCAGGGCAGGTGTTAGTTTTTGGAGATATTCGCACTTAGCGCGAATATCTCCAAATGTTGGTAATAGGAGATAGCGATGTTAGCGACTGTTTCCAGTCGCTAACATCTTGGCACGCCCACTTTGCATGTCATTAGTGATAAATATCACTGACATGCAAAGTGGGGCCCACGATGGTCGCTATCTCCTACTAGCTGTCGCTAACTGGTGTTAGCGACAGCTAGGTAATAGGGAGATAATTTTATCTCCGCTTTCTTGGCTTTTAAAGCCAAAAAAGCGGAGATAAACCCCCTTGATAATATGCCCTTAAATGCGTTAAAATACACAAGACCTGTCCTGTTAGTTCAGTTTATAAATGCAGTGCTTAAAGCAGCGAGGGGGCAGGAGGTGAACAGCCAACAAACACCAAATGGAGGCAGACTGGTAGATTAATTGAAGAGAGAAGGACAAAAATAAAACCTCACACAGCCACCAAACCCCCAGTCCCAAAGGGGCGAGTGTCACGTAGTGATGTGTGGGGAGAAACACACAGGGGTAGCACATTAACAATGGGGCGTGGGCTCCCGTGGCCACCAGTAAACACAATGGGGCAGATTTACAAGCCCCCTATGCCACCAGTACGTCAATTTTTGTGATGTACTGGTGGCGTATTTGAATGCTCCATATTTACAAGTACTGGAAAAGCCACCCTGCGTGGCTCTTCATGTCCTTGTAAATATGGCCCCTTTACATGCAGCATTTTGCGTGGGAGTGGCGGTCCATGGGTATTGCTGTGGGTGTTCCCACGCAACACCCATGGAACCAGACAAATTTTCAGATTTACAAGGAATCGTAAATCTGGAAATGCATGTGAATCCTACGCCTCCCCAGGGCAGGCATAGAGAGGCGCAAAGAGAAGAAATTTCATTTCTCCTCGTTTTTCCTCTTTCAATGCGTGCTGCATTCTACAGCACGCATTGAAAGAGGAAAATGCCTGTAGTGATTATTTTTGTGCAGGAAGGTGCCCCTTCATGAAATAAAACAATCTCCCCATGACGCAAGCATCCTTGCTCCATGGTGCAAGGGTGCCTGCGCCAGCGCATGGCAGCAGTTTGTGCGCCAGGGCAGGGGGTAGCACAGAGATGAGACATATTCTTTTAAATACGTTGCATCACTGTGCTTGAAAGTGACTCAGTGCCGCGCAGCCAAGTGGCTTGCGAAATGCACGGAGTCACTTTCTCACTTTCTCGTAAATCTGCCCCAACAATTCTAAACCAGAAGCTGAGGCAATCGTAAAAGTAGTGCGCCGAAAGTAACGTATATAAGGCTGATTGTGAGATGATCCATGAAACAGGGCCAGTCTCCAGGGCGTGAACAAAACAGCATAAAAGGGACAAATGTAACATAATCACAAACCAAGGTAATTTCGAAAGGCACATGAAGGAACTAATCACAAGCCATGGGCGTCCTGCTACTCCATACTGTAGATACACCATGTCGAGAGACAGCGCATGCACAGCCTAGGCTCAACCTAAAATAGGTGGTGATGATTGGGGGAATTGGCTCGTATTGTAGTATTGGTAATATTAGGAGGGAGACAGCTAAAATTAATAATTTTTAACCTCAAAAAAACGTGAGTCTCCCACCTGAACTGGGTTTGTTGGCATGTATGTTTAAACATCAGCACAGACCATAAAAAAGCAAAAGATTACAGCATTGTTAGTAAGATTATGAATAAAATAAATACTCTTGATGCGCACAGCAGTGACATAACAAAACCCTAGGGACCCCATGTGCAAGGTATTGTGAGGGCCGCCCCCCCCCCCCATATCCAATCACACTACCACCTCCTTTTTCAAGTCCCTAACTAAAACTATTACAAAGTTAAAATACATCATTTAAAATTGATCAGTTTACGTGCTTGATTGAAAATTAAAATCAGTATCAAGTTCATGTATAGTTTGAAGTTATTTCTTGGCTCTGTACATTAAATGTTCTTTTATGCTCAACCTTCTTAATAAATTTGACTGTTCTACAGGTCAATTGTGGGTCCGCTGTACACAGGACATATATTATAGCAGAGCGGCAAGTACGTATTCCGTGCTCATTTAACTTGGCCTTTAACCAGCTCCGACGTTCCTGGTCCAAAGCCGGGCAGATGCAAATCAGATGCATAAAGTCTTGTTTTCTGGCACCACATAGGTCGCACTCCTTGGTGCCTGAGGTCCTCCAGTCCGGTCGTTCAGCGTTGGTTGGAAGGCCGCCCATCCTTATACTAAGATATTTTAATTTGATGTATAATGGAATGGCAAGTCCTAAATAGGCCACTGGTTTCGGCTTGTTGTATGATTGAAGTATCATCCAGGCATGTGAGCGGTGGCTGAGGATTGACTTATCATTAATCATAGAGTGACTGTTTGCCCCTTTTTTAGCTACCAACTTGAAAGACGATACAGGTAGCATGGTGTGCCACTGGGGTGTTAGTTCGGTGGTTTCTAGGGAAGTTTTTTAAAACAATGGGCCCGATGTAGGTAAAACGCATTTACCGATTTTAAAATACCGATCCGTACCGAATCGGTATTTCAAAATCGGAAAATGATATGTAGGAAAAATTAGTCGGAAAAATACCGATTCGGTAGCAATCGGTATCGTGAGTCGGTACGTACCGATTCGACAAGTACCGAATCGGTATAGGCCGGATCGAACACGTCCGAATCGGTAAATAAAAATGCGGATCCTACCGAATCGGTAAACGCCGAATCGGAAATAGAAATACGCCCCATGGGCCGAAAGGCCAATAGGAACGCATAATACATACCGATTCGGTATTTTCCAAACAAATTCGGTAAATTCCGAATCGGAAAATACCGATTCGGAGAATGCCGATTCGTCGAGCAGGTTAACTGACACTGAAGACATCAGCCAATGAGCTGGAAGCACCCTCCCCCACAAGGAGTGGCAACCCAGGCAGGTGCAACTCATCAGAACTTTCTGGAAAGCTGCCTGAGCTGAGCAAACACAGTGAGCAGCAGTGTTAGCAGGATCCCTGTGAGACATGGCAACCAGCACTGAGAGCCAGAAGGCAGAGCGAAAGAGGAAGACAAAATTTAGCACCATGGAGCTGCAAACCTTGGTGGAGGAGGTGGTGGGGGGGAACAGGCAGCTTTATGGAAAGCTGTCCCTCACTGTTCCGGAGAGCACCAAGAGGAAGCTCTGGATCGACATCGGGGAGAAAGTCAACGCTGTTGGTGTCACCCACAGGAGCCTAGACGACCTCAAGAAGAGGTTTTACGATATCCGTGGCGTGACAAAGCGAAAACTGGCTGACCTGCACAAGCAGGCTGCACTTACTGGAGGTGGCACAAACCGGGCGCCACCCCTCACTCAGCTGGAGGAACTAGTGGTGACCACTATTGAGAGGGCGAGTGTCGTGGGAATTGGGGACCTGGATAGCTCATCCCGAGCTACAGCTACAGGTAAGAAGCATGCGCAACTTGACACACCATACCAGACACCTCCCCTATAGACCCAATGCACAGCCAAACCCCAGGCCAGTACTGCTAGCATCAGACATGAGCAATGCATCTTGCAAAATGTAGTCAGCAAAAGTACCCAATAATGCCACTGCAGAAGCTTAAGAAAAATAACTGTAATACTGCACCGTTGTTTTAGTAATGAGATGTGCAATGCTTTAATAGTAGTGACTGGAACACATTAGCACTCAGTTGACAAATGCTTCTTTATACCTAGGGGCACCATCAGGCGGGGGAGCAGCACCAGCTCCAGCACCAGCTCCAGCACCAACAGCCAGTGCGGTGGCGGTGGCAAGCACCAGTGCAGCAGCACAGGAGGAGGACAACACCAGTGCCCTGGGCAATGAGGAGGACTCTGGACATTCCCTCACACATCCACACTCCCCCCGACTGTCACTGTCTCAGTCGCCCACATTGCAATTCTCCCCGGAGAGCACACCACCACACAGCCACCCTGCACCTGCAACATCCCCTGCCAGGAGGAGAATTGTAGCTCCATTTATCATCATGGAGGGAGCGGTGGGTGAGGCTCCTGCACAAGACCCAGTGACACCAGCGTCACCCCAGCACACACAGCAGGGCAGCAGGATTCCACGGAGGCCACGTGCAACCAGCAGTCCAATAGTAGCACAGGGAGGCAGCGTCTTCGCAGGGCTGGAGAGCAGTATGGTGAAGATACAGCGAATGCAGGCAAAATCCATCCTGGCCTGCCATCGCCAGTTGCGCCAGCACAACCTGCAGATGGGGGAAATGGCACAGGGATTCAAGACTTTTTTTGACAGCAACAAGGAGATAGCAACATCTATTGGCCGAATGACGACTGCCATCACCCAGCTCTGCAACAGGATGGATGACCATGAGCAAAGTCGTCGCAGGGATGCACGTATGCAGAACAGGTCACTCAACCGCCTTGCAGCTGCGACCGCCCAGCTATGCCAACGTGGGGTAAACATGGAGGCCAGCCTCACACAGAACATGTCCGAGGTCACTAGGGGCATGGGCCGTATTACCACCGCCATGGAGACACTACTGATCTCCAACACTGTCGTGAATCCCATCCTGGGCGAGGCTGGGGACAGCAGCAGCCGCAGCAGCCCGGCCAGCACAGTGTCAGAGCCGCGCCGGAGCAGCAGGCGCTCAGCTGAGGCTGCTGGGCATACTGAAGGGGGTGAGGCTCATCCTAGTGGGGCTGCTAAGCGCAGCAAAAAATAAGACTGGCTAGTTAGGGTGAGGCAACCCGGACAATGGACAGTTCCCCACTTCTTCTTTACCTTTTCTTTTGTTGCACATCAGTGCAGTAACGTTGATGCAACATTATTAAATATCATTTCTTAAAACATACATTGACCTGTTTGTGCAGCTGTACTCACTCAGAAATAGTTGTCTGTTATCTCCTGACGCCTGTATCTGCCGTCAGTTGGTGCAGGGAGTCCAGCAGGTTGTGGTAGTGGCACAGCATTGTCATCATCAGGGTCCTCGTAGTCGGATAACTCAACCTCAGTGCCTTTCCTGACTGCAAGGTTGTGCAACATTGCACAGACAGCAATAATCTTGCAGCCGGTGATGGGGGTATATTGCCTTGCACCTCCGCTCTTGTGCAGACATCTGAACCTGCTCTTCCAGATGCCAAAGGTCCTTTCCACTACATTCCTCGTGCTTTTGTGGGCACGGTTGTACCTCCTTTGGCTAGGTGTTGAGGGGTTGAGGTAGGGGGTGAGAATGAACGAGCGTAGGGCATATGCACTGTCGCCTACAAGGAAAAGGGGTAACATTACTCACATGCATACATGTACTTCACAATGCAATTTTGGTTATGGGGGTCAAACACTGTGTCTTACCTAGGAGGTATCCTTCACCAAAATCCCCTGCCATCAGCCGTGCATATATTCCGCTACTCTGGAAGATATAGGAGTCGTGGGTACTCCCCGAAAACTTTGCAACCAGGTCAGTGATGACACACTTAGCATTGCATATCACCTGCACATTTATGGTGTGCCGTGACTTCCGATTGCGGTATACGTATTCCGTGTCAGCAGGGGGGCAAATCGGAATGTGTGTGCCATCTATGCAGCCAATGACGTGGGGGAATCTTGCCATCTGATAGAATTCAGCTTTTGTCTGTGCCAGTTCTGCATGGGTGGAAGGGAAGGAAATGTAGTGGTCCATCCTCTGAATCATGGCATCAAGGAACTTGTGGAAGAACCTTGACAGGCTGCTCTGGGTCACCCCTCCTGCCACAGCAACTACACTTTGATAGCTGCCAGACGCCAGCAGGTGTAGGCAGCATAGCACCTGCACCTGCACAGCGATTGCATGTGCCCTTGGGGTGGGGTGCTGCAACAGGGGTTGGAGGTCCCTAATGAGGTCTCTGATGGTGTCTGCCTCCAGCCTGTACCTCTGTAGGATCTCTGGATCTGTCAGCATGCACAGGGTGATACGCTGTCTATACACCTGCTCCTGTCTCAGCCATTCCCTCTCTCCTTCCTGCTGTAGCCGTAGCCGTCTTGCTATGACATAGAAAGCTGCCATGTTGCAAGTTGAACTGCATTTTGGGTCCTTTTTTATAGGTTGCACCTGGTTACCACCTGATTCCAATCCATGGTAATTTCCGACTCTGAAATACCGAATTTGAAGCAAATTCGGTATTTCAGTGCTTACCTACATCTCATTCTTCAGCTTTTCGCATCGAATCGGATTATCACCGATTCGGTATTAATACCGAATCGGCGATTTTACCGAATCGGAAATTCACCGAGTCGGTAGAATCCCGAATTGGAAAAAAGTAGGAATCGGAAAATTCTCCGATTCGGTATTCTACCGAATCGGAGAATTTTCCGATTCCTACTTTTTTCCGAATCGGGATTCTACCGACTCGGTGATTTACCGATTCGGTAAAATCGCCGATTTGGCCGGATTTCGGCCTCCTACATCCCGTTGTCTCCATTCCGATCGGTAACGGCCGAAAATACCGATTTTCGGCCGTTACCGACCGACCTACATCGGGCCCTTAGTGTATAGAGAATCGGGGCTGTTTTGCATTGCTTCCCACATTGCAGAGTTAATTTCTTTTTCCCTGTGCATCCAGATGTCATATCAAAACTTGACAGTCTCATATTTTTTTTGCAGCTCTTGCAACCTACTCCCAAGCTATCTGCAGGGGAAACAACCTTTACAACGCAGTCATTACATCGCAACATCCTTTACATCGCATGTCATTACAATGCAGCCATTACATCACATGTCACTACAACACATGTCATTACAACGCATGTCACTACAACACAGGCATTACATCGCAAGTCATTACAACGCATAACATTACAACGCATAGTACCCTTACACTATCCGACACTTACTGGGCACCCGTGTTACGGGGGCGGCTGTGCTGCTTAAAAAAACCAAATCAGTTACAGCTGAAGCAGCACATGTACGGCCTGCAGTAAGGGAAACTCAATAAAGTAAATAGTGCTAACAGACTAAATAACAGGTCCCTTGTAACAACCGAAGTAAGGGGGCCAGTCACCATGAGAGGGTACAAATGAAGACAAGGCCGTACTAAGGAGGGACTAACAAGCCTAATAATGAATCAGAAGGCGGCATTTACAAAAGACTATGACACAAGCCAATGAAAAATATGGGAGGAGAGCCGGCGCGGCTTCTCTCCCATACTCTACTACAGCAGACCTACAGAGCGAGCAGCACATGCACGCAGCCACTAGTCTCAACCTAAAAAGTAAAACCAGTACTACAGAAGAACAGTACCTAAGGGGTCATGGAGTCGAGGAAAATTTCAGATGTATATGGCTTGACACTTTAAAAAAAGACGTGGCAGGCAAGAAACGGTGTGTGCCACCTGAAGAGATTCTGTCAATCCGTGCACCTCATAGGTTTTTATCTGAGCAGGCCTGACTCACCGTTCATCCTTCTGAGGTTGACAGAGGAAATACCATTGTGCTCATCAAGAATAACAGCGCGTCACACTGTAGTTTGTATTCTTCTATAAACAAATGGCCAATTCTGTTACTGTTAGGACAATGAAAGCAAATACGTCTACTTCTCAAGGTATACTGTTTACATCAAACTGTCCATTAGGGTTCATGGGGACCAGCAATTACAAAACAGTTTTCGCTTTAGGCTGGCAAGTGAGAACTAAAAAGCCACAGTAATGATTTACATGAAAGTGTTATGTACATTCAAGTAAAGTGAGTGTTAGTGAAATACTCCAGGTATGAAGCGCCCCTCCTCACCCCTTTTGAATGTGTTGAGCCCTGCATGGAAGTTGGTGCATCAACCTACAGCCAAGGAATGCTACCAGTGAAACCACTGTGGCCTTGTTATTATGCAATGGGTTGAAGGGACATCTTAAAACCTGAGCTAAAACATTATCATTGCACGAGGTGTGTTTTCTTAAAGCTGTTTTTTGCCGCTCAGCTCCAAGAAAGTGAGCTTGTGTTCACAAGATGCTGCCTGAACCTATCCTGAACACTGTGGTCAGTCTTTGCTCTCAGCTCCACACTCTTGTTTTTAGAGGGTCCCTTGTTCTTAGACCTCTTATCAAATCTAACGCCGACCGGGGAGGAGCTACGCTCGCAAACAAGATGGCCGCTTAGGCTCCCGGCTCCGCCGACCTCCGGCTCCTGCCGGATTATGCTGTCATATATCCTGATCTCACGCCCGACCTCCGTATGGATGAATAGTTGCTGAACCCGGTGGTGCAATCCCGATTGTTTTCCGGACTTGTTTGACTCAGCAACACCGTGTTGCAATTCTCTGCCTAGCCCGGCTGGTAAGCCGGGGCCTCGAGTACTGGCCTGGCCGGGTTACAGTTGAACAACATCGGCCGTGGGACCCAGGTTGGGTCCGGTCTCTTGCTGTGGAAGTCATTTTGCCCGATTCTGATGGTGGTTGCTTGGTCTGATTAACACCAAAGAAGAGGTGCAGAGACTCTACTGAGGCTGTGGGCCAGGGTCCCCTCTCCCGGAGACCGGGTACGCCCCCTCCCCCAGTTCAAAGGGTCGGGGTCCTCGCTCGCGGTAGCTGAAGAAAGACTACAGCGCGGCATACGATCAAACGCCCTCCATGACCGTCTGCTCCGTTCTTGCCTGCTACTCCGGAGAACCGGAGCTTTGGGGACATAGACCTTGTTAGCAATGAATCGAACGGAGATGGGTCGGACGGAGTGCGAACCGTCGCTGAGGACCGTCTTGACCGCCATCGGGGCTCTACATTCCCATGTGATGGTTTTGATCCACAAAATGTCCGCTCGTACAGTCGGGACTGAATGCCTGAGACCGGACTCTGCTCCATTACAAGATCTCAAATGTGCTGGGCCTCCCACGGTGAATGCCTTGTCGGTGGATGGTGGCTTCATGCTAAGTGCAGTGTTGGAGCCCTTGGTTGGTGAGGATATATCTGACTGCAACCTTGGAATCGTGAGTGCATCGCCACAACTGAAAGTTCTTCCTATGAAGATGGAACCTCTCGTCTCTCCGTTCCCCGAGCCTCTTTTCAATCGCTCCCGAACTACAACAATAACTTCTTCCCCCCCGACAGTTTCATCATGTCTTTGGAGGAAACGACATTGGGACTTACTGTCGGAGAGGGGGTGTTTATGTGCGACTGGAGTTTTGGGTGGACTACAACTATTGACTTTATCTGGACTGAACATTCCTGACCCCTTTTTCCATCTCGTCTATCCTGTTGAGTTAGTGGTTCCACCGGTGGGAGTTCGCATTGCAGATCGTAAGGGCCAAGGTTGAGATTGACTGAAAGGGTCTTGCACCGTGGCTTCAATGGACATGGGTTTGCTACCACTATTCTAGCGGAGGGTTGGGCGGTGTTTATAACCTCCCCTATTTGCTCTAATTGAATATCCTGGTTGTTTTTGGCTCTATGTTTAGGGGGTTATTTGTTTCTGGCAGGGGGGAGGGGAGGACCGGGAGCCTGTATGTCGATTTCCTCCCCCACTTTCTCTTTACTACTTTTAGTAACCAGTTATTTGGGGCGACAGACACACTGCTAGTTGGGGTTGGGCTAAGGCCATATGCAGGGGTGCAGGGTGGGGGGTAGGGGTTTTGTTGTTCTGTCCTTTCTTTTTGTTTTTCTGTACATTATCCTGCTCCTCTTCTGTTATTAGACGCCTTCCTGAGGGGTTGTATTGATTGGTGGGTGGACGGGTCCTAGGGGTGGGAGTGTGCACGAGATCCTTTATAATGTCTTGCCTTCAATTGCTACACACGGGGAGCGATAGTCGCTGGCACTCAACCTTTCCAGTTCTTTCTCTTCTTAAAAATCCTGGGCCCGATTCACAGAATGAACTTAAGACTCCATCCTAAACGTACTACTATTTTGGTATTCACAGAATGCACTTACTACTTTTGGCATTCACAGAATGAACTTACTACTTTTTTTTACAGAAGTTAGGATTTTGTCTTAAGTCTGTCTTAAGTCTGTCTTAAGTCTGTCTTAAGTTTGTCTTAAGACAAACTTAAGACAAAATCCTAACTTCTGTGAATACCAAAAGTAGTAAATTCATTCTGTGAATGCCAAAAGTAGTAAGTGCATTCTGTGAATACCAAAATAGTAGTAAGTTTAGGATTGAGTCTTAAGTTCATTCTGTGAATCGGGCCCCCATGTCTAAGAGTGGTGGATTTATGAAAATGTCGAAGGTCGAAATGAAACGCCATGTGTATTAACGATCGCAACCATTGACGTTGGTGTTTAGCTTTCACCTTGTGTTTTTCCGTACATCACCCACCGCTGGCTCATATAATTGTTGATTACTCCGTAATGTAAGGCGTTTACTGTTTCTTTTTCTTGTATTTCACTAATAAAAAGATTTAAAAAAAAAAAAATCTAACGCCGACCAGAAACACTCAGCCTCAATCTTATTAGAATATTTGAATGTGGAGCACTCCATTGAATACAATGGAGTACTTCGAGCTTCTACGGGCCGACAAAAGGCCTGCAAAGCAACATTCCAATGTTGTTTTCACAAAGGCCTCTTAGCGCGCGAGTGGATTAAACCCCCTCGGGCTCCGAGAGGCCTTTGTTTTATAGCCTTACAGCCCAGCGCAGTAGACTATACCAGCTATTCAAGGTCCGCTCAGGGCCTTTAACAAGGGAGCAAGACTTTAATAGTCGGTGTATAGCCCAGCTACGAAGGGCTATAAGGCTATTAGAACATTCTGCCACTAGAGGGCAGAATGTTCTACAAAATAAAACAAAGGCCTCTAGGAGCCCGAGTGGATTTAAATCCCTCCGGCTCCGAGAGGCCTTTGTTAAAACATTGGAATATTGATTTGCGGGCCTTTACTGGCCCGCAGAAGCACGGAGCACTCCATTGTCTTCAATGGAGTGCTCTACATTCCAATGTTCTAATATGTGTTAGAACATTCTTCTCTCTAGTGGCAGAATGTTCTAATAGCCTTATAGCCCTTCATAGCTGGGCTATACAGGCTATTAGAACATTGGAATATTGGGAGCTACATTGAAAACAATGGAGTGCTCCGGGCTTATAATGGCTGATATAAGCCTGGAGCTCCAACATTTCAATGTTTCTTTGTTCACAGCTCTGGCTGTGAACAAAGGCTTCAGGGAGCCTGAGGGGATTCCAATCCCCTCATGCTACCATAAGGCTTTGTTCTTTTTTGTTAGAACATTATGCCGTCTAGTGGCAGAATGTTCTAATAGCCGTATAGCCCATCGTAGCTGGGCTATACCGGCTATTAAAGGCCCTCTCCCTTGTTAACGCTGGAGAGGGCTTTTAATAGCCGGTATAGCCCTCTACAGCGGGCTATAAGGCTATATTAAAGTCCCGCTCTGTTGTTAAAAGCCCTCGTATTCGGATCAGGCCTTTAATGCTTGAGCGGGTCTTTAGTAGCCGGAATAGCCCGATACGGCGGGCTATAAGGCTATATTAGAACATTGGAATGTTGGGAGCTCCATTGAAGACAATGGCATTCTCCCTGCTTCTACGGGCTGGTAAAGGCCCGCAGAGCAACATTCCAATGTTTTACAAAGGCCTCTAGAAGCTTGAGGGGATTTAAATCCCCTCGAGCTTTGAGAGGCCTTTGTTCAATTTGTTACAACATTCTGCCCTCTAGTGGCAGATGGTTTTAATAGCCTTATAGCCCTTGGTAGCATGGCTATACCGGCTATTAAGGTCCCGTTCCCTTGTTAAATTCCCTCGCCTTCGGCTCGGGCCTTTAACGCTGGTGCAGGCCTTTAATAGCCGGTATAGCCCGCTACAGCAGGCTAAAAGGCTTTATTACTGTTTCTAGAAGGACCAGTAAATGTTGACGTATATCTTCACAAAGTTGCATTTTAAATTCTAGTTGTTTGTTTTACATCATAAATGAATACATGCACATCTAAAACTGCAATGATGATATTAAGTCAGGATTTTGTAAGTGAATTGTAGGCATACTTTGATAAGTGAAGTGTCACCCTTCGACATACTGGAGAAAGCAGCTAATAGTTTTTTGCAGTGCGCCTGTTGAGTGTTCACACCAGAATGCCAGGGGCCCTGTTAGTGCACCACCCATCCCAGCCCAGGGCCACATCTCACCTTCTTTCATTATAGCTCCTCCTTGTTGCACACAATGACGTCATCTTCTCGTCCCTTCTGCTGCCTCCATTCCATGCCTTCTGCTGGATCGGCCATCTTACCCCCATCTCAGGTTTGACACCGTATTGCTCCATCTTGCTGCCTCCAGTGTGAGTTGACTTGGGCTGAGCTGCTTTTAAACTGGGTGACTGATGCTACAATTATGCTGAGGCCCCCCTGGAGATCAGCTCCCCGCCCCCTCCCACCCCCCGCATTGCGGGGTTCCGGGGGGTTAATGTTACGCCACTGGTTGGTAGGCATGAATGTGCAGTCATCCTGGCAATGTTCTTCTTCTCGTTTGTGAGTCTTCTCATACTCACTTGTAGCCAGACTTGTGTGATTTTTGGGTCTGTCCAGTTGCTGATGTTGGTTATCTGCTCTGGTGCTGTGATGATTTCTTGGACTGTTGTTTGGCAGTCTTGCTATTGTCAATGTACTTTATAACTGTTTTATACTTTGCAAGTAAAGGTTCTATGAACAAATACAATGTTTGTACAACATGCTGAAATACTTTGTGACTTAGTACAATTTGTACCAGTGAAAGAGAAAGCCAGCACAAAATCTTATGTAGTGTGCACGTTTTGTCTGTTTTTCTTAGCAGACATTGTAACATAACATGAAATATTTGGAGAGCAATAAATCTTCTAAATTGGGCATGTTTTTCTCCCCATTGTCGCGTGTCTTGAAGACCACTTCTCTTTTGAGTTTTTCTGCTCGTGAGTTCCAAAGGAAGGTGAACAGGAGTTTGTTTAGATGTCTAAGGTTGAGTTTTTATGGGTGGATATATTTCTGCCAGGTACAAAAGGATGGGCAGTATCACAGCTTTTTTGACTAAGATCTTACCTTCCATGGTATGTTTTCTCAGTCGCCATAGATCCAACTTATTCTTTACCTTTTTCGTGATTGTTTCCCAGTTCTTCTGACCTTTGGCGGCTTGCGAACAAATGCCTCTGTTGTATTGGGAGTTTGGTCAGGTTATCCCATTGCCCTTTTGTTAGGCATGTGCTTTTTTTCTTGGTTTAGCATTAGACCTGAGGCTTGCCCAAACATTAGTACCTGGTAGATGGTTCTTCTGACTTCTTATGGCATCTTGCAGATGTTGGAGAGGTCATCCATGGAGGCGATGCACTTTACTTCTGTTCCTTGTGCTCTGGTATAAAGCCACCTTTGATGACCTTATCCTTACTTATCTGTAAAGCCCAGATGAAGAGTGCTGGTGAGGGTGGGCATTCCTGTCTCACTCCTGTTTGGATGTAATAGGGGTTAGTAACACGGCCATTGATATTAACACTGCTTGATGCACTTTTGTAGGGGTTAAAATTACATTAGTGAAGACTGGGGGAAACCCATTTTAAGTAGGACCTGAACAAAAAAACTGTGTGAGAATTCGTCAATGGCTTTGTTAAAGGCCAAAGCCATTATTCCTACTTTTGTGGTCCATATAGAGTCTCTGATTGTGATCAGATTTCCCAGATCTGTCTGCCTGGGAGCGCAGAGTGAGGAACCAGAATTCAATTTAGGCCTAAGTAAAATATGTAGTTACTTTTAGTAATTAGCGTGATGTACCTAGCAGGTTAATATTGAGACGCAAATCCCGATACACTATCCATTATGCTATATAAAATAACATAGGGATTAGGATACACTGTATTAGACGTTCTGCACCTAATTATGGGCCCGATTCACAGAATGAACTTAAGACTCAATCCTAAACTTACTACTATTTTGGTAGTCACAGAATGCACTTACTACTTTTGGCATTCACAGAATGAACTTACTACTTTTGGTATTCACAGAAGTTAGGATTTTGTCTTAAGTCTGTCTTAAGTCTGTTTTAAGACAAACTTAAGACAAAATCCTAACTTCTGTGAATACCAAAAGTAGTAAGTTCATTCTGTGAATGCCAGAAGTAGTAAATGCATTCTGTGAATACCAAAATAGTAGTAAGTTTAGGATTGAGACTTAAGTTCATTCTGTGAATCGGGCCCACAGTTTGTACTGCTTCCCTCGACCGGCGCCATTTTGAGACCTGGTTCACTCGAGGGATTAGTAAAAGCCTGACATTGCATTTAGCTCAAGCCGTTCTCCTGCGAAATAGTACCATTGTAGCAACCTGCGGCTTCTGCTTGTTAGGCCTGTCAAGGTTGTGGTTGGGGGCAGGCTGGATAAGCACATTCCGAGGGGTGCTGCGCGGACTCTCATGGAGTTAGCTGAAGGGGGTTACCCTCACGACCTTGCTATAATGAGATGAGCTAAACCAAGAGCGCTTTGTCTCCCATATTTGGTCTTTCCCCTGCACCAACCTGTACCAACTTGTATTTTTTCCATCTTAGGTAACGGTTTCGAAATGTAACAGTATATATGTGTGGAGTTGAAAATGTGCCAGCAGTCTTCTTGGCGGACCTCGAGGGGTTAGGTCGCAAGGAGCTTATCTGGCAGAGTTCGTTTGCTATAATAAACGATTGGACCTTCTACACTGCCAACTGACTGATTATTGGTAAATTGGTATTGGGCTGTTTGTAAGTAGGGCTCTAGGTGGGTTGTAATTTATTTTTCGGTACTTCAGTTGGCGACTCCGCCGGTACTCCGCGTTGGGGTCGTCCCTCTGTAATCAGAAAAGAAAAGGGACATTGAAGAGGGCAATCTTGATCGGGGGGAAGGATCGACCGAAGAATTTGGGGTCTGCTCCGCTCTCCCGATCGAGAGAGCGCCAACTGCTAGTGACCCCACGCCGGAGTCCTTTGGGTGTAACCCGAGAACAGGCCACGTTGGTCTACAGGAATTGGCAGTGGAGGACGCACAATCGAACCTGAGTGCACCAGGTGAGTGTCTTGTCTTGTCTTGTGTTGGATGTCTTTTGGATTTTGGATTTGCAATTTGGAATTTGGTGGCTTCTAGTCACGGAGAACTCGAAAAGGGGGTCTGACGGGGCAATACTGAGACTGCACGTGCGGACGCCCCTGTTTTGGATTGTGGAAATAACTAGAGATTAAGACCAGACGCCTTGGTGTAACTTGCAGAAGCAGTGCACACCCGGCCGGACTGCTCTCGGGAACGCCGGCGGCTGAGATTGGGTAGCGCTCGGACAAATCTGGAGCGGCGCTTGAAAAAGCGGGCTTAGCCAGAATAGTTCGAGAGGTGAACCATGAATACTGTCGGATAATCCGTAGGTCGGTCTGTGGTTTAGAGAAACCTGTGTGGCTATCTCTAGGCAGTCTAAGGACAAGACTGTTTGACTTTGTATCTTTGAGATTTTGGAAAGGGTTCTCCATAGGTGGGAGTCGACGGGCTCCTCCTCTTCTTTGCAATACATTCGTTTTGTCATTTATGTTAATGTAAACTGAAGCAGTTTTTCTTTGTACCGTAGTCACTTTATCTGTGTACGAGTGAATTTGAGTGCAGACATGGCCATGTGTATGAGAGCGTTGTAAATAATAATTTTGATTCCCTTTCAGCTCGATTTTGGTAAAAGGGGCGATGCCGTGCTTCAGTAATCTATGTTTTGGCTGTATTGACTGAGGGGGCACAAGGTTAGATGAAAGCCAGCCAGCCCCTCCGGAGGGAACTCCCACCCATGATATGTATTGTAAGCACGGAATTGGGCCCCTCCTTTTTAATACGTTGTGGAATAAATACACTAAGGATAATGTAGAACTACAGTGGCCAAAGACAGGGTCTTTTGATGAGAAAAAGATCCAGTATCTACAAGAACGTCTGTTTGCTAAGCGCAGTAGACCGTCTATGTTTGATACTCTTAATAAGTGGCAGAAAGAGGCAAACCGGAGACGCATACAGTCCGAAAAACTCATGAAGATACAGCAAGGGCAGACTATAACTCAGAAAGCCATTGCTCATGATAAAAATAAGACCGAGCAAAACATCGAGTATGCAGACCGACAGTTTAGGTTACAGGTGGATAAGAGTTATGTGACGCGAAACGAAGCAGAAGATGAGATAGAAGACTTGTTGAATAAAAGACCACCCCCACCGTATGTGCCTCAACGCATATATCCCGCTGTGCCTCTTCAGCCGGCTGCCGCTGCTCAAGCCTCCGCACCGGGGGCAGACGTGCCTCTTCTCTCCCTGGGGACTACACATGCCCCACCTACCCCAGTGAGAGACACGGCTACCCTCATCCCTGACTCACGACAACCCCCGGGAACGTCCCATGTGGTGTTGGCGGCTCCAAGCCCCATATCGACCTCCCAATCAGCCAGTACGACCCCCGGAGATATGGAGCGAACACCGTCCGGGGAACCGGGTGGTATGAACAGTAGACGATTATTCACGAGAGCCTCCTTAGGGTATGGTGAAAGAGAGGCTGTAGCAGACCAGGCAGCTAAATGGATGCGGAACAATAAATATACAGTAGCTGATGTATGGAGCACCATTAAAGATTTGGAACCAGTAATGCAACAGCATGCTCTATATCAAATGTCTTGTTACCTTATCGAGGCCTGGGAACTATGTTTCCGGGATGGGATGGCCCCTCAGGTACTGTATACTATCCGAGACTGGACTCATAAGTTTAACATGGATCCACAAGAAGTGTACAAAAACATTGACACGTTAGTGAAATATCGAGGCAGAATGTTCATAAAAAGCCCCAATTGGACTTCCCAGCATCCTATTTTGCATCCTGAAATTCCTGAAATTCCTGAGGCTCGTGATAATGGTATCCAAGTTATACAAGCGAGCTCGAGTAGAAGCCCGGTTCCAGGAGCAATGGGTGTACACTCCGTGAAAACGAAGTGAGGTTCTTGCCCTCAAATCACAACTGCCCGAGCCCCGCAAGAATCCCACCGCCTACTACAAAGAACTGACTGAAGCTGCAGCCTCGGCTGTAATGACATTGGCAGATGTTGAGTTATTTTTCGGGTTATTAGTTCCGGTCGACATATGGCGACAGGTTCATTACACTGATCATTCTGCAGAGCTAGGGGGGACTTGGAACGAATTAAAGATTGGGACCGAGACCGAAAGCTCGGTGATAAGCCTAGAATCGAAATCACCACCTTACCAGCAAAAATAATAGCGTTTATGCACACCCTGATTCCTCCACGCACAGTTGATTGGGACAAATTGACCGCTTGTAGACAGAAGAAGGACGAGAGTGTTTCCGACTTCTTTACCAGGTTTGAAGGGGTTTTCATTGACTTTAGTGGAAAGGATTTGGCCACAGAGGGTGGTGTACGGTTGTTCGTTAATAGATTTGTAACCAATTTGGCACCCGAAATTTCTGCACGATTACAGGCCACTGAAAGCACCTGGACTACCTCTACCCCCTCCATGATATTAAGCATGGCCCAATATTATGAGCATAGGGAGAATGAGAGCAAGGATAAAGTGGAGAAAAAGGCCAAGGATCTTAAAACACAAGTGTTGCTTCAGCAAGTCGTCCGAGGACAAGGAGGGGGAGAGGAGTTAGAGGGCCTGTTTCCAGAGGGGCGGGAACAGGCAGAGGCGCAGGCGCGACCCAGACTATAGGGATAAACCAGTGCTCCTATTGTAAGCAGGAAGGACATTGGAAAGCACAGTGTCTGTTATTGCTTGCCCCGAACGGAGCTGTTCGGGGGCGAGGCCGGGGATGAGGTGGCCCAGATCTGAGTGATATGCACAGAGAAGAGGCACAAGGCAAGTCTGAACGGAATCATTTTGATAACCCCCAAGGCCGACAATATTATAACGAGGATTACGCATTCGAAGATCAGGATGGGTACGTCCACCCATAGGACAGCCAGGGACAGAGTAGGGGCCAAGTGTTGATCCCAGTCAATCAACAAGGACCTTATGTGAGAGGGGAATTGATGGGGACTTCTGAGAATTTCCTGATTGACACTGGGGCAATGTATAGTTCAGTTGCTCGATCATTGGTTCCAGGGGCGGCTCTGTCCGGGCAAAATAATGTATCTGTGGGATTTTCAGGAGTTCCAGTGGTCAGCCCCGTCTCTAAACCTCTCTCCTTCATGATCGGTCCCGCTACTGTTGAGTCACCTTTTCTGTTAACTTCGCATTGTGGTGAGAATCTATTGGGCTTGGATATGTTAAAGAAGTTGAATGCAAAAATATACTGCTCCCCAGATGGGGTTTATTTAATGATACAACCCCACACCGACAACCTGAAACAATGTTTTGCTAAAAATGAACCTCTACCCCCCGAGTTTGATAGCATTCCTGCTGCATTATGGGCAACAGGGGATGCGGACCTGGGAAAATTAGACATTCCCCCCGTCCATATCACATTCAAGCCTGGTGCAAAGTTACCGCGCCTACCACAGTACAAAATTTCACCTGCCCAGAGCGGTCTTTGCTCTCCATTATTCAGGACCTCATTGATAAAGTGGTAGTTGAGGAGACAGCTGCCAATATTTGTAACAGCCCGATTCTTCCGATTTTGAAGAAAAGTCCTGACTCTGGTTCACAGGGAAATGTTGATGCTTATCGTTTTGTGATTGACCTGACAGCAGTTAATAAGGTTGTAGTACCGCAGTACCCTGTGGTAAGAGACATCACCACTATTCTTACGATGATCCTGCCTACTGCTCAATATTTTTCGGTCATCGATCTGAAGAATGCTTTCTTCAGCATCCCTATCCATCCTGATAGCAGACAGATCTTTGGCTTCTCGTTATCTGGCCGAAGCTTTAGATTCTGTCGTGCACCTCAAGGCTATACTGAGAGTCCGAGCATCTATAGTCAGGCCCTTAAGGCTCTGTTGGACGATCTAGTCTTGCCTGAGGGCAACGTGCTCTTGCAGTACGTGGACGACTTGTTGATCGCATCTGACACTGAGGAAGGCTGTAAGGAGGCCACTGTTAAATTACTACATAATCTGGCAACAAAAGGTAATAAGGTGTCCCTGTCTAAGTTTCAATACTGTCGACAGGAGGTGACCTACTTAGGTCATCTACTGTTGAAGGAGGGTAGGCGTTTGACTCCTGAGCGTATTACTACCATCTCTAACATGTCTGTCCCTCGCACTCAGCGTGAAGTTCGTGCTTTTCTTGGCATCACCTTTTACTGTCGCCAATGGATACCTAATTTTTCTCTTCTCGCTAAACCTTTGTTGCATTTAACCACTAAAGATGTGCATGAACACCTCCCTTGGACGGATGAATGTCAGCATTCCTTTGACTCTTTAAAATCTGCTCTTTGTTTTGCACCCGTCTTGGGTACTCCTGATTACCGTAAACGCTTTGTACTATACGTGCATGAGGTCGACGGTTGCTCGCTTTCAGTGTTAACGCAGGAATTTGGTGGTAAGCAAAGACCTTGCACTTATTTGTCGGCCACATTGGATAATGTCGCCAGAGCACTTCCTAGCTGTCTGAGGGCCACAGCAGCTGTCACGGTGGCCATCCGGCAGTTGGAAGGACTCGTTCTAAATTCTAGTCTAACAGTGATGGTGCCGCATGCTGTGGACGCATTGCTAAATAAAACACAGCACCTGACGAGCGCACGCCTCACTGGATATGAATTGACACTATTTACTCCACAAATTACGATTACGCGATGTGCCACGTTAAACCCGGCTACATTGCTACAACTCCCTACGAGTGAAACTACCAATGATATACATGATTGCATATTTCGAACTGAAGAAGAAACAAAGGGCAGGATTGACCTCACTGACATTCCTCTATCTGACCCTCAGGGGGAGTTATATGTGGATGGGTCCTGTTTCAAATTAGCAGATGGAACAACAACAGCTGCATATGCAATCACGACTTTAAAAACAGTAATTGAAGTGCCTCGAGTGCCCCATCGGTCAGCCCAGGCTGCTGAATTGGCGGCGTTGTTACGAGCCTGTGAATTAAGTGAGGGGCTCGAGGTTAATATCTACACAGACAGCCAATACGCCTTCGGCGTAGCCCATAGCTTTGGGCGGTTGTGGAGAGAGCGGGGTTTCCTCACCTCCCATGGTCAGTAAATACAGAATGGTCCCCTGGTATTACGATTATTGGATGCCCTAACCTTACCAAAGAAGCTAGCCATAATAAAATGCAGTGCCCATAAGGCAGTGGTGGATGAAGTGGGCGAGGGAAATGCTTTTGCAGATCAGGTTGCCAAACAAACGGCCCAATCTACAATATTGACCATGTTTGTAATGTCCTCTGCAAGGTGGGTGGAGGAATCTGATTTGTTTAATAACACCATAGAAGGCGTGAGAGAACTGCAGAAGGAAGCCACCCCAGCTGAATTAGAGTGATGGGAGAAGGAAGTGGGGAGACTGGACGAGAACAATTGCTGGGTTGATTTGACAGAAAAACAGAGATGGTTGTTGCCCAATGCATTGGTGCAAGCCATTGTAACTATGGCCCACGGTCCGGCTCATGTTGGAGCCAAAGGTATTTGTTCCCTGTTGGACCCAGTATGGAATAACCCCAACATACAAAGGGCGGCTGTCCGTTTGGTCCGATACTGTATGGTCTGCTTGCAACACAATCCAGGGAAGGCAGAAAACATTTTGAGTGGAAGTTGTGCACCCCCAACATTACCTTTTGAAGTACTCCAGATGGATTATATCCACATGGAGCGTGTCAACAATTTGAAATATGTACTAGTGGTGGTTTGCGCCTTCAGTAAATGGGTTGAGGCCTACCCAACGAAAGAAAATACTGCCCTGGCTACAGCAAAGGCCCTTATCAAAGAGTTTATACCGCGCTTCGGTTTGCTCCATTTGATTTGGTTGGACAATGGGGGGCATTTCCATGGGGCCCTTGTTAAACATATCTGTAATGGAGTGCAAATAAGACAGAAATTCCACGCAGCCCGACATCCCCAGTCAGCAGGGATCGTGGAAAAATATAATGGGATCTTGAAACTGAAGATGGCTAAAATTCAGGAAAGCACTATTTTGAAATGGCCTGACACCCTGCCCTTGGCTCTGGTCTCTCTCCTTACGAGATAACCTTCGGGCGGCCAGCCAATATATTAGGGGTACCCAGGCCATGGTCCTTTTCTGATGTTGAATATCCTATGTTGATCGATTACCTGTATGCATTGACTAAAGACCTCCGTTCTATTCATCAGCAGGTAGCATCTGTACTGCAGCCTCTGCCAGAGGGCCCCGGACATCGCCTGGAACCTGGCCAGTGGGTATTGGTCAAGAAGTTTGAACGAGACACCAGCTTGGCTCCGAGGTGGTCGGAGCCGCACCAAATTCTGCTCGCGACCCGGACGGCTGTAAAGGTGGATGGGAGGAAGCACTGGATACACGCTTCCCATCTAAAACGGCTGCCACTTCCGCTTCCTTATGATCAGCGACAACCTGGTGGAATCCTGACCCAGGAAACCGAGAGAACTACTGCATTTGTGCCTTTTTCCGATGCCTGCGAAATAGAGCCAAGGCAAGAAGAAGGAGTGACGGGATCGGGTGAACCGGTCTCAGCTGATCCCGCAATTGCCCTTAATCCTGTCATTGATATCCCAGTAAGCAGAAGCTCTAATGAAGGAAAGGTTCCTTCTTTGCTATTTTCCGATCAGGAAGCTCCGGGTCATGTGCGATACAACCTACGGCCGAGAAAACATCACGGTGCCTCTGACACCACTGCCAGGAGATAAGGAAAGACTTGATTGAGTAGACAGGGTTTGCTAGATTTCGAGTCTGAGGTGCTGAGCTAGACACTGGACTGAACGCGTTGAGAGCTGGAACTTTTGTTGTGGTGCTCTGTTCAGAAAGAAAGACTAACACTTGTGAACGGCCAGGTTGTACATCGGATCCCTTTGACAACAACGTTTTGTTTTCTTGAGATGAACAATAGGAGTCTGCCTGTGAGGCTCTGACGGACACAGGGAGAAGAACCCTCTGGCAGGACAGAATGCTAGGCCCAAGTTTAGTTTTAGACTTTTAGTTAGGAATGTACCCTTTTGGTCGTATTGTACCTGCAGAATAATTCCACCTTGCACCACGATATTTGCCATTTTATGAGCCAATGTTTTCTACATGGACCACGCGTGTAAAAGTAGCCTTTGTGTTAGTAATAGCAGTTATATTAGCCATTTTTGTGAGTATATTCATATATTTAGAGTATAAGTATCCTATGCAAACTCTTCTGCCCTCTACCATTGCACCGCCTGAGCATTTCATGTTCACTTTAGCACCCCACAAGGAACGGCATCGCCAGACTTATGCAAATAATGTATTTGTAGAAATGCTCCATCAGACCCATAGCGCTACCAGCCTTACCGATTGTTGGGTGTGTGGACTCCTGCCATCAGTTATGCATAAACACGAAATGGTCCTCTCATTGCCCTTGTCAAAACTTAGGAAGCTGTGAAGCATGGTTTAAAATGTTTTCTGCTATGTACAACCACTATGTAGAAAATCCCAAACAACACATGGAGAAGGACTATGACATGATCCTAGCATACATTGAAACACACCAGGGATTTGACCCAGAGGGTAATGGGGGACAGGGATCGTTGGACCCAGAAGCATGTATGAATTTGTATACTGACAATGAGAATAGTACTTGGTTAAAAGATGAACTTTATGATTTTGCTAACTTTAATGATTCACAGTATTTCCAACACTTTGTTGCTAGAAATGTTACCAGTGAGCGTGTTGTGCCCATTCCCATTTTGAATACTTCCTCTGATTTCTGTGTACAAGGAATGGGACATGTGCAGGTTGGTGACAGTGTCTGTAATTATACTTATCGAATGAAATTATTCAGTAGCCCCCCACTGTTGACACCACCGAATGTGTATTTTGTGTGCGGGGAAAATGCTTATACTTGGTTACCGCGGGGCTGGGCAGGTCAGTGTTATCTGTCCTTCTTGTACCCCCCTGTATACATAGCACCGTCGGACTATCATAGAACACACCAACTTTTTCGCGCCAGAACAGTCCCCAATAGACAGCGGAGACAGCTCGACATGACGGAGGTCGATCAGTCCGACACCTCCCTGCAGCAGTTCACAGATTTTAGTAAAGGATTGGTCCCTTTCTGGGGGCCCATATTCAACAGTAGGGAAATAAGGCGATTGTCTAGGATAGTAGAGAACGTCATCAATATCACCACTGATATTATGACCAATATTACAGTAGAGCTTCAGGCCACGAGACTCGTTTCGCTCCAGAACCGGATGGTTCTTGACTTCATCCTGGCTGATCGAGGGGGGGCATGCGGGGTGATCGGCAGCTCCTGTTGTGTGTACATTCCAGACTCCGCCCCTACGGTCCATTTGGCTATCCAAAAGTTACACCGTTTCGCGGCTGAGATGGACACCGAGAATGGGTCCTGGTCACTCTCTGGTTGGTTCTGGGGGGTCTTGTCAACTTGGGGTTGGAAGTTATTGTTGATAGCAGCTGGAGCAGCAGGTATCATTTTTACCTGTTGCCTCTGCATACAATGTGGTCCGACCTGTTGCTCTTATTGTGCCACCAAAGTGACAGCCATGTGCGTCCCGTCCCCTGTCCCTACTAAAATTCAGATGCACCAGCAGGAGGTTCATGAGCTGATGGCCATTGACGAGGAAGACTTCGAAGATTAGTACTTCCAGTTTAGTTAGCTAAATCACGCTAAAAGGAGGTTTTGAGGAACCAGAATTCGATTTAGGCCTAAGTAAAATATGTAGTTACTTTTAGTAATTAGCGTGATGTACCTAGCAGGTTAATATTGAGACGCAAATCCCGATATACTATCCCATATGCTATATAAAATAACACAGGATACACTGTATTACACGTTCTGCACCTAATTATGTTTGCACTGCTTCACTCGACCGGCGCCATTTTGTGGCCTGGTTCACTCAAGGGATTAGTAAAAGCCTGACATTGCATTTAGCTCAAGCCGTTCTCCTGAGAAATAGTACCATTGTAGCAACCTGCTGCTTCTGCTTATTAGGCCTGTCAATGTTGTGGGTGGGGGTAGGCTGGATAAGCACATTCCGAGGGGTGCTGCGAGGACTCTCATGGAGTTAGCCGAAGGGAGTTACCCTCACAACCTTGCTATAATGAGATGAGCTAAACCAAGAGCGCTTTGTCTCCCATATATGGTCTTTCCCCTGCACCCACCTGTACCAACTTGTATTTTTTCCATCTTAGGTAACGGTTTCGAAATGTAACAGTATATATGTATGGAGTTGAAAATGTGCCAGCAGTCTTCTTGGCGGACCTCGTGGGGTTAGGTCGCAAGGAGCTCCTCTGGCAGAGTTTGTTTGTTATAATAAACGATTGGACCTTCTACACTGCCAACTGACTGATTATTGGTAAATTGGTATTGGGCTATTTGTAAGTATGGCTCATCGAGGCTAGGGGTACTTTCATCCTGTTTGCCAGAACTTAAAAGATGAGTCCCGCCTCCCCAAATTATTTCAGAAATAGGAATAACCCTCACCTGTAGGCCCAGAGGCCTAGGAAGATCCTTGTGGCCCTCTGTGTTGTCCCTCAGAAGTGGTTCCTCCCGTGAGTTTGTTATGGGTTGAGGAGACCCGCAAGCCTCCAAGAACACCAGCAGAATAGTCTCGCTGGGACCTCTGGTGGTATTCATGCCCCCTAAATTGTCCACCCAGCCAAAAAGTGTTAGTCAAAAAACTTTCTTGAGAGAAAGTTAGGCCGTGTCCACGGTGCTATATGTGGATACAACTTGACCAAGTCTTTCATGAAAGGTCCACCAAAAAAGGGCTCTTAGGCCATGGGGCCGGCCTCAGATGCGGCTAGTTCATTTAATTTTGGGTTGAAATAGAACAACTGTGTTAAGTGGATATCGCACATTTACGTTTCCTAATTACCACACTGCCCACTGGGCCCAGCCAACCAGAAAGTCGAGATCCATGGGGTTAGATGATTCTTTTTCTTGTGGGGGAGCCCAGCTGGATGATTGGGGTGCACAGTTTCACTAGGCTTGAAGTCAATAGCTTTCAAGGACTTGGAGGGTAAGGTGGAATCACTCAGCTACCCAGATCACTTTTCCTTACTTGGCCCCAGGTCATCGGCCTGTGCGCTATCACTGGAATGGGAGTAATCTGAATCTCCAAAGGAATCCAGCTTGGAGGGGGGCTTAGAAGGGACAGAGTTGCCCAGTGGAGAGCGTGGGGGCACCATAAACATGATCTCCAACAAAGTTGCCGGAGAGTTTCTCAAAGGCCTAAAAATGAGGAAACCTAGGGGCATGTTAGGAAGAACCTTGTTAAAATTATCGCAGTTTTAGCGGCAGGAAACGGCTGCTAAAACGGCAATAATAGGCTTGCTAATATGCGTTATAGAATTCCAGTAGAAGCCCAGGTTAGACGGCAAAAATTTTAACGAGGTTCTTGCTAATATGCCCCCTAGTTATCTTGATTTTAGCTTCCCTGGGTCATGGAGTGGGAGCTACATCATTCTCCCCCAGGGGAAGAGGAGGGATCCCACCCTATTGCCAGGCATGCCTTGCAGCTGTTGCCTAAAGGGTCTCAAAGCCCAAGCCAGGGATTTCTTCACTGATTGCTGGACACTGAAATCCATCACGTTAATGAAGTCCTGCTCTAAGGAGTCTTCAGGGTCTTGGTACTGCTCCAAGTCATCCCCATAAGCATTGTAACATTACGTGTTATAAGGCACCCTCAACACACAATAAATATAGCAGTACTAGGCCCAGACATGTTTTAATCAGCCATGTACACACTTCTAAAACCCCCCTGCACCCTTATGGAATGCAATTGATTGTCCACCACAGACCCACCCCAACAATTTTTATAAACCAATACCCCACAGTGAGGAAGTGCACCTCTGTTCACAACAATATCAAAAATATGTAGATATGCCGACCTAGATCACTTTTAGAAGCAACCGGGTCTGAGTTGGCGCGGGAAAAACCAATGTCAAAGGTATTTACTTTTCTAGCAAGAAATCGCAAATACGGCAAACCGGCAGACATTGTAGTGAATCACATGCAGTTCATCTGCTGTCACTATCACACACACACTCGCTCTGCACCATATAGTAGTGCAAAAGCTATCAGTCACGTCTGTATAACACACTTGCACACATACACACCTACCACCCTAATGCGGTGCTACTGATACACAGCAGGTCAATTGGTAATGCACTGTTCAGTTCAGTTCAGTAAATCTTTATTTCGTTGATTAAAAATCAACATAAAAAGTGCATAGAACAAATACACACATTGTACAATTTACAATATATTCACATATTCCTGAGTCTTACGGACACTCTCAGAAAGTTTACTATTGAGCATAAAGTACGGGTATCAACAGCCATTTGTAAAAAGTTAAGGGCAATCTTGGCTTTGCGTATTTCAGCCTCCTTTAAAATGTCAACAAGAAATTTACGACGGGGCATTTGATAAAAAGAACACAAAAGTACAAAATGAAGGGTGTCCTGCGGAGACCTATTGTCGCAGCCGCAGGCACCCTTCTGCTCAACTGTTACCGTAAAACCTGAAGGATAAGCTAAAATGTGGTGTAACAAGTTGAGCCTAAAACGGCACATTAAGAATCTGTCCTGATGATTGTGCATTAAAAATGGATGTATGACGTTACAACGCATACTTTTAGCATGCATACATTTACAACGCATTTTTTACCACGTGAATACCATTACAACGCAGTATTTTACAACGAATACTATTACAACGCAATATAGAGTATTTAATGAAAAAGTACCATTACAACGAAATCTTTTAAAACGCATACCATTACAACGCAAATATCTATTTTTTTTTTTTGTGTAAAATAAAACCTGGCACGGGATCCAGGGAAATTAGGGGTTTTGGGTGGGGAAGTGTATTAAAATGTTGTTAAAAACTAAACGTAATATTACGAAATATTACCGGTTTATAAAAATTAACACTCGAGTATTAAAATTAATACTCGAGTATTAAAAATAATACTAATATCAGTAAAAAATAACATATTTTACCACGTCGACGAATAAGTAAAAATGTATTTAACAAATAAAACGATATATTTACGATAAAACAAACATTATACAAACACACAGCTGCCATTTTAAACCTTTTTCATCTATTCTGATACTTTTTTTGTCCTTCAACTCTTTCCATGAAATCAAACCACAACAAAACGTTCAAAATGGATGCCAAAACGGAACGATATTCACTAAACATCACTAAACAACACTTTTTCACACGTGAAATTACATTATTAGTTTCCACATTAAAAAAAAGATATTTAAAATAGATTACGAACGAGGTATTTCTTATAAAAAACGATGTACCTGTCAAAAACTTATAAATACAATCCAGACACCATTTTATATTCAGTTGGTTGACAACTCCCAGAGTAACCAGACGTCAAAAGCTGACCCTCTGACCCTTCAACTTGATAATAGCAGTAGCCTACTTTGGAGCATTTTTCGCATATCTACAAGTAAGTTTGTGACACGAATAACCGAAATATTAGCTTAATACTTTCTCACCGGTTAAAATAAAAAAATTACCTTTCTAACGACAAACCAACAATTATCAGTAATTATGCAAAAAATATTTGTACTCCACTAATATTTAATTAACTATTTATAACAGTTAAATTAAAATCTAAACAATATTTTTAATGTAATTTTCGTTGAAACTCAGTAAATAGTTTTTTTTTTAAGAACAACTCCTACAAACTCTATCTATAAAACAACGTTTCCAAATAAAGGATTTTGTTAAAAGAGCAATACTCCTCTTCAACATTTATTTACAGGTAATTTTATACTTTTCTTGAATAATGCTTAATTATTGTTTAAAACATCTAAACATTTAATAATGCATACTTTTTAAATTGTATTTATCAACAGAATAAAAGGACGATTAAAGAAAACATTTACTATATTGAAAAACAAACGTCTCATTAAAAACAGGGTAATTATTTTTTTCCATTACATAAGTAAACACATAATAATTCATAGTAATTTTTTATAAACGTAATCAATTACTGTTCTAACTCCATCATTTCTCAGCAGTGGGTAAAGTGTAAAACGATATGCAAATATCAAATATTATTCTAACACCAAGAAATTGCAGATAAGGCGAAACGGTGTAATGTAGTAGATTTTTCAAAAACTTGTCTAACTTCAGAAAGGTGATGCATAAGAAAAAATAATGATTATTATTAGTGTTTCTTTATGTAATAATGCAGTACACAGAAATTGTGAAATTTTCTAATTATGAAATTAAATGTAACTAAAACATAAAAATGTTAACGAATTTTATTGCTTCACAAACATTTACATAAATAATCACATTACATATTTTTTAAATATTTTGGCAGCCCTGTGACCCAAAAATAAATCCTAACAGAGCTGACAACAAAGAAAGCCATCTAAAAACCAGAAAATCGTCCCGGATCAAAACAAAACAGAATAAATCAACATTAAAAGGTAATGAAAAATAAGGTTAATCCCAAATAGCATACCTAACTAGTCTGCAAGAAAAGTGCATTTGGATATTATTTACTAGAAATATAGGGTTCTCATTTAGTATTGGAAAACCAGAAAAAGCATCATTAACGATAAGTACTTGAGAGTATAGAACTATCAATTACTATTTTAACTCCAGGATGATGTACCAGTAGGGAAAGTATAGAATAGTGTAAAGATTTCAATTATTAATCTAAATTCAAGAATGTACTGCAATATAAAAGTGTAGGAAAATGTAAAAGCATCCTTAACTAATCTAAATGTCATTAAAAAAACAATAATCATTTTCATTTGTGTCATTATCTAGATTTGCAAAATTATTCAGTACTAAACGCACACAAAAGAGAAGAACAAGAACATCAACAAACGAAAAGAAGCTAGATAAACTACTTTCCAAAAACAGCAATCCAAAATAATCAAATAACAGCTCAATCAAAAGGTAAATGCTGCAGTAGAGAAAGTGCTGGATAGTGTAGGGGTATCAATCACTATTCTAATTCCAGGTAAGTACTGCAGTAGGGAAAGTGCTAGATAGTGTAGGGGTATTTACCAGTATTCTAACTCTAGATAAGTGCTGCAGTAGGGAAAGTGCTGGATAGTGTAGGGTTATAAATTACTATTCTAACTCCAGGTAAGTACTGCAGTAGGGAACATGCTGGATAGTGTAGGGGTATCAATAACTATTCTTACTCCAGGAAAGTCCTGCTGTAGGGAAAGTGCAGGATACTGTAGGGATATCAATCACTATTCTAACTCCAGGTAAGTGCTGCAGTAGGGAAAGTGCTGGATAGTGTAGTGGTATCAATAACTATCTTACTCCAGGTAAGTACTGCAGTAGGGAAAGTGCTGGATAATGTAGGGGTATCAATCACTATTCTAACTCCAGGTAAGTGCTGCTGTAGGGAAAGTGCTGGATAGTGTAGGGTTAACAATTACTATTCTATCTCCAGGTAGGTGTAGCAGTAGGGAAAGTGTGGGATGGTGTAAAGGCACAATTTTAGAAACATTAAGCTTTTCAACTGAAATGTATACATTTTCCACTTTTCATCAAAGATTTAAACCCAAAAAAAACACATAATCATTATTTTTTTTTGTTTGCAGATTATCCAACAACTCTTGCAGTACCAAAAAAAAATCAAATCCAAGAGAATCTGAGAACCAAACAAGGATAACACACCACACTCAGAAGGTAATTCAAATTAAAAGTACAAGCATAGGGATACGATTTAGTACTCTATCTGCAGGAAGGTGCAGCAGTTGGAAAAGTGCTGGATAGTGTAGGAGTATCAATTACTATTCTAACTCCAGGAAAGTGCTGCAGTAGGGAAAGTGCTGGATACTGTAAGGGAATCAATTACTAATCTTACTCCAGGTACGTTCTACAGTAGGGAAAGTGCTGGATAGTGTAGGGGTATCAATTACTAATCTTACTCCAGGTAAGTGCTGCAGTAGGGAAAGTGCTGGATAGTGCAGAGGTATCAATTACTATTCTAACTCCAGGAAAGTGCTGCAGTAGGGAAAGTGCTGGATACTTTAGGGGTATCAATAACTATTCTTACTCCAGGAAAGTGCTGCTGTAGGGAAAGTGCTGGATAGTGTAGGGTTAACAATTACTATTCTATCTCCTGGTAGGTGTAGCAGTAGGGAAAGTGTGGGATGATGTAAAGGCACAATTTGAAAAATATTAAGCTTTTCAACTGAAATGTATACATTTTCCACTTTTCATCAAACATTTAAACCCAAAAATAAACATAATCATAATTTGTTTTGTTTGCAGATTATCCAACAACTCTTGCAGTACCAAAAAAAATTAAATCCAAGACAATCTGAGAACCAAAGAAGGATAACACACCACACTCAGAAGGTAATTCAAATTAAAAGTACAAGCATAGGGATAAGATTTAGTACTCTGTCTGCAGGAAGGTGCAGCAGTTGGAAAAGTGATGGATAGTGTAGGAGTATCAATTACTATTATAACTCCAGGAAAGTGCTGCAGTAGGGAAAGTGCTGGATAGTGTAGAGGTATCAATTACTATTCTAACTCCAGGAAAGTGCTGCAGTAGGGAAAGTGCTGGATACTGTAGGGATATCAATTACTAATCTTACTCCAGGTAAGTGCTGCAGTAGGGAAAGTGCTGGATAGTGTAGAGGTATCAATTACTATTCTAACTCCAGGAAAGTGCTGCAGTAGGGAAAGTGCTGGATAGTGTAGGGGTATCAATTAGTATTCTAACTCCAGGAAAGTGCTGCAGTAGGGAAAGTGCTTGATACTGTAGGGGTATATATTACTAATCTTACTCCAGGTAAGTGCTACAGTAGGGAAAGTGCTGGATAGTGTAGGGGTATCAATCACTATTCTAACTCCAGGTAAGTGCTATAGTAGGGAAAGTGCTGGATAGTGTAGGGGTATCAATCACTATTCTAACTCCAGGTAAGTGCTACAGTAGGGAAAGTGCTGGATAGTGTAGGGGTATCAATCACTATTCTAACTCCAGGTAAGTGCTATAGTAGGGAAAGTGCTGGATAGTGTAGGGTTAACAATTACTATTCTATCTCCAGGTAGGTGTAGCAGTAGGGAAAGTGTGGGATGGTGTAAAGGCACAATTTTAGAAACATTAAGCTTTTCAACTGAAATGTATACATTTTCCACTTTTCATCAAAGATTTAAACCCAAAAAAAACACATAATCATTATTTTTTTTTGTTTGCAGATTATCCAACAACTCTTGCAGTACCAAAAAAAAATCAAATCCAAGAGAATCTGAGAACCAAACAAGGATAACACACCACACTCAGAAGGTAATTCAAATTAAAAGTACAAGCATAGGGATACGATTTAGTACTCTATCTGCAGGAAGGTGCAGCAGTTGGAAAAGTGCTGGATAGTGTAGGAGTATCAATTACTATTCTAACTCCAGGAAAGTGCTGCAGTAGGGAAAGTGCTGGATACTGTAAGGGAATCAATTACTAATCTTACTCCAGGTACGTTCTACAGTAGGGAAAGTGCTGGATAGTGTAGGGGTATCAATTACTAATCTTACTCCAGGTAAGTGCTGCAGTAGGGAAAGTGCTGGATAGTGTAGAGGTATCAATTACTATTCTAACTCCAGGAAAGTGCTGCAGTAGGGAAAGTGCTGGATACTTTAGGGGTATCAATAACTATTCTTACTCCAGGAAAGTGCTGCTGTAGGGAAAGTGCTGGATAGTGTAGGGTTAACAATTACTATTCTATCTCCTGGTAGGTGTAGCAGTAGGGAAAGTGTGGGATGATGTAAAGGCACAATTTGAAAAATATTAAGCTTTTCAACTGAAATGTATACATTTTCCACTTTTCATCAAACATTTAAACCCAAAAATAAACATAATCATAATTTGTTTTGTTTGCAGATTATCCAACAACTCTTGCAGTACCAAAAAAAATTAAATCCAAGACAATCTGAGAACCAAAGAAGGATAACACACCACACTCAGAAGGTAATTCAAATTAAAAGTACAAGCATAGGGATAAGATTTAGTACTCTGTCTGCAGGAAGGTGCAGCAGTTGGAAAAGTGCTGGATAGTGTAGGAGTATCAATTACTATTATAACTCCAGGAAAGTGCTGCAGTAGGGAAAGTGCTGGATAGTGTAGAGGTATCAATTACTATTCTAACTCCAGGAAAGTGCTGCAGTAGGGAAAGTGCTGGATACTGTAGGGATATCAATTACTAATCTTACTCCAGGTAAGTGCTGCAGTAGGGAAAGTGCTGGATAGTGTAGAGGTATCAATTACTATTCTAACTCCAGGAAAGTGCTGCAGTAGGGAAAGTGCTGGATAGTGTAGGGGTATCAATTAGTATTCTAACTCCAGGAAAGTGCTGCAGTAGGGAAAGTGCTTGATACTGTAGGGGTATATATTACTAATCTTACTCCAGGTAAGTGCTACAGTAGGGAAAGTGCTGGATAGTGTAGGGGTATCAATCACTATTCTAACTCCAGGTAAGTGCTATAGTAGGGAAAGTGCTGGATAGTGTAGGGGTATCAATCACTATTCTAACTCCAGGTAAGTGCTACAGTAGGGAAAGTGCTGGATAGTGTAGGGGTATCAATCACTATTCTAACTCCAGGTAAGTGCTATAGTAGGGAAAGTGCTGGATAGTGTAGGGTTAACAATTACTATTCTATCTCCAGGTAGGTGTAGCAGTAGGGAAAGTGTGGGATGGTGTAAAGGCACAATTTTAGAAACATTAAGCTTTTCAACTGAAATGTATACATTTTCCACTTTTCATCAAAGATTTAAACCCAAAAAAAACACATAATCATTATTTTTTTTTGTTTGCAGATTATCCAACAACTCTTGCAGTACCAAAAAAAAATCAAATCCAAGAGAATCTGAGAACCAAACAAGGATAACACACCACACTCAGAAGGTAATTCAAATTAAAAGTACAAGCATAGGGATACGATTTAGTACTCTATCTGCAGGAAGGTGCAGCAGTTGGAAAAGTGCTGGATAGTGTAGGAGTATCAATTACTATTCTAACTCCAGGAAAGTGCTGCAGTAGGGAAAGTGCTGGATACTGTAAGGGAATCAATTACTAATCTTACTCCAGGTACGTTCTACAGTAGGGAAAGTGCTGGATAGTGTAGGGGTATCAATTACTAATCTTACTCCAGGTAAGTGCTGCAGTAGGGAAAGTGCTGGATAGTGTAGAGGTATCAATTACTATTCTAACTCCAGGAAAGTGCTGCAGTAGGGAAAGTGCTGGATACTTTAGGGGTATCAATAACTATTCTTACTCCAGGAAAGTGCTGCTGTAGGGAAAGTGCTGGATAGTGTAGGGTTAACAATTACTATTCTATCTCCTGGTAGGTGTAGCAGTAGGGAAAGTGTGGGATGATGTAAAGGCACAATTTGAAAAATATTAAGCTTTTCAACTGAAATGTATACATTTTCCACTTTTCATCAAACATTTAAACCCAAAAATAAACATAATCATAATTTGTTTTGTTTGCAGATTATCCAACAACTCTTGCAGTACCAAAAAAAATTTAATCCAAGACAATCTGAGAACCAAAGAAGGATAACACACCACACTCAGAAGGTAATTCAAATTAAAAGTACAAGCATAGGGATAAGATTTAGTACTTCCGTCTGCAGGAAGGTGCAGCAGTTGGAAAAGTGCTGGATAGTGTAGGAGTATCAATTACTATTATAACTCCAGGAAAGTGCTGCAGTAGGGAAAGTGCTGGATAGTGTAGAGGTATCAATTACTATTCTAACTCCAGGAAAGTGCTGCAGTAGGGAAAGTGCTGGATACTGTAGGGATATCAATTACTAATCTTACTCCAGGTAAGTGCTGCAGTAGGGAAAGTGCTGGATAGTGTAGAGGTATCAATTACTATTCTAACTCCAGGAAAGTGCTGCAGTAGGGAAAGTGCTGGATAGTGTAGGGGTATCAATTAGTATTCTAACTCCAGGAAAGTGCTGCAGTAGGGAAAGTGCTTGATACTGTAGGGGTATATATTACTAATCTTACTCCAGGTAAGTGCTACAGTAGGGAAAGTGCTGGATAGTGTAGGGGTATCAATCACTATTCTAACTCCAGGTAAGTGCTATAGTAGGGAAAGTGCTGGATAGTGTAGGGGTATCAATCACTATTCTAACTCCAGGTAAGTGCTATAGTAGGGAAAGTGCTGGATAGTGTAGGGATATCAATCACTATTCTATCTCCAGGTAAGTGCTGCAGTAGGGAAAGTGTTGGATAGTGTAGGGGTATCAATAACTATTCTTACTCCAGGAAAGTGCTGCTGTAGGGAAAGTGCTGGATAGTGTAGGGTTAACAATTACTATTCTATCTCCAGGTAGGTGTAGCAGTAGGGAAAGTGTGGGATGATGTAAAGGCACAATTTTAGAAACATTAAGCTTTTCAACTGAAATGTATACATTTTCCACTTTTTATCAAACATTTAAACCCAAAAAAAAACATAATCATAATTTTTTTTGTTTGCAGATTATCCAACAACTCTTGCAGTACCCAAAAAAATTAAATCCAACAGAATCTGAGAACCAAACAAAGATAACACACCAAACTCAGAAGGTAATTCAAATTAAAAGTACAATCATAGGGATAAGATTTAGTACTCTATCTGCAGGAAGGTGCAGCAGTTGGAAAAGTGCTGGATAGTGTAGGGGTATCAATTAATATTCTAACTCTAGGAAAGTGCTGCAGTAGGGAAAGTGCTGGATACTGTAGGGGTATCAATTACTAATCGTACTCCAGGTAAGTGCTACAGTAGGTAAACTGCTGGATAGTGTAGGGGTATCAATCACTATTCTAACTCCAGGTAAGTGCTATAGTAGGGAAAGTGCTGGATAGTGTAGGGGTATCAATTACTATTCTAACTCCAGGTAAGTGCTGCAGTAGGGAAAGTGCTGGATAGTGTAGGGGTATCAATTACTATTTTAACTCCAGGTAAGTGCTGCAGTAAGAAAAGTGCTGGATAGTGTAGGGGTATCAATCACTATTGTAACTCCAGGTAACTGCTGCTGTAGGAAAAGTGCTGGATACTGTAAGGGTATCAATTACTATTCTAAGTTCATGAAAGTGCTGCAGTAGATAAAGTGCTTGAAAATGTAGGAAAATGAATTAGTAATCTAACTGCAGAGAGGTAGAGCATTAGTAAAAGTGTTGATTATTTTTTTGAAACTTAAAGTATACAAAAACACAAACCTAATCACCATTTTTTTACTTTTTCAGATAATGTCTACTCATCCCACAGCAAAGTACATTAAATCCAGAAAATGAAACAATCTTTTAAATCATATGGGATACATATATTGTAAGGAAAGGATAAGTTTCCCAAGAAATCATTGGAGGTGCGTGCAATACTTCTCAACCCGATGCAGCGGCAGAGCGGTTACGGTGGATGATATCATTTTAAAAACAACTGACCATAACCACTCTGCCTCTGCAATGGAGGTTGATGTCAGAGAAACTGTGAATGAAATGAAGGAACTTGCAAGAACCTCGAATGATTCCACAGGATCCATTTTACGAGAGGTTGCTCAGCATGTCCCAAGTCATATAGCTAGTAATATGCCAACCATACACAATTTGAGAAGAATTATTCAACGTCAAAAGCAGGCAAGTAATACACAAATAAATACAACCCATACCTTTTCAGATATAGTTATTCCTTACGAACTCACTATTTCTTTTTCTGATGAACCTTTCCTTCTGCATGATAATGAAAACCCTCAGAAACGTATATTAATTTTTAGTACACCCAGAAACCTGGTTAAACTTGAAAGTAGTGAAATTTGGATGATGGATGGGACGTTTAAAAGTACACCCCATCCATTCACCCAAATTTATACTATACATGCAAAAATTAATAATAATGTTATTCCCCTAGTATATAGTTTGCTGCCTATTAAGACTTCTGCAACCTACAATGAACTTTTATCAGTTATAAAATCAACCACAAACCAAAGCCCTAGGAAAATTATCATTGATTTTGAATTGAGCATGATTAATGTAATCACTAAAACGTACACGGATACCCAAATTCAGGGGTGTTTTTTCCATTTTTCCCAGGCATTCTGGCGTAAATTACAAAAAACACCCCTGGTTACAGAATACTCCTCAGACAGCAAGTTACAGGTAGAATTAAAAAAACTAACAGCTCTTTGTTTTGTCCCTCCCGAAAGTGTAGATGAGTACTACACTGCCATTACAGAGTCTGATTATTACATAGCAAATGAAGAAAAATTGGCACCCATTCTAAATTATATGGAAGACACATGGATTGGACACCTAAGCAGATCGGGTCGCAGGAGGAAGCCACGTTTCCATGTGGAGTGGTGGAACTGTTATTCGACTTGCTTACAGGGAGAGGCAAAAACAAATAATGCCATTGAGGGATGGCATAACTCCTTCAACCATACAATTGGAAAACCCCACCCTAATTTCTACTCTTTTTTGGAAACTTTGAAGAAGCAGCAAAGTTTTCAGGAAATGAGAATTTCTCAAACTCTTACAGGTAGTCTAAACCCACGAATAACCCATAAAACAAAGGAAATGTCCGAGAGACTATTGGCACTTTTACAACAGTTTTCTTTGTGTGTGGCTCTAGATTACCTGGAAAATCTAGCTAACATTTTAAGTTTTTACATATTTTTTTTACATTACTTTCCTGCTTTGCTCTAAAAAAAATTCCTCTCTCAATTTAATTGGCTAATACATTTTTCTAAATTTTTACATAAAATTAAATAAAGTCGGGTCTTTTTACCTTAATTTAATATTTTTTTTTTAAGTTAATTGTAATTGTTTTAAAAATCCTTACTTCCAAAACAATCCAACATTTTTAGTATTCCTAATTACTTATTTTTACCCTTTATATAAAAATTTCTTCTACTCTTCCACTTGCAGTGTTTCATTATGAAAAATATAAATAAATGCATTTTTGAAAATTTATAAACAAATTTTTTTCTTCTCTTTTCTTTAAATTGTAAACAAAAAGCTTCATGAAAACATTAAAGATATTTTACAAAAATATTTTCTTTAATGAAAATATATTTATCAAAAATAAGGGACACATCATTTTTCTGTTTGGTATTTGTTACATTCACCCATCTCTTTTTCCATATTCTAAAAGCACACTACATGTTATTTAATATGTAAATATTTTTTTAAAAGGAAATTTTTTTTGTTATTATTTAGTATTTAACAATAAATCACAATCCATTATTTTTTCCAGCAAATATTTTCTGTAAAAAGTAAATTTAAACAGAAACAAAAAAAAACCATCACAATTTGGTTTGAGATATTAATTCATACACACAAAACCATATGCATCTTCCTTAAATCCACAACATTTTTATATTGTCAAATGTATATTTTTTAAACACAAACAACAATCTTATTGAAATTTTTCTTCCAAAATCAAAAATGATAACTCTCCAAAATGTGTTCCGCCAAATACCAACTCTATTTGTTTGCAAACCATAACGTGCAGAAACCTACCATTCATTTTAAAACCACGTAATCTATCAAAATGTGTAACTACAAAACATCACTTCAGAAAAATAATTTCCCTATCTAACAACCTTTGTAAAACACCTATTTTCTTTCATCGAAGCTTTTTTCAACAATTATCTAACCTCTTTTTCCTCTATCGTAAGTAATGCAAAAACAATCTGTAAAATCAAAAATGCATTTCCATTTCTTCCGTACCGATTAAATAATTACAAAACATACACATCTTATCTGTTTTTCATATTACAAAACAACTTTTACAAAACAAAATAAATAAATCTATTTTTCCCCACCCAGACCCGACATAGGCATATTCTAGCTGTACGATCGGCGACATACGTTTTTACGTACATTACATCATTAACGTATTAAGCAACCTCTCCTTATCCTTTCCTTACAATATATCTAGACTTATTTTTATTTATGTACTTTTATTAAAGTTTGAAATGTTTCCTACCTGGACGCAGATCAGCTTCCAGCTGCTTCCTCCTTGGATATTCTTCAAAATGGACGCTTACGTCACTACGTCATTGAAAGCTGCAACAATGAAAAAGGGACTATTTAATTTTTTATAAATTAATTAAAAGATTTTGATTTATTAGAAAATGTTTCCCTTCCATTAAAAAAATGTAAAAATATGAAATTAATATATTAAAATGAAAGCATTTTTTGAATGTATTTATAATAAAAAATAAATTATTTTTCACAAAGTTATCTTTAGTTTATTTGATTCAATTTAACATGCATTACTTCTTTATCATATTTTTTATATGCTTAATTAATCTTTTTCTCTCCTTACCTGTTTTCTATCTCCTTTTCCCTTTTTTCAATCTTCTTTCATCTTCTTTTTATCATCCTTTTTCTGTACCGCGGGACTCATAGCATCTATCATGAAAATAAAAGAAGGACAACGTTAGCCATTTGAATCAATGTAACACCGTGGGAACTAAATGTTTTATTAATTTTGCCTTTTTAACTCATAATTTTCAAAAGGTGTATTTTTTTTTACCTATTTGATTCTAGTACATGTATAAACATGTTAAAAACATTTTTTAAACCAAAAACAAAAGTTTAATTAATTTCTTATTTTACATTTTACATACTTATAAATATAATACGTGGTAAAAGTATATACAAATAATACTCTAGTAATAATTGTTATAATATATATCTTTTATTTTAACAACATTAATACTAATAAAATAATTTGCAAAATAATTTGCAACAAAAAGTACTCTAATATTAAATTATTTAAAAAATACAAATAATACTCTAGTAATAATTTATTTAATATTTATCTTTATTTTAATAAATGACCATTTTAGCAAAAATAATTAATAATAAGAAATAATACTCTAGTATTATTTTTAATCCAAAAACAAAAGTTTAATGAATTCCTTTTTTTACATTTAACATACTTATAAATATAATGCGTGGTAAAAGTATATACAAATAATACTCTAGTAATAATTTATTTAATGTATATTTTTTTTAATAAATTACCATTTTAGCAAAAATATTTATTAATAAGAAATAATACTCTAGTATTATTTTTAATCCAAAAACAAAAGTTTAATTAATTCCTTATTTTACATTTAACATACTTATACATATAATACGTAGTAAAAGTATATCCAAATAATACTCTAGTAATAATTTATTTAAATAAATTACCATTTTAGCAAACATAATTAATAATAACAAATAATACTCTAGTATTATTTTTAAACCAAAAACAAAACTTTTATTATTTCCTTATTTTGCATATCACATAATTACAATATAATGCGTTGTAAAAGTATATGCGTTGTAAAAGGTACTTACGTGGTAAAAGTATGCATGGTAAAAGTATGCGTGGTAAAAGTCTTTACGTTGTAATAGATGCGTGGTAATGGTATTGCGTGGTAAAAAATGCGTGGTAAAGGTTGTATACCCAAAAGTTTCAGTGTCCAAAGTCTGTAAATAGGAATAAAGCCCCTTATAGTATGGCGGTACCTCTTGGGCCAAAGGAGAAAGGTTTGAATGGGTATAGAGTCCAAAATGTCGTAGCATTGCCCCCATAAAATATCGTGTAAACAAGGCAGGTACTGAAATCATAGCTTCATCTGTACGTGATAAAACATAGCATAACACTTTAGACAACAAAAAAGTCTTAAGGTCTGGCAAACTTTTACCTTCATTTTTCCAAGTTTTACATACTTTGTCCCTACTGAGCTTTTCAATTCGAGAATTCCACAAGAAAGTAAAAATAATTTTCTGAATTTTCTACAAAGTGCGGTGCTGAGGAGGAAACACCATAGCAAGGTATAGCAATAAGGGAAACAAAACAGATTTAATTACGAACACCTTCCCTTCTAGTGTGAGCTTTCGCAAGGACCACAGAGAAAGCTTATTCAATAGTTTGGTTTGAAGTTCCTTCCAATTGTGTTCCTCATACCCTTGGCCCCCAAAGTATACTCCTAGAATTATCGTGGGTTCTGCGGTCACTGTTACTTGTAAATGTGCCAGCCGATCCCAGGGACCTGTGGTCAAGCATACACTCTTGTCCATGTTTAAACATAACCCTGAAACTTCCTGAAAAAGGGAGGCTTGTAAAAGAGTTCTGCTCACAGAGCCCAGAGTAGTACATAATACCATCACATCATCCATATATGCCACGACTTTATTCTGGACCCCAGAACCCCCAGGTACAAAAACCCCTTTTACCAATTTGTCCTTTCTAAGTTTGCACAAGAAAGGTTCCAACGTACAAACAAAAAGGTTGGGAGACATTGGACACCCCTGACGTACCCCAGTGCAAATGGGAAATTCAGCAGTGGAAAAGCCATTGATACTCACTTGGCTGCGAGCTCCTTGGTAAAGGGTCTGTATCATTTTAATAAAAGTAGGAGGAACATTCATTGTTTTTAAAACCAGAAAAAGAAAATCATGAAAAACTTTATCAAAAGCCTTGTGAAAAGCCAGGCTAAGAACACCCAGAGGTAGCGCCCTTTCGTTATTGTACCAGAGCGCATCTCGTAAAGTGACAAGGCTATCCACAATAGTGCGCCCTCTGGTAGCGCAAGCTTGATCTGGCTGAACACAAGCATGCATGACTGCTCGAAGGCAGTGGGCAAGTACCGTAGCTATCAATTTGTAATCGACATTCAGGAGCATGATTGGTCCCAAATTATTCAGGGAGGTTTCATCCCCTTTCTTATAAAGGGAGATCACCCCAGCGGAGAAATCTGCAGAAAACAGGTCATTAAAAAAACCTGCATTAATCATTGCCATGTAATCAACACACAATTGGGCCCAACATTTTGGGTAAAACTCCCAAGTGAGCCCATTCAGTCCAGGGCTAGAACCTCTGGGAGAGGACTGTATTGCCAACAGAAAGTCTTCTCCATCAAAAGTCTGTTCCAGGAGGTCAATCTGGGTCGCATCGAGACCAGCCTCCAGCCCTGAACAATATTCCTCAAGGTCCTGCAAAGAAGAAGGGTGTTGTGGGGCAGCATATAAGCGTGAATAAAAATCAAATGATATTTGTTGGCAATGTTCAACACCTTGCATGATATCCCCCTTTTCATTACGCAACCGTATGTTATTTGTGTGAGGATTTAGCTTTTTGAAAGAAAAAGGATGTGCATTTTTCAGTCTCCTGATAGTATTGAACTCGAGAGTGAAATATCTATTTTTACGTTTCATCCAATCATTCATATGTATCGTGACTAATCGGGTGTCTTCCTTAACATCTTTGCCTGCCTCTCCCAATTTTTGTAGAAGAATAAGGCATCGATGTAGTTTCAGAAAATGGTCCCATTCAGCTCTGCGTTTAAGCCGGCCTTGTTTCTGAAAGAAAAGTTTGGTTCGATGTTTCACCCAACACCACCATTTGTACTTGTTTGGAAATCTATTGTGTTGCTTTGCCCATGCATGATATCATAGAACATATTTCTCACAAATGATCTCATCCTTAAGGAGTTCATTATTTAATTTCCAAAATCCAGGACCCCTTTGAGGCCGGCTTGGTGTTGTGAACCAAACTGCCAAAATATTGTGATCTGAGAAAGGTACATGTGTAAGGCAGCATTTATCCGCACTCAGGGTTTTTGATGCAAAAACAAAATCTAGGCGGGAGCGGGCATTACCATGATCCGCCTCCCAGGTGAAGCTGTTACCAGGAGGATGGTGTTTCCTATAAGTGTCATAGCAATCCAGATCACAAATAAGAGACAACTAAAGTTTAGAAGTGACCTTCAGTGTGTAAACAGCCTGTGGACACCCTGCCTATCTTTGACATGCAAAATGCAGTTAAAATCTCCCACTAAGAGGGTTGGCGTGGCACCTGCAAGAAAAGGATTTATGATGTGAAACAACTGTTCCCTCTCCGGTTTAGTGGCCGGAGCATATACAGCACATAATTTGATAGGGAGCCCATACATTAATATTGACAGAAAAAGAGCTCTTCCTGGCCACAGGATTTTCTCCTCTAGTATTTGCCAATGTTTGCTTTTAAAAAGAATCACAATACCATCATTATTGTTGGCACACCGAGACCATGCTGAGGGCCCATAAGGCCAGTATTGCTGAAAGGAGAAATACTTTGGTTGATAAGAGAGCCAACATTCCTGTAAACAAATAACATCATAAGTGGTATTACTAAAATAATCAAGGACTGTGAAGTGAAGTGAAGTGAAGGAGTTTTGTAAAGCGCGGCTGCTGCCCGAGGGCGTCCAAGCGCTAAAAAAAGAGTAGCAGAGCTCCAAGGGGAGAGGGGAGAAATCCAGATGGGGAGCTAGTTTCTGAAAAGATGTGTTTTTAGCTCTTTACGGAAGGATGAGAGGATAGGGTTGGACCTAAGTGAGAAGGGAAGGGAATTCCATAATTTAGCCGCGTTGAGCGAGAAGGACCTGCCTCCTGCTCTGGACCTTTTGACTCTGGGAACTGTAGCAAGGAATGCGTTCTCTGAGCGAAGTGACTTACCGGGGCAATAGGGAGTGAGGAGTGTGTGGTTAATCTCAGGTCTGGCTCTATGGAAGGCTTGGTGCGAAATGCACAGGGTCTTAAATTTTATTCTATCCCTCACCGGGAGCCAGTGAAGTGACCTAATCCCTGGCTTAGCTGATTCTCTACGTGATATTTGGAGTAGCGTGCGAGCTGCACAGTTCTGTGTTCGCTGAAGTTTCTGTAGCACGTAGTCAGGGGCTCCTAAATAGAGGGCTTTGTTGAAGTCGAGCCGAGATTGAATGAGGCCTTGAATGACAACCTGTTTGGCTTCCATGGGCAGAATAGGCAGGATTTTTCGCAACATTCGGATAATCCCGAAACAGGTTGCAGCTGTTTTGGTTGCCTGAGTATTAAAAGTTAGGGTTTTGTCTAGCCAGACTCCCAAACTTTTTATGTCCTCTTTCGGGGATGGAGTAGGACCCAGGCTTCGAGGCCATAGCTGGTCCAGGGGAGTGAGAGTAGGGGGGCCAAGGAGCATTATCTCGGTCTTATCGCCATTGAGTTTTAATGAGGATGCTGTCATCCATCTCCTGATGTCCTCCATGCAAGCTGCTAGATCGGGCTGGGGGAGCCTGCTGTTCTTCTGTGCCAGGGAGATCACCAGCTGAGTGTCGTCTGCATACGAAATGATCTTAATGCCGTATTGTCGGACGACCTCAGCCAGGGGCCTCATGTACACATTGAACAGCGTGGGGCTTAGGGAGGAGCCCTGGGGTACCCCGGAGTTTAGAGGTCTGCTGGTGGAACTGGAATCGCCATCAAAGACCTGGAAGGTCCTTCCGCTCAAAAAGGAACCCAGCCAGTCAAGAGCGTTTCCTGAGACCCCTAGATCGACTAGACGGGACATCAGGGTTTTGTGGCACACCATGTCAAACGCGGCGCTTAGATCAAGGAGGATCACTGCCACTGACCCTCCCTGATCCAAGATCCTCCTGGATTCCTCCATCCCGGCCAGAAGAGCAGTTTCGGTGCCGTGTTTTGGACGGAATCCTGTTTGGGTGGAGTCCAGTAGGGAGTTCTCCTCAAGGAAGTTGGTGAGGTGGAGATTAATGTGCTTCTCTAGAATTTTGCTTGCCCAAGGCAACAGGGAAATTCGACGGTAGTTATTGGGTTCCATGGGGTTGAGGTTGGGTTTCTTAAGCAGTGCTCTCACCATTGCTTGTTTCCAGGAGGGAGGAACCACTCCTGTTTGCATGGAGCTATTAAGTAGGTCCATGAGGGTGGGGAAATGACATGGTTAACCATGTTTATTATCTGAGGGGGCACTGGGTCGAGGGGGGAGCCTGATTTTACTTGATTTACAAGGGATTTAAGGGATTCCAGATCTAAAGGTGAAAATTCATTTAGGGAAGCTCGCGGAGGGTGTTCTATATCACGAGGGGGTGGTGGTATGACAGTGATGGTTTCTGGGGTGGTGGCTGCAAATGATAGGTATATTTTATTGATTTTTTGAAAGAAAAATTCAGCCAACTCGTTACATTGGGCTATAGGGTTGTCGAATGAAGCCATGGGGGGAGAGATTTTAGCAAGACTTTTAACTGCTTGGTAAATTTCTTTTGGCTTGGATCGAGCTGCCATCATTTTTTCTTTATAGTAGTTAGTTTGGGCTAGGTTTATTTCGCCTTTGTACGCCCTGATGGCTTCCCTATACCTTTCTTTTCTGGTGATAGCATACCCTAGGCACCACTTCCTTTCCAGCTTTCTACACTGTCGTTTTAGCTCTCTGAGCTTCTCCGAATACCAGGGGCCAGTTTCTCGTGCTCTTTTTAGCCTGGTTTTCCTGGAGGGGAGGATGGTGTTAATAGAGTCCTCGATCCATTTGTTGAAAGTCCTGTTGTTGGATACGGGGCTTTTAGAAAGAGTGGGTTTAGAGGAGTAGAGGAGGTCTGACCACTGCTCTAGCGGAAGTCTTGACCAGTTTCTCATCTTTCGTGGGATAGGTGGAGGGGGAGTGACTTTACAGGTGGACCAGTTGAGGGGAATCAGAAAGTGGTCAGTCCATGGGAGGTGAGTAATAGTACCAGCCGTGAGGTTGGGGCAGTTGCTAAAGACTGGATCGAGCAGGTGACCTTTGTTGTGAGTAGGAGAACTGATTAGTTGTTCTAGTTGGATTGCGGCTAAGCTGGAAACTAGCTCGTTAGCGGTATTGTCCGTTCTGTTATCAAAGTGGATAACAGCAGCGTAAAGTTGGAGGAAGACATAGCAGATTCGGCCGCTAGCGAGGGTAGTGAAGAGTGGAAGTGATTCAATGGACCTGGGGGGCGGTATACTAGTGCTCCTGTGAGACTGTCGTTGGGGGTGAATTTGAGGCGAAGGACATGCTTTCGCAGTCTGGGATTGGATCAAGGGTGCAATGGCATTGGTGTATAGATTTGTAGGTAATGGCAAGGCCTCCACCTTTTCCGCGTGAACGGTCCCTGCGAGCAATTTGGTATCCCGGTGGCAGGGCTTGAATCACCTCCGGGTCGCAGTCTGGGGTTAGCCAAGTTTCGGTTAAGAAAATGGCATCGGAAGACCGCTCATCTTAGAGCAGAAAGATTTCTGCGCTATGTCTTGGTAGAGACCTGCAATTTAGGAGCAGTAAGGTGTAGTTTTGCTGGGCCGCCTTGAGTCGAGTGGGTCGGAGGTTGATGTTGCAGTGTGGACTGTAAGTGGGGAGGTTCAGGGGATGTTGTTGATGAAGGCAACTCTCTTTCGTGGGGGGTTTAAGTGTCAAAAGGGCATCAGCACTGTATTGAGTCTTAGGGGAGAGGCCAAGGGAATTGGCCCCTGTCCCCGGCCGGACTGTCCTCCTATGCAATTCTGGCCCCAAACCTCTCACATTACAAGAGGCTAGGGATATGGCCATGATGAATAAAGGAAAACAAACCGCCATAAAAACACTGTTTAAGTGAGAGCTTTTTCTCCCACAACATCACATGCAGACTTAGATCCTTCATCATTACTCTGGAGAGTGGATGCCAAAAACAGGGCCTTCAAATCTGGCGTATTCTCCAAGTCAAGAACTGGACTGTCAGTAATCTCTAGCACCTGGGCAACTTCCTGAAATGCCTCCTCTGAATCAGAGAGGCTGAGCAAGGGGTCAAACCTTCCCCCTCCAGAAAAACGATCCAGAGAGGAAATGCGACACTTAGAGCGGATAGAAGGAGAAGAGTCCACTACTTGTTGGGAGGTGCGGGATTTTCACTTATTTGTGGTATGGGAAACATCCTTTACAACGCAACTTTTACCACGCAAACCATTACAACGCATTGCGCTGGGGGTCGCTCTAGGATAGGGAATAGGTTTAATTTACTATACAACACCTTCCCTTCTACCCACGGGGACTGGAGTTGGAATTGTAAATTAAACTATTCACTCTCCAGCGCCCCAAAGCACTATGCGTTGTAAAGGCATGCGTTGTAAAAACCGCGTTGTTAAGGCATGCGTGGTAAAAGCATGCGTTGTAATGTCATACATCCTTGTGGTATAAGAGGTCCACCCACTGTATTCAATCTCCTTAGGCTGATTTTTGATCACACCAGGTGGGGCCACTTGCAAAACAGGGGATTCTGCTACTTTTATCACCACTTTGACTTTACGCTGCGGTTTAGGAGGTGGTGCCACTGTGGGAGAAATGACAGAAAAAAACTGTTTCTGGCACCTCTGTAAGTGAAATTGCAGACATTGAAGGTACCTGATAAACACCTGGAGTAGGAACCACAACTGATTCTGTCTGGGTCAAACCTTCGTGCCCGCCTTTGCATAAAGCCATTATCTGACCCAGGGTGGTGTGGAGTGCAAAAAAACGATGGATTTGGGCCCAGATCTTTTGACTGGGGGAGTGTGTGACATTGATCCACATTCAGTCCAATGCAATTGCCGCCCTAAGTGCGCTGGGGATGCCCAGACGTGGGTCCCAGGCACTCCACACCACTTGGAGTCAAGCTAGCCGGGCTGAAGAGAGGTGTTACCTCGAAACCGGTCCGGTCCTCGGATGCTTGATTCCGGTCTGGGAAAGATATGGCTGTTGTAGTTCGGACTGGACTGTTCCCATGGGGCAACAGGGTCAGAGCTGATTTGCATAAAGCCATTATCTGACCCAGGGTGGTGTGGAGTGCAAAAAAACGATGGATTTGGGCCCAGATCTTTTGACTGGGGGAGTGTGTGACATTGATCCACATTCAGTCCATTACTTGTTGTTTTTTGCAATTGCCGCCCTAAGTGCGCTGGGGATGCCCAGACGTGGGTCCCAGGCACTCCACACCACTTGGAGTCAAGCTAGCCGGGCTGAAGAGAGGTGTTACCTCGAAACCGGTCCGGTCCTCGGATGCTTGATTCCGGTCTGGGAAAGATATGGCTGTTGTAGTTCGGACTGGACTGTTCCCATGGGGCAACAGGGTCAGAGCTGATTTGCATAAAGCCATTATCTGACCCACGGTGGTGTGGAGTGCAAAAAAATGATGGATTTGGGCCCAGATCTTTTGACTGGGGGAGTGTGTGACATTGATCCACATTCAGTCCATTACTTGTTGTTTTTCGCCTTTCTATCCAAAGCCTCTTGTTTAAGGCACAGGGTTTCAACCCGCTCCTTCTCCTCATCTTCTGTCTTAGGGACTGCAAGTCTATATTTGGGTCTGAAGGGTCCACTCCTTATGCCTCATCATTCTCCTCCACATCCCCCTCAGCAGTCTCCAGTCCTGAGCCCCCCGCATCTCCTAATTTCTATGCCATCAATGAGTCCTAAGATCTCATAGTCAGTAACATCCTGAACTGCATCAGAAGTAGTTGCTGCAACATGTGGGGCAGATGAAAGAGGTGGAGGACCCTGCACACTAGCAGCGGAAGCGTAGAAAAACTTCCCTTTAGGGCAGGTTTTAAACAGATGATCAGAACCACCACATAGGTTAAATTTTTTAGGAACTACACAGTCTAGGGCATTCTGATCCGCGCCCCCACAATTCCTGCAAATCATGACAGAGCACTGTTCCTTAGTGTGTCCAAATTGCTGGCAGAGACTGCAGAAAAGAGGCTGTCCAGAATACACTAAGAAACCCTTATTTGCCCCCAGAGAAAAAGTCTGTGGGGAGTGCGCCAGGCCTCCTACACCAGCCGGATCCTCCTTAAGCGTGACTATAAACTTTTGTTTGCCATTCCAGATCCGACAGATGTTTTTTATTTTTTGCCCACCCCTGATGTTACTGCAATTTAAAAACAATTTAAAAACACCTCAATCGAGGGAGGAGCTACGTCAGCAAACAAGATGGCTGCTTAAGCTCCCGGCTCCGCCGACCTCCGTATCCCGCCATAATATCCTGTACATTATCCTGATTTTACGCCTAGCCTCTGTGTGCATGAACTGTTCCGCACTCCGATGGTGAAATCCGGGAACTTTTATCGGCTGGTTCGACGAAGTTCCATCGAGTTGAAGATTGTGGCCTACTCCAGCGGTGAAGCCGGGGCCTCGAGTACTTTCAAAGCCGGGCTGCAGTGCAACAACATCGGCCGGGAGACCCAGGCAGGGTCCGGTCAATTGAAGTGGAGGCTTTGTTTCAGCCTGAATTTGGTGGCTATCGTTTCTATTGCTCAGCATCGATGGAGGAGTGACTCGACTTGTTGTTGGCTGCGGGTGGGGGTCCCCGTCCCGCGGACCCGGTATTGGGCCCGCCGGGGTTCGGTGGATCGGGGTCTCTGGCCTGCAGCATTAACCGGATTGACCGTGGCTGAGAATAAAGACTGGTCACCCTCCGCATCTGAACGTTCGTGATTCTGTTGACCGTGGCTGCGAATAAAGACTGGTCACCCTCCGCATCTGAACGTTCGTGATCCTGTTTTTCCCCCCTGAGGATGCCAGATTCACCCGGGGAGGTGATTGTGATTGGTGTCGGGCGTGAGATTATGGATCGAACGGTGCTTGAGCCATCGCTGAGGTCAATATTGGCAGAAATTAGGGCGTTTCATTCACATGTGGATTTCTTATTGTGCAAATTGGACATGCGCCTATCCGAGATGATCCTGGTGGAACCGGACCCAGCCTTACTGTTGGAACAGCAATCTGCAGCCATTCAAACTGCAGCCATTTTGACTCCGTGCGGGAACCCCGTGAGGAAGCAAATATTGAAACCATCGGAAGGTGCCCTGGAGGAAGGTGTTCCCGGGGTCGTCAGTGTATTGCCGAACCTTCCGCCGCTATCGACTTTTGAGATATCGAAAGGCGTTCCCCTCCCGGAGACTTTTGTTCTTGACTTTCCATTCAATTTGTGGTCGTCTTCTCCTTTCTCGGTGACTTTACGACTCCTGGGTAAGATACATTGGGACTGTCCATCTAGGAGGGAGAGTTCTTCTGCGTCTGAAGTTCTTGTCGACTCACCGCCTACAAATCGCCATAGATTGATTCTTGATGGCTCCCTTCTCCTTTATTACTCCTTTGTGTGCCTTTGGGTCTCGCTGGGGGGGCGTTCGTGTGCTGGTTCGGAAGTGCCAAGGTTAAGATCAACTAGGTTGGAGTGGCTTTTACGGGTGTTCGACCTGCAACTGTTTGATCTAAAAGGCTGGGCGGTGTATTACGGTGCCCCCTAATTTCTTCTATAAGTGTGGTCATACGTTGGTCTTTTAGTGATAGGGGGTGTCTGTTTCTGGTGGGGGGTCTAAAGGGGCTGGGAGCCCAAACGAATAAGCCCTCCTCCATTCTTTTTCCTACTTTTAGGGTTTTAGTTATTAGGGGCGACAGGCACGCTGCTAGTGGGGTTAGGCCGGAACCATTGCAGGGGTGCAGGGTGGGGGGTTGGGAGGGGTTTTTTATTTTGCCTTTTTTTCTTTCTATGGCCTTTTTCTTTCCTTGCCTTGCTCTTCCTTAAAGGATCAGTATAGCTTCCGAATCATTTGGATTCTTAACGTGTACTTGTATTTAGTGCTTATGCTTATATGATATCCTGATTCCGGGCGGGCAGGCCTTGAGAACTGGCGCTCAACATTGAATGTATATTGCATTGTTGTTTGCACTGATCCATATGCCTTGGCGCCAATGTTCCATTATAGCGGTTCTTACGTGCATATCCTGTCTCTTGCCCTGTCCCCCGTACTCTTCTGTTTGACTGTATGGCACCTGATCCTTTCTTAAATAATATAAAATGGAACCTCTGTCTCATCCTGGTACTCAGTTGTGCATTCTAATACAATTTTTATCCTGATTCGCTGCCGGACCTCAGGGTTGTTGGCTGATGAGCTGTGTCATACTGTGATATAGGGGGTCTTAACTTGTTTAGCGGCCGGCCCCTGCGGTTGTAGGCCCATGCCTGTATTTTATTGAATGCAACAATAAAGGTTTTTTTAAACAAAATATGATAAAAAATAAAAACACCTCAATCAATCTGTGATCAGTATAGGGGTTGTACATATGCACTACCAGATTTACCTCCTTAGGTGCAGACATAGAACAGTGAGGCCACAAAAAGGCTGGGTGTCTTTGCGATGTGCCACACATGCCCAAAAATCCTTACAAATAGAATCACTAGAGAAAGTTACATCAAAAATGCCTCGGCTAGAAAAATCCTGGATATATGCAATAGCACGCTCAAAAATCTTGCATTCCTATTTTATAATATCATCAACCAAAAAAAGCACATTTTTTTCCTTTCTGTGGGCTTCACTGATTTCCACACGCACAGTGTTAGGCACAAAATCAAAAGTTCTAGTATTCCCCGGCATGCGTGAGTATGATGCCATGCTCACTTGTGCAGGGCCTGGTAGAGGAGCCCCCAGCAAGGAGAGTAATTATAGCTGCCAAGGTCCTGGATAATTAATGGAACAAAAGCGGCATCAGAAAAACGAGTTTGAACACAATGCAAAGTCACAGTTTAAAAGCAATGAAAGTAAGTAAAGTAAAGTAAAGTCCACATTTGTAAAGCGCACAATCACCCGTAAGGGTCTCTAGGCACTGGGGGCCGTCGGGAAGATTAAGCGAGCTATTGCCCAGAGTCACATGGTGCTGGGCTAACCTGCCGCCGGAGCCGGGGATCGAACCGTGGTCCCCAGATTCCAGCGTCAGTCGCCCTGGCCGCGGCCGCCACACCTCTTCCCCAGCCGCTCTGCCCGTAATTGAATATGCAGTCAAACAGTATGCAAATCAAAAGACAGAGGCCAAAGGCCTTGTGGAATGTCTTTCAGAAGCGCTCACTGCAGAAACAAAAAAATTGAGGTTTAACCGCATCACAGTGGCTGCTTTTCCCGCTGTGCGCGGCGGTTTTAAAAATCCCGCGGTTCATGATTAGCTCAGCTCGTCATGAGCGCACGGTAGGTTACGCTCATGACGAGCTGAGCTCGTCATCAGCCTGGAATGGGTTAAAGGCCTTTATGTCTTGTAGGCTTACCTCCAGGGAAAATCATGTGGTAACAGTAGCAGGTGTCAGTTTTAAGCCTTCCACTGTATCAAGCAGGAAGTCTGACAGGGAGACAAGACATGCACCCCCGGTCCCCCTCCCTTTCCCTCTGTGAAGAGGGGGCAGCGCGTGCTGCGCAGCCAGGGGAGGAGGGAGAGTTGTGGGCTACTTCACAGGGACACTGCAGAAGCACGAGCCGGTCCGCCTGGCAGGTAGAATGTGCAAATGGCCAGACTCTCTTGGCACAGGGCCCGGACTCGATGTCCAGCAACAATGTAGCAACCTTCCGCGGACAATCACTTAAATGCTACTCAGGCTTGGGGGGTGCAGCCTGGTCCCGGTCAAGCCAGGTGCCGCAGGCCCGGCCCCACAGCCTCAGACACGTTCAGCAACTCCAGTCCACTATGCTGAATGCCAAAGGAAACTATCCTCCACCTGTCCACCCTACCCAGAGACGCAGCCTTGCCCCGGTCAAGCCAGGGAGCGAAGGCCCAATCCCTCAGGCAAGGTAGAACCAACGCTCCGTCCACCAAATCCTTCATCCTTAAAGACGCAGCCTAGCTCCAGTCAAGCCAGAGATACGCAGGCCCAGCCTTTCAGGGATCAGATCTTTATGCTATGAAAACCTTTATTGTGTTTTATAAAGGCACATATAGAGGAAAAAGACATTTTTTTACAATAAGATCATGAGTTACAGATCAAAGTTCAGCAGTACATTGCTCCTAGATATAGATAATGTTGTCATAAAAAACCTATATAAGTGCCAATCCTTATTCCCCGGTGGCAGGGGTACAACAGAGAAACCATCAAGAATTTCAAGTAGCCCTTTCCTTCCATTTAGGCACTTGCCATGTGGCCAAAGCCTGTTCGTCCCCCAAAAGTTCACGATCTGCAGCCACATAAGTGTTTAATTTTGTGAGGCAAAGAGTTCTGCACAATTTCGGATCAAAAGGCTTATGCAAATAGAACAGAAGGTTCCTTGCTTCCCAAAGGGATTCTTTCCCACAGTTAATAAGTCTCCAGGTTGTCGGATAGTGGGAAGGAGGCAATGTCCAGCCATACAAGATAGTCTCAAAAGTCAGAGTGGAAATGTTTGCAATGTGAAGCAAGAAAGGCTGAAGCAATGTCCAGAAGTCTTGTGCATACTGGCAACCCCAAAGCAAATGATACACCGTCTCTTCATTGGCACAAGTTGGTCTTGGGCATTTTGCGAAGGGAGTGAGGCCTCTACGATGCTGAAATGTCTTCACTGGGAGGCATCCATGGTCACTCATCCAGGCGATGTCCTTGTGGCTGTGACCAAGATCTCTGTGTCCCACCATACGCCAATCCACACGTGACTGCTTTTCTGAAAGGGACCCTATAATGACTGGTTTTTCTCTACAAAATAAAGCATTTTTCAAGCATTTAGAGTCTTTACAAATGTCTCTTGTAAGATCAGTTAAGTCTATTGTGTGCGGAAATGTCTGTAAGGCCACATAGAAAGGAGGAACAGTTTGAGCCAGTGGCCGCAAATTGGAAGGGGTAAAAAGTCCAAACGTTCGCAACATAGTACCTGTGAAATTACGAGTAAAACAGCTAGCAGTGGTTGAAACATCTTCTTCTGTTCTGGAAATAGTGGGCCCGATTCACAGAATGAACTTAAGACTCAATCCTAAACTTACTACTATTTTGGTATTCACAGAATGCACCTATTACTTTTGGTATTCACAGAATGAACTTACTACTTTTGGTATTCACAGAAGTTAGGATTTTGAATAGAATGTGTAGGCCACTTGTTTACATTGTTCTACCCCAGTCACTCTCTCACCTTTGTCATTTAATAGCGTAGTGAGTAGTTTATGAGATGTTGCTGCTTTGCGAAAAAAGAATGCTGTACACTTTTCTTCTTCTTGATAATGTTCCAACCTGGAATGAAAAATTGTAATTTTGCTTTTCTTTGTAAGCCATGCATTCATTGCTGTCTCAAGTGATCTGACGTCGTCTTTTACATCTTTCCCCGCATCACCCAATTGTTGCAATAAAATACGTCTTTTTTGTAACTTAAGATAGTCTTGCCACTCTAACTTGTGCAATAGCTGTCCCTGTGTTTGGATGAAAATCCGTGTTTGGTGTTTAACCCAGCGCCACCATTGATAGGATGTGGGGAAGATACTTTTGCGAGCTGCCCATTTACCATAACATTTGGCGTATTTATCAGAAATGTCTTTTTGTTCCAATAATGCACAATTAAGTTTCCATTTGCCTGGACTCCTTTGAGGTCTGGCAGGAACAGAGAGTGACATGGACACCAAGTGATGATCTGAAAAGGAACCAGGAGTGATGGTGCCATGTTGTGCACACAGTAGCTTAGATGCAAATATATAATAAATAAGCAATTTTACTCCTTCATGGTCTGCTACCCATGTAAAACCTGTCCCTGGTGGAGAACATTTCCTGTGGGTATCATATGGGCCAAGGTCATAAATTAGTGCTTTCAAAAGTTTTGAGGTTACATCCATAGTGTCCTCAGTGTGTACCCCTTGCCTGTCTTTACCATGGGTGATACAATTAAAGTCTCCAACTAACAGTAATGGTGTTGAACCTGTTAAAAAAGGCTTGATTAGTGGAAACAAATTCTCATGTTCTGTTTTTTTGGCTGGAGCATAAACTACACATATCTTTAAAGGGATTCCATCCAAATATACAGACAGCAGAACTGCTCTCCCTGGAGATAGAATTTTCTCTTCCATTATCTGCCAATGCTTATTTTGAAAAAGAATAACAACCCCGTCATTCTTATTGCCCCCTGCCTGACCATGCAGAGGGTGTGTTTTGCCATAAGGATTGGTAAGAAAAATAGTTGGGTTTAAAACCAAGGTGACATTCTTGTAAGCAAAAGACATCAGCTTGGACATTTTTACAATAATGAAGGATCATATGTTGCCGTATTTTCCCACTCATACCTCTAATGTTGCAATTGGCAATTGTTACTGCCATGAGTATAGTAAGTAAAACAACAGCCATGTTACAAGTCTTGTGATTCAGGCACTACACCAGGAGGAGCACATGCAAACTGTGAAGCTGGGTCTTGGTCGACACCTTCAAATGAAGCCGGTGAAAGCAAAGCCTCTAAGTTAGGTGAAGCTTCCAAATCAATACCGGACTATCTTGCACTTCTATAACCTGAGCAACATTGTCGATACCCTCCTCGGAGTCCGAGAGGTTAAGTAGGGGGTCAAACCTCTCCCTTCTTGTTTGGTGGTCCAAGGAGGATGTTTGCCGCCTTGTATTTACTTTGTGAATTGGGCCCACTGCTTGTTTTAAACCTTTCAGCTTTTTTGAGTTATAAGTGGCCCACCCACTATGTTCCATGTGAGCCTCTGCACTAGAGACCATCACAGCTGAGGCTAAAGAGGCAGCTGTGTCTTCCGCTACTTTGCGCAAATCCCTGACTGCGCCAGCCACACTGGATTCATGACCTGTAGGAGGAATAATGGCGTTAGATAGATTCATAAAATCACTGGAGGAAGGCTCAACAGATAGGCTCAGATTTGGAACATTAGCACAAGGAGTAGATGAGTCACGTAGCTTTGCCTCCACACGGCGTGCACGTTTTTCCAGGATAACCTGCTTCATTTGCTCTGCCTCAAATCTATCTTTTTCTGCTTGTTCTAATTCTTTCCGGATTTGCTCAGGGTCAGGCTCTTCAGGTTGGTAAGACGAACAGCCGAAATCTCACTGTCCTCCTCCTCCTCTCCCTCAGACACACTACACCTACGGATCTCCGTACCTTCAAATATACCCAAAATGTCTGAATCAGTGACTTCAGCCTGTGCTGATGTTGATGGCTCAGCAGAGGATGGAGCAGGGGCAGAGGCACTGGGAGGGGGGGGTATGGGAAGATTGTCCATGAGTATGAAAACTTACTTTTGGGACATGCTTTAAAGAGATGATCAATGCTACACACAGATTGCATTTTTTGGGGACACGACACTCCTGCGCCTTGTGATCCATACCCCCACAGTTTCTATAAACCAAGCCGAGCACTGTTCTTTTGCGTGCCCAAATTGCTGACACAATGTAGAATAAACCAGTAAGCCCTTGTTAGCACCTAGTGCAAAAGTCTGTGGAGGTGAGCAAAGCCTCACCCTCCAGTAACATCTTCTTTAAAAGTCACTAAATATTTTCTTTTGCCATTCCAAATGCCACATATATTCTTAATTTTCTGACCTCCTCTGATAGTAGCACAATATATCTGCAAAAACACTTCAATGAGGCGAGGGTCAGTGTAGGGATTATACATGTGCACTACTAGCGTAACATCCTTGGGCGCAAACATAGGCGTAAATGTGAGTCCCTGCAAAGTCCCACAATCACGACGTGCCTGTGCATTATGCAAAAAACCTTGGCAAATGGAATCACTAGCAAATGTAATGTCAAAAATTCCGCTATTTGAAAAGTCTTGCACACATTCTACGGCACGTTCTGCAATATCACATTCCTTCTTAATGACCAGCACATTTCTTTCCTTTCTATGCGCTTCTGCAACCTCAACTCGAACCAAGTTAGGGCCCTAGAGGCCTCCGACATCCTGGAAAAGGTTGTCATGGCCCCTAGTTACAGGTACATCTGCGTTAGTCAAAAAGAATATAGAGCCAGGTCTCGTTCTTGGATAATGATCATTCGGTGGTGGCAAACTGATTCTCCTCTTGCTTTGTCACTTCTGAAAACAAAATCAAATTTTCCTCTTCAGTGAAATTCACTTCCTCTCTCTGTTGCCTTCCTGGACAGTGCCTCCTTCTTGGAAAATACCCTCCTCGGTGGTAGCACCCTCCTGCTGCGCCATGGTGAGAGTGGGTAAATGTAATGTGTGGTTTGCATAATTTTTCAAGTGAAAAGCAATCCAAAGGCCTCATACGTGGCAAGTCCGACACCAGTAGCAGCAGAGGCTCTATTCTCTTTTTAGCTAAGATTCTGACCCAGAACAGGAGGCCCATATGATCCCTCTGAACACTGATGATGCACTGTCTCAGGACCTGCAAAATGCCAATGTTCTAGATATATCTCATGAAACATAGCTTGACATGTCAGATGGTCATCCAACCGAAGAAAGTGCCTCGTTGCCAGTACAGTTTCAGAGCGCGGATTAAACACTAAGGGGCTTATTTACCGGTGTATCACTTTTTTATGATGCTCCGGCAGCGCAGAATGTAGACCTATATCTAAAAGGCAACATAGAGCCACTTTGCGTGGCTTTTCATGTCCTCGTAGATATGGTGTATAGCAACGCAGTGCAAGTCGCTGTGTTGTCTTACACTGCATCACGGGGCGTCCCGTGGGCATTGTGGTGGGGTTTCCCAGGCAACACCAAAGGGTTTTGACACATTCCAAGATTGACAAGAATCTGTAAACCGTGGAATACGTCAAACTCTACACCTCCCCAGGGGAGGCGTAACGAGGAAAAATAACTGACTTGCTTTGCTGCCCAGCAACAAAAACTTGTAAATGAGCCCTAGAACCTAAGTTGCCCATCATTGAGGTAAACATAAACATTCTGATACAGACTTCTAGCCACAGATTCCTCACCTCTTGAATATTCCCCAGGTGTCAGACTGGATCAGGAAAGATTTCAGCAGTACCTCTGTGCGTCATCAGATGGCACGGTGCTGCTATGAACTGATGCTGATCAGTCCCAGAGCTGACGTGCGCCGCCTATACAGGCACCACTGAGAATCAGGAGTAATGCAGGGCAGCGCCAGCTGCTGGCTTGCATTACTCTGTCCTAGTAAGACATTCAATGTGTGGAGCGTGGGTGTTCCCACGCATCCACCCATGTTTTTTGACGCATTCCCAGATTTACTAAAGCTCGTAAACCTGGAATGCGTCAAAATGGTACACCTTTCCAGGGAAGGCCTAACGAGGAGAAATATCTTTATTTCTTCTCGTTTCTTCTTTCTAAATATGCTGCATTCTGCAGTACACTTTGAAAGAGGAAAACGCCTCTAAGGATTGTGTTTGTGAAGGGAGGTCTCCTGGCTTTAATGCAGGCATCCCTGCACCATGGTGCAATGGTGCCTGCATTGGTGCTTTGCTGCACTCAGAGCGCCAGCGCAGAAAGAGAGCAGGAATGCACCATATCGTAGTATATATGGCACGTTCTTGCCCTCTCCATTTGACGCAGTGAAGCGAGTTGTCTTGCTGCGATGCACTAAATAGAAGAAAATCTGTCCCCAGATGTCCATCAGCATCTGAAAATGTTGTCATGTTCTCTCTTTATGACAAGTTTTTTACAGAAAACCCTTGTACATTTTTTGTGTTGCTCATAATGCCAAACAAGTAAAATTAAATGTGTCTTCTTTCCCTATTCTTTCCAATCAATGTTGTAATACTCAAAAAGCGTTGGACATATCCACACCTTCAATTTGCAATGTTCCCAGCATTCCATTCTAGTTTGCAATACATCAAACTCCTTTTTGCTTTAGTTTCCCTTTTTCTCTACCCATCTGTAGAAAAAAGAGTTTAGGTTTGTGTTTTACAAAACCCCACAATATTTGTGTGAACATCATTGACTTGTTGGACTTGTTCCAGGCCTTAAATGCATGTACATGTTCCTAAGATATTGTTTCAGCTTCCAGTATTAAGCCAATGATTCACTTACCAACAGCACAACCCTCTCAGTTCAACCCCTTGAAGGAGACACTTGCTGACAACATCCTGTGATTGGATGAACGGAAGCCAAAAATAAATCATGTTTCCACCGCTACGACCACTGGAACAACAATGTAATCTGACCTGAATATAGTACTCCCTGTATGTAAATACCATGTGCAACCAGTCCCACTATCCAGGGCCCTACCATAGACATAAATAATAATAATAAATACCAGTATTTGTAACGCGCAAACAATTACCCAATGGTGTCAAGACGCTGGGGGCAGTGGGGAAGATTAAGCGAGCTGTTGTCCAGAGTCACATGCCACCGGCGATCGTATCGTGAGCCCCAGTGATCCGGGGTCAGCCACCCTGACCACCTTGCCACATCTCTTCCCGACATCAGAAGGTCTGGCCTCCCTAATAACATCGGACAAGAGTTTGGATGTGAAGTTGTAATTCCTACATGTGTGTACTGTGTGCCAGAGTGGTCATTTAGCACACAATATAAACCCCCAGGAGGAACCTGGGGATGCTACTTGGGGGTTCATCAAGTTCAACAACTCAACAACCTCTCTCTCTCTCTCCCTTTTAGTCCATCGGGGCATTAACATTACAAAGACTGGACACTTGTTTGTTATACTGTATTTTGTAGCAATAAAGCTCTTCCCGAACATATAGGCCCAGATTACAAAGGAACTGTGTTGTCCCTGCATGACACAAGTCGTCGCAAGGCAATGTAAGTCCGTAATTGGGATTTTCTAAGTCAAGCAAAGCAACTTAGCATGGTTTAGTAAGTACAAAGTAATGCAACGAAACAAATAGCACTGCGTTGCATTTCTTTGCATTGGGTGGGCATTACTTGGGTAAAGCATGGGCTTTGCCATACATCCACTCACATATTTTGATGCAATTACAGATTTACTAAGGTTGGTAAACCTGGGATTGCACCACAATAGTAAGTCTCCCAGAAGTAAAAAAGAGAAATACCTTTAGTACTACTTGCTACTTCCTTTTTCTAGGCGTGATGCATGTTGCATCACACACAGAAAAGAGAAAATGCCTTTAAGGATTGGTTTCAGAATAGCCAAGAGATCCTCCTTCAAAGACCGCCTGGATAACAACGCACACAACAGCAAAGAGCTCTTCAGCATCGTAAAGGAATCCTCCAACCCCAGCACCAACGCCAACGACATACCGCCCTCACAAGAACTGTGCAACTCACTAGCCATCTTCTTCCACCGCAAGATCGCTGACATACATGAAAGCTTCAACACCATGACCGCCCCGACTACGCCAGACCCCACCTCCCCTGTGAGCACCACCAGTGCCAACCGCCTGACCTCCTGGTCCAACGTCAACGACGACGAGACACGAAAGGTCATGAACTCCATCCACTCAGGATCTCCGTCAGACCCGTGCCCACACGTCGTATTCAACAAAGCAGACGCTGCCATCGCACCCCAACTACGGAAGGTCATCAACATGTCCTTCGAAACAGCGACATTCCCGGAAAGCTGGAAACACGCTGAAATCAACGCCCTCCTCAAGAAGACCAAGGCGGACCCCAAGGACCTCAAGAACTTCCGTCCCATCTCCCTGCTCCCGTTCCCGGCGAAGGTCATCGAGAAAATTGTCAACATGCAACTGGCCCGCCACCTGGAAGACAACAACATTTTCGACCTGTCCCAGTCCGGGTTCAGATGAAACAACAGCACCGAGACAGTCCTCATCAGGCGCCAACTAGACAACGGCGAAACATGAGCCCTCATCTTCCAGGACCTGTCAGCCGCCTTCGACACGGTCTGCCATTGCACTCTAAAGACACGCCTCCTAGAAGCCGGAATCCTAGAGAAGGCCCTTGACTGGACCACGTCCTTCCTCTGCGGCAGAACCCAGAGCGTCTGCCTCCCGCCCTCCGGATCCGAGGCCACCGACATCATCTGCGGTGTCCACCAGGGCTCATCCCTCAGCTTGATGCTGTTCAACATTTACATGGCCCCCCTCGCACAAGTGGCCCGCCAACACGACCTCAACATCATCTCCTATGCCGACACCCAGCTCATCCTCTCCCTCACCAAGGACCCGCACACCACCAAAACCAACCTCCACGAGGGAATGAAGGCCGTCGCCGACTGGATGAAGAACAGCCATCTGAAGCTGAATTCGGACAAGACGGAGGTACTCATCCTCGGACCCACCCCCTCAGCCTGGGATGACTCCTGGTCGCCGACCTCACTGGGAACAGCACCGACACCCACCGACCATGCATGCAACCTAGGATTCATCCTCCACTCCTCCCTCTCCATGTCTAAACAGGTCAACGCCGTCTCCTCCTCCTGCTACAATTCCCTCTGCATGCTCCGTAGGATCTACAAGTGGATCACGACCGAAACAAGAAGAATCGTGACACAGGCCCTCGTCAGCAGCAGACTGGACTACGGCAACGCACTCTATGCAGGAATCTCAGCCATACACTTACAACGACTACAACGCTTCCAAAACGCCTCCGCCTGACTGATGGTCAACATCCCCCGCCGCAGCCACATCACCCCCACCTGAGAAACCTACACTGGGTCCCCGTCGACAAGAGGATCACCTTCAAGCTCCTCACCCACGCACACAAAGCACTCCACAACGCCGGACCAGCCTACCTGAACAGCAAACTCAGCTTCTACACCCCCACCCGCCAGCTACGCTCCCCCAGCCTCGCCATCGCTGCTGTCCCCCGCATCCAATGAACAACCTCCAGTGACAGATCCTTCTCTTACCTCGCCGCCAAGACCTGGCACACCCTCCCTACCCACCTACGGCAGACCAAAGACCTACTCGCCTTCAGAAGACGCCTCAAGACCTGGCTCTTCGAGCAGTAACGGCACCCCCTCCCCTCAGCGCTTTGAGACACTCACGGGTAAGTAGCGCACTTTACAAGTACTCTGATTGATTGATTGATTGATTGATTGATTGATTTTGTGCAGGAAGGTCCCCTTTCCTGCACAAAAAACAATCCTGCGTGTAACACAGGAACACTTGCAGGAGGGCGTGAGGCTGCCTGTGTTAGCGCTAGGCAGCACAAGTGTGCAAGTGCAAACAGTGAACAGCAGTGCGCCATAGCTGAGTAGGTATGGCGCATATCTGCTCTCTTCATTTCAAGCAAGACTCAATGGACCAACGCGCTCAATGGCTCCATTCCCGAAACGGCTGCATCCCTCGACCGGAGTGTCAGGAACTTCAACTACTGGATCAGAAACTGCGCAAATAACATCACCCCCATCAAAGATAGCAGCCAACCACATGAGATCCACAAAACAGGCCAGGTGGTACACCGAAGAACTTAGAGCAGCAAAACACATTTGAAAACCATGGGAAAGAAGATTGCACACCAGCAAAGACACAGCCAACAGGACTTCCTAAACTTCTACCATCTTCTACGGAGGGTGAAGAAGTGTGAAACCTTAGCTGCTAGCATTGACTCTAGCTACAACCACAGCAAGTTTCTCTTCAACATCATCAGGGAGTTCTCCAAACCAGCAGCCACAGATAACAGCATCACCCCTTCCCAGGAACTCTGTGGCAACCTCGCCAATTTCTTCCATGACAAGCTCGCCAACATCTACAAAAACTTCAAACCCCCACCCAAGCCTACAGACCGACTCTGTAACCACTACAGACCAACGACTGAGCAAAAAGAACCTGCTCCTCTTCCAGGAAACTGCATCATCATCATCATCTCCATCCACTCAGGGGTTTCCAAGGACCCCTGCCTACACCACATCAACAACCTCAGAAGTGACAGTATCAGCCACAAATTCACCTTGCTGATGAGCACCTAGATAACCATGACCCCATTTACAGAAGATTAGAAACACACCAAGGGAAAAGTCCTACTCAAGAAGCCGTCAGCCAATCCCAGCGAACCCAAGAACTACCAGCCCATCTATTTACTCTCTTATCTGGCCAAGGTTCTGGTGAAAGCCATCAACAAGCAACTTACCAAACATTAAGGGACAGATTTATGACCATTCACTTTTGTGAGTTGCAAATTGTGCCAAATTTGCGACCCGCAAAATGTGAATGTACAACAGTGTCTCAGACCCTATTTGTGCTTCCCAATGGGGTCGCAAATTGAATGCCTCATTAATAATCATGATGCAAGCGCAATTTGCGACCCTATTGGGAATGGCTAGCACTCCAAGGGATGGTGGCCTGCTGGGGTCAGCAGACCACCATATCTGTGACTGCTTTTTAAATAAAGCAGGTCTTTTTAAATGCAGCTCGTTTTTCTCAAAGGAAAACGGGATGCATTTAAAAAAGAAAAACTAAACTTTTCAGTTTCATTTTTTAAGGTCAGGCAGTGGTCCCTGGGAGAACTGCCTGCTCTTAAAAAATAATTTCGCAAACACTCACAAAGGATAGTCACGGTTGGAAATTTAAAGAATCAGGACACTTAGGAGAGGACTTTGAGCAAACCTCTGTAGACTTAAGGGGTTCTAGGGCCAACACCCCCAAGAGCACCAGCCTACTCGAGTTACCTCACCCAGGGAAGCCGGGTGCATAGGTGTCTGGAATCGTCATTTATTTTAATGGCAATCTACTGCAAAGTGCTGCTGCAGTCAAAGTGGATAGTGTGCGGGGCGATCCAAGCCTGGATCAAAGATGAGAAGAACCTGAAGGCAGAGGGGACAGAGTCTGGGTCACTTGCCAGTGAACAGGGGCACGATAGACGAATGCTCTCCTATGTCGGGTGTTTCCAGGTTGAAGAGGTGAAGCTTGACTCTGCAGCCACGAGGACCAGGAGGCATAAACAACAACCAGGAGCTGGATTCAAGCTGTTACACAAAGGATGTTGAGTGCTGCGGCATTGGTGCCCGGACTGGACACAACAAGCCTTGGCAACAGTAACCCACACAGAAAGGGAAAAGATGCTAAGGTGTGGACCAGCAAGGTCCAGGGGACTCCCCAAGCAATGGAGAGTCAGGGCACATCTGGAGCAACCAGGGAAGCCCACGGTCAGAGTTGCTTTCTCAGGGACCCACCAGTCAACGGACCAAGGATCGTGAAGGTACCACGAGCAAGAACACAAAGAGCCTGCTCACGGAGCACTCATGGAGTGTAGGCCAGCAATCTTCAGTGGAAAAGGTGCACAGGGTCTGGGCTACCAGTAACCCAATGCACAGCCTCAAGGATCTTTGAGAAGCTGATGCACTTGCAAATATGCACGGTGTCCAGGGGTTCTAGTTCCACGGTACCCACGAGGGATACGGGTCTCAGCTTTGCGGGGGACTCGGTTCGACCTCTGAGGTGTCTGGAAACCCACCTCCTCTGTTGCAAATACTTCAGAGTCCGGCGGGAGCTTCGGAGATGCAAAACCCGACAGATGCGTCTTTGGTGCCTGCCAAGCAGGGGAGTAACTCCTTTACTCCAAGGGAGATTCTTCAGTCATCTAGTCGTGTAGATCATCGAAGTTCCAGGATTTCTGTAGCAGAGTTTCATCCAGGTGTAATCTAGAGTCCTGTAGTCATGGGTTCCTTTCTACTACCCAAGAAAGGGGTTGGATATACTCTGGAGGCCCTCCTATGGGAGGGTTGGGAAAGAGGGGTGGCTACACCCATTTCCTTTGTCCAGTTTCACGCCAGATCAGGGGCTTGTAGCCCCTGCAACCAGTTTGAACTGGGTTATGCACAGGGACAACAAATGTGCCCCCAGTGCAGACTTCAAAGCACTCTTGGAGTGCTCCCAACCAGCCCCAATACGCTAAAGCCTGTCTGGAAGGTGGTTACACCTCCCTGTGACAGGAAAGCTATTGTCCTGGTCTTTGCTGCCGGAGTTTTGTCTAGCAGCAAGAGGCCAGACTTATGTCTGTGGATGCAGCATCCATTTTGTGATGCCAGGGCTCTTTCACACTGGTACTGGGTATACAGGTATGTACATGTCTCTCCCTCTAGAAGGGTGGAATCATACCCCCGCCGCCAAGACTGGTGGGGGTATGATTCTAAAGTGTTTGACACCAAACACAACATGTTTCCTTGCAGCCATTCCAAAGTTAGGTTAGCAAGGTTTTAATGCACTTAAAAGTATATGGTTTGGCTGCATCACAGAACAGCCCCAGAGAATAGATTCCGAAGGCTGCAGAGGGGCCCTGCTCATGCATGGGCACCATCTCACACAAAACCCAGCACCCTGCCTTCAGGATTGATAAGGCCTGCCATAGGTGTGACTGATTGGTTTACATGTGTAGTGATTTAAGGTAGTTATAGGTAACTTATATGTAAATGTAAATGTACCAGCATTTATAGAGCGCACAGCTACTTCCCTGAGGTAGTGTCCCAGCGCCGTACGTATACCGCTTAGGAACCCTTCCTAGTTTTCCCTGTGAGTGTCCACTCCTGGGCAACCCCAGGGTGAAACCAGGCATCCCAGCGCTTTTGGGGCCGTTGTGGAGATTAAGCAAGCTATTGCCCAGAGTCACAGAGTGAGACCCATGATTAGAATAAGCACCGAGGCGAGAATTATCAGGTCCGAGGAAATTGAGCCCAAGACCCGCCGAGGCAGGTATTGAACCCTGGTCCCAGGCCAGACCTCTGCATCAGGGTCTGCCACTCTAACCATTTGAGCCACACTTCTCCCTTGATACATTTCCTGGTTTACTAAGGGGAGTAAACCTGATATGCGCTAAAAAGCTACAGGTAACAAGGAGAAATATCTTTATTTCTTCTTTTTACTTCTTCTTTCGATGAATGCTGCATTATGCAGGACAAATAGAAAGATGAAACTGCTTCTAAGGATTGTTTTTGTGCAGGAAGGTATCTCTTCTTTCACAAAAATATCCTGCTAATAACACAGACATCCTGGCACTACAGTGCCAGGATGCCTGCTTCTGCGCTAGGCTGCACACAGAGCACCAGGGCTTGAAGACAGCAGAAATGCGAATCGATATGGCACATTCCTGCTGTCTCCATTTCATGCAACGCAGCAGAGCAACTTTGCTTCCTTCCCTGTGTTGCGTGAAATGCAAGTAAATATGTACCTTAAGCGCCCCCTACCTAAAAAAACAAAAATTAATTTGACCTTGTATATTTTTTTAATATTTTATAATTTTGGAAAAAGCATGGTCACGCACAAACAAAAAAACGTATAAAAAATAATTAAAATAATTACATAGGATTTACATTTGGAACAAGTCAGCAATATAAACTTAAAGAGAGGGTCTTATTCATTTTTAACATTAGTCGCTTCATATCTCACAATTACTTATTTTGACCTCATAAATCAAAACATGAGTGCCCAAATCTGATTTATAAATCTGCCCTTCACCGACGTCAGATAATTGCAATCTCACCCTCATAAACCTGACCCAGTAATGCCCCCCCACTGAGACACTCATGAAGATTAAAATGCTATCTGTCCCGGGAGATACACTGATGAGCTACAATAGCGAGAGCTACACCCCTCAATATATTCTTGCCAGTGTCCTGCTTAAACCCTGGTTTAATATCTTTGACAGCTCGTTGCAAACCACATTGTAAACACTGGGACATAAACTGAGCTATATCCCAAAAGAATGTCTCTAAATGTATACAAGTAGCAAACATATGCACTATATCTCCAGCATACACCTAGGGCAGCTAATCTTGTAGCTACCTTCAGGGATGTCCCAATCCTTTCTGGTGTATAATGCAGCACACAAATTGCTCTGAATTGTTTTAACTTTAAATTAGTTTTTTTTGGTCTTAGGACTCGAAATTTTACCACTGCTAACCAGTACTAAAGTGCATGCGTTTCTCCCCCACACATGGTGACATTGTTATAAATCTGATGGACATATTTAATTTACTAGTAAGTCCTTTGTTAAGTGGTATACCATATACTAGGGGAATATACTTCAAATACTACCAGTGGGCCTTTAGCACTGATTGTGCCACTCACATTAGTAGCCTTTTAAACCTGTCCCAGGGCTGTCATTGCAGTGTTTTTGTGTGCAGTTTACTGCAACTTCGACTTGGTATTCAAAACTACTTGCCAAGCCTTAAACTCCCCTTTTATAACATATACGTCACCCCTAAGGTAGGCCTCAATAGCCCTAAGGGCAGGGTGCTATGTAGGTAAAAGTTGGGGCATGTCCCTTTTTGTTTTACATGTCCTGGTAGTGATAAACAACCCGTTTAATTTTTCACTGCCGTGAGGGCTTCTCCTCTTAAAGGTTAGAATTGGGAATTCCTTAATATATTTTAAGCTGCTATTCCTGATCAGGCAGGAGTAGCTCGTTCAGGTTTCATATATTTGGATTTGTAATGAGAGCCTCCTTCTACTGGTAAACTTGGATTTGACATTTCTAGTATAGAAATGGCACTTTTAGAAAGTGGATATTCCTCTGGACTTACTGTCCTGACAGCCGGTCTCCAATATACGTCTGGGGTGTGTGACAGCGACACCTGGTGCATTCCTTCTAGACAGTCACAAAGAATCCAGGAAAGGTAGGTGTGTCTGAGCACTCATCTACATACATCTGATTTCTGATGGCCTTGCCTGGGCAGGATGAAAGGGAGGGGCTAACACTTACACTTCAATAGGTACTGACCTGTCACCACAGAACTAAGTACTCCACACAGATAGCCTGACAGACATGTCTGGGCTGAAAGGGATCTGTGTACACTTCAACAAGCTGCTTTTAAGTCACCCCCACATCAAAGGCACTTTTGGGTATAAGTACTGGGTCTTTGACCTCCTAAAATCAGACACTTCTGTAACTGTAACTGGACTTTGTCAAAAGGACAGTTGTGCTGCTTAAATGACTCAACTGAACTGCTTTTCTGGAAGTACTGTTTTACTGCTTGCTGCCCTGCTGCCTGTTGAACTCTGACCCTGCTGAAGGAGAGCTGGACTCTGCCTTCTAACTCAAGCGATCTCCAAGGCTTGCTGGTTGGACTCCTGTTGCAAAGTATTTGCCCCTGCGCCTGGTTGTCTGGAAGTGGACCCAGATACCTGCACCATTAATTTCAATGCATTTCCAGTCTGCATGTAGCAGAACCGGCGCATCAACTATGTTCCACTGTCAAAGTGACGCAACGCTCTCGAACCAACGCATTGCATTGAGTGCAGATGCATCAGAACTGTGCACCCCCACTGCTGCAATCTACGGAGATCGAGGTATCCCTCGATGACCTGCAGAAACTGGGCACATCACATCTAAGAACCAATACATTTTGAATCAGCGATTGTCTTCGTAACTGAAACATTGCACCAATGCCTGGAGAAAATTCACACATCACTGCCTGCATGGAACAGATCGCTGCTTCTCGCTGTTGCCACAAGGAAAGATACTTTGTTCACCGGGCCTGTGTTAGTCCTGTAGCCTGCATACGCTTCCACAAGGCTGGCCCGAACTGTGACTGTGCCCTGGTCCAGCACGACCTAAGGTAACCTTTCAGTGCTATTTGCTTCTAAGCGTTTGACTGCATTTATTATTTTAAAATTCAATATCTCAACTTCTGTACATTGATTTTTTGTCACATTGGTCTTATTTGTTAAGAATAAAATAATCCATTCTTAAAAACCTGTTTGGAGTCTTTTTGTAGTGTATTCAGTGGGCTACTGTCTGTGTGTGTTGCACAAATAATTTAGAAATTTCTCCTTTAGTTTAGCCTGACTGTTCTGTGCCTAGCTACCAGAGAGCGAGCACATGTAACATTTTAATATACATCTTACTTATCCTGACTAGAATGGTGGTTCTTGACTGGCCTGGGTGCGTACCTCAGCCAACCAGGAATCCCATTTCTAGCACCCACCCTTACCCAAAGTTCTCCAACCCCCCTATATTAGGCTGCCAGATCAAGAGAGACAATCCCAGTACACACCATGCTCCTCCCCAAATAATTTAATAGGAAAAAAGTCAAAGATGAAATTTTCCGCATAAATGCTAAAGATTGCAAAGAAATAAATCAAGCCATAGTAGGCTATCTAAGAGCAGAAAGACCAATAAAAGCACAAACTATAAGAAATATCTTAAGATAACTTGGATCCCCACCCAACTATACCCAGCGGCTATAGTGTCCATCGAGGGGCTCCCTCTCAGTCCCCTTCGGTTTGCCACTGTTTAAGAATGTCAATGGCCTCCTTATCTGAAAAGCAAATACTGGTCTTTCAATCCCACTGTATTTTGAGCCGTGCAGGCTCCTGTAAGAAGACTTGCGCACCAGTCGCTTTGAGAGGATATATCATTTGCCTTAGCCGCCATCTCTGCTCTATAGTTGACTTACAGGAGTCCAGCCGAACATAAAAAGCCACAGATTCCTACTTAATTGGAGTAGAAGACCGAGCCTTAATGTAAATAGCCTGTTGAATAAGGAAATTATCCACATAGGTCGTGGCCTATTCTCTTTTCGGCAGATTTATATCCTGCTGACATTGGAAGTCAATGTTCGTGTGATTTTGGCAGTATCAGTCTCAGTTTAGCAGGTCAGGAAAGGCCTGTTGAAAAAGATTCACCAAATATTGCCTAGTGCCAGTGCCCTCTTTGCCCTCTGGGATTCCCAGTACCCTGAGGTTGTTCTGCCACTGGTGATTCTCCAAATCTTCCAGCTTTAGTTGTGTAGCCAAAATCTGGCTTCTGTGTTCTTTGACTGACCTTGTGACATGTGCCGTGGCCTCTTCGGCTTCAGCAACTCTGCTGAAGGCCTTACAGCTGTGGACTGTGTGGCCACTTTCCCAGTCACTTCTATGATCATTTGCATCAGCTTGGACTTATCCACTCTAGCCTCAACATAGTGCTTAGAAGTCTTGTTCTTGTGAGTCTGAATCAGATAAAATATTGAAATAAGAGTAGGCTTAGGGTGCTCACTGGGTTCAACAGCCTCTGCTGTTGAATCATTCAGGCTACGCACATTACACTGCTTAGGCCAGCCTGGATTATAGATTGTGTTATTAATCCAGCTGTGGGGTCTCGTACAGAGACCAGTTTGGCACAATTTAAAACACCTTTAGTAGCCATGGGCCACGGTAAAGTGGGCCTATTAATAGGCGTCTTCCATTCACTACTGACTGCCTCCTCTGCTCTAGTAGGGCCCGATTCACAGAATGAACTTAAGACTCAATCCTAAACTTACTACTATTTTGCTATTCACAGAATGCACTTACTACTTTTGGCATTCACAGAATGAATTTACTACTTTTGGTATTCACAGAAGTTAGAATTTTGTCTTAAGTCTGTCTTAAGTCTGTCTTAAGTCTGTCTTAAGTTTGTCTTAAGATAAACTTAAGACAAAATCCTAACTTCTGTGAATACCAAAAGTAGTAGGTTCATTCTGCGAATGCCAAAAGTAGTAAGTGCATTCTGTGAATACCAAAATAGTAGTAAGTTTAGGATTGAGTCTTAAGTTCATTCTGTGAATCGGGCCCCTTGTGCCTAAGGCCCAGTCCACAACGTTCAGAGCCTTACTGCAAGCAGAGGCGGCCCTCTTCTTCTTGGGGTCACATTGCTGCAGTGCGACTCCCTTCAAATGAGAATTTGCCCTGCAAAGTCTCTAATCCCAGTGATAGCTGGAGGTTGTTCACCAGTAGTAGCTTCTGCTTAAAGGTTTAGAGAAGTCTGTATATCCTCCATATATATTGGTGTAATCGCCTAGCCACATGCAATAGGAAGACTTGAAGAGGTTTTTCGGCCTCTGCCGACTCAAAAACGAGAGAGCTATCATTAAGCATTCTCCGGGGGGAAAAAAAGCAGTGCAAGCATCTGTAAAGGAGCTGGAGAAAATCCTATGATGAGGAAAATAGGCTTAAATATAGATCAACATTGAAAGAATATCATAAACTATGTACTTTCTACTCGGATAAAATCCTTGCTGCTCAAAATTGCCCCCAAACTCTTTTTAGAGTAGTTAAAGAATTATCGGATCCTGGGAAGATGCCCCCCATTCCCCATTTCACTGCCACAATGCGAAGAACTGACCTGCTTCTTCGAAGAAAAGGTGGCAGATATCCAATATGTGTTAACCACTGCCCAGACCACCAAGCCTTCGACTGATTGTAGGATCATTGACACCGGTATATGGGTACTGTGCACTGAATCTAACATTGTCAATCTGATTGCTCATTGTCCTTAATTCCTAGATTCTTGTGCACCTATTGATGTCTCTGCCTTTTGCACTTTATTGCAATCCATAAGGTCTAGCTCTCTTCTAGTTTCCCTCCCCCCAACCCATGTTGGCAAGCTCTGCCCTAAATCTTCTTAAATCCTCACTGCAAGAGGGTCGGATTCCCTGAGGGTGGCAGCATGTTATGGTCTGCCCCTACAGAAGAAACCCAGTCTGGACCATGCCTATTTTCTAAGCTACAAGCCAATTTTGTAGCTCCCCTGCTCTCTGAAATCTTTGAAATACATGTGAGCCAGCAAATCTCATGTTTTTGTGGCGCCGCATGATCTTCTCCATCAATCGCAGGTTGAATTCAAGGCTGATTACAGCACTGAATCCGCTCTGCCAGGAGTTACAGAGCACCTCAGACTGCACGTGGGCAGTGGCGGCATGGCAGCACTGAGCCTGCTTGAACTGAGAATGAGTTTTGACACTGTGTCTCACAAAATACTCCTGAAAAAAGACGGTGTTCCTGCAGGATTGGACCTTTCATGTCTTTTTCACCTATTCTGCGTCTAGCTGTCACTTTCTTTCTGCTGGAATTCCCAGGGCTTCGTTTTAAGTCCAATGTCATTTCATATCTATGTGAGTACTCTAGCTGACATTTGTGAAGGCTGTGGCCTCTCTTCATCTTCCTAAGCTGAAGACACTCAGGTCATCATTTCCCTGTCATCTGCTGAGGGTCACGGCACAGACATCCTGAACTCATGTATCCTAAAGGTTTCTACCTGGATGAGCAGCAACACCTTGAAGTTAAATGGTGATAAGAACAAGGTTATGATTCATTATTAAGAACTCGGTATTCCAGATGTACGTAATGAATTGGCAAAAATTACCGATTTGGTATAAAGAGCTAAAAAATAACGATTTGGAATGAATCGGTAAAAAATAAATACCGAATCCCCATTACCAAATCGTTATCACCGAATCCCCAATACCGAATCGGTAAATACCTATTCGGTAATTTAAAAAATCGGTAATTGTCGAATCAGCCAATCCTGTGCATCCCCATTCCCTCCCAAACAGAAAGTAGCCACAGCCAAGCAGCTGCACTGAACCTGGAGCTGACTGTGAGGCAGGGAGCAGAGTAGAGAAGCCAGGAGCAACTCAGCCGAATTTTGCAATAAAAACCTAGCAAAATGGCCAACCATGAGAGGGAGAAGGAGGCAGGAGAAAAAAAACAGGAAAAATTCAGTGAGAGGGAGCTGGAGGTCTTCATTGAAGATGTGACCAAGGACCACAATAAATTATTCTGAAAACAGTCCCTGCACGTGCCTGAGTCACACAAAAGGCAGATCTGGCTTGCAATATAGGAGAAAATAAATGCCATCGGAGTCACCCAGCGCTCCATTGAGGACCTGAAGAAAAGATGGTATGATTTGAGGAAGACTGCTAAGGCGAGGCTGGCTGCGAGGCAGAAGCAGGCCAACCTAACATTTGGAGGAAGGAACACAGCACCTGCACCAACTGCTCTGGATCTCCTAGTCGAGTCCACCCTCCAGGAGAGTGTGAGTGGGGTTCGCGATACAGACAGCTCAGCCAGAGCTGCCAACAAACAAGGTAAGATGCATTCACAGCATGCTGTGCACCCCCCTCCCTACCCCCAATCTCCAAAGAGGCATAAGGACTCCCACTCCAGTACACGTTTTACTCATAACCTGCAATGCATTATGGGAGATGTAGTCAGAAGTAACACATGTCAGAACAGTCAGTCCACCGAACCCAAAGGCATGTGACACCAATTAGCAATTAGCAAGCAGAGGACAGTCAGTGTGATTGGCAGGCATGAAATTTATTACAATGCAAATGCTGCCAGATAAGTGAGCATATGTACATTCTGTCTTCACAGGTGAGCCATCTCACAGGGCAGCAGAGGGTAGAAGAGGAAAGGCACCCAGGACGGAGAGGAGACAAGAGGAGAAAATAGAAAGATGAAACTGCTTCTAAGGATTGTTTTTGTGCAGGAAGGTATCTCTTCTTTCACAAAAATATCCTGCTAATACCACAGACATCCTGGCACTACAGTGCCAGGATGCCTGCTTCTGCGCTAGGCTGCACACAGAGCACCAGCGCTTGAAGACAGCAGAAATGCGAATCGATATGGCACATTCCTGCTGTCTCCATTTCATGCAACGCAGCAGAGCAACTTTGCTTGCTTCCCTGTGTTGCGTGAAATGCAAGTAAATATGTACCTTAAGCGCCCCCTACCTAAAAAAACAAAAATTAATTTGACCTTGTATATTTTTTTAATATTTTATAATTTTGGAAAAAGCATGATCACATGCACAAACAAAAAAACTTATAAAAAATAATTAAAATAATTACATAGGATTTACATTTGGAACAAGTCAGCAATATAAACTTAAAGAGAGGGTCTTATTCATTTTTAACATTAGTCGCTTCATATCTCACAATTACTTATTTTGACCTCATAAATCAAAACATGAGTGCCCAAATCTGATTTATAAATCTGCCCTTCACCGACGTCAGATAATTGCAATCTCACCCTCATAAACCTGACCCAGTAATGCCCCCCCACTGAGACACTCATGAAGATTAAAATGCTATCCGTCCCGGGAGATACACTGATGAGCTACAATAGCGAGAGCTACACCCCTCAATATATTCTTGCCAGCGTCCTGCTTAAACCCTGGTTTAATATCTTTGACAGCTCGTTGCAAACCACATTGTAAACACTGGGACATAAACTGAGCTATATCCCAAAAGAATGTCTCTAAATGTATACAAGTAGCAAACATATGCACTATGTCTCCAGCATACACCTAGGGCAGCTAATCTTGTAGCTACCTTCAGGGATGTCCCAATCCTTTCTGGTGTATAATGCAGCACACAAATTGCTCTGAATTGTTTTAACTTTAAATTAGTTTTTTTTGGTCTTAGGACTCGAAATTTTACCACTGCTAACCAGTACTAAAGTGCATGCGTTTCTCCCCCACACATGGTGACATTGTTATAAATCTGATGGACATATTTAATTTACTAGTAAGTCCTTTGTTAAGTGGTATACCATATACTAGGGGAATATACTTCAAATACTACCAGTGGGCCTTTAGCACTGATTGTGCCACTCACATTAGTAGCCTTTTAAACTTGTCCCAGGGCTGTCATTGCAGTGTTTTTGTGTGCAGTTTACTGCAACTTCGACTTGGCATTCAAAACTACTTGCCAAGCCTTAAACTCCCCTTTTATAACATATACGTCACCCCTAAGGTAGGCCTCAATAGCCCTAAGGGCAGGGTGCTATGTAGGTAAAAGTTGGGGCATGTCCCTTTTTGTTTTACATGTCCTGATAGTGATAAACAGCCCGTTTAATTTTTCACTGCCGTGAGGGCTTCTCCTCTTAAAGGTTAGAATTGGGAATTCCTTAATATATTTTAAGCTGCTATTCCTGATCAGGCAGGAGTAGCTCGTTCAGGTTTCATATATTTGGATTTGTAATGAGAGCCTCCTTCTACTGGTAAACTTGGATTTGACATTTCTAGTATAGAAATGGCACTTTTAGAAAGTAGATATTCCTCTGGACTTACTGTTCTGACAGCCGGTCTCCAATATACATCTGGGGTGTGTGACAGCGACACCTGGTGCATTCCTTCTAGACAGTCACAAAGAATCCAGGAAAGGTAGGTGTGTCTGAGCACTCATCTACATACATCTGATTTCTGATGGCCTTGCCTGGGCAGGATGAAAGGGAGGGGCTAACACTTACACTTCAATAGGTACTGACCTGTCACCACAGAACTAAGTACTCCACACAGATAGCCTGACAGACATGTCTGGGCTGAAAGGGATCTGTGTACACTTCAACAAGCTGCTTTTAAGTCACCCCCACATCAAAGGCACTTTTGGGTATAAGTACTGGGTCTTTGACCTCCTAAAATCAGACAGTTCTGTAACTGTAACTGGACTTTGTCAAAAGGACAGTTGTGCTGCTTAAATGACTCAACTGAACTGCTTTTCTGGAAGTACTGTTTTACTGCTTGCTGCCCTGCTGCCTGTTGAACTCTGACCCTGCTGAAGGAGAGCTGGACTCTGCCTTCTAACTCAAGCGATCTCCAAGGCTTGCTGGTTGGACTCCTGTTGCAAAGTATTTGCCCCTGCGCCTGGTTGTCTGGAAGTGGACCCAGATACCTGCACCATTAATTTCAATGCATTTCCAGTCTGCATGTAGCAGAACCGGCGCATCAACTATGTTCCACTGTCAAAGTGACGCAACGCTCTCGAACCAACGCATTGCATTGAGTGCAGATGCATCAGAACTGTGCACCCCCACTGCTGCAATCTACGGAGATCGAGGTATCCCTCGATGACCTGCAGAAACTGGGCACATCACATCTAAGAACCAATACATTTTGAATCAGCGATTGTCTTCGTAACTGAAACATTGCACCAATGCCTGGAGAAAATTCACACATCACTGCCTGCATGGAACAGATCGCTGCTTCTCGCTGTTGCCACCAGGAAAGATACTTTGTTCACCCGGCCTGTGTTAGTCCTGTAGCCTGCATACGCTTCCACAAGGCTGACCCGAACTGTGACTGTGCCCTGGTCCAGCACGACCTAAGGTAACCTTTCAGTGCTATTTGCTTCTAAGCGTTTGACTGCATTTATTATTTTAAAATTCAATATCTCAACTTCTGTACATTGATTTTTTGTCACATTGGTCTTATTTGTTAAGAATAAAATAATCCATTCTTAAAAACCTGTTTGGAGTCTTTTTGTAGTGTATTCAGTGTGCTACTGTCTGTGTGTGTTGCACAAGTAATTTAGAAATTTCTCCTTTAGTTTAGCCTGACTGTTCTGTGCCTAGCTACCAGAGAGCGAGCACATGTAACATTTTAATATACATCTTACTTATCCTGACTAGAATGGTGGTTCTTGACTGGCCTGGGTGCGTACCTCAGCCAACCAGGAATCCCATTTCTAGCACCCACCCTTACCCAAAGTTCTCCAACCCCCCTATATTAGGCTGCCAGATCAAGAGAGACAATCCCAGTACACACCATGCTCCTCCCCAAATAATTTAATAGGAAAAAAGTAAAAGATGAAATTTTCCGCATAAATGCTAAAGATTGCAAAGAAACAAATCAAGCCACAGTAGGCTATCTAAGAGCAGAAAGACCAATAAAAGCACAAACTATAAGAAATATCTTAAGATAACTTGGATCCCCACCCAACTATACCCAGCGGCTATAGTGTCCATCGAGGGGCTCCCTCTCAGTCCCCTTCGGTTTGCCACTGTTTAAGAATGTCAATGGCCTCCTTATCTGAAAAACAAATACTGGTCTTTCAATCCCACTGTATTTTGAGCCGTGCAGGCTCCTGTAAGAAGACTTGCGCACCAGTCGCTTTGAGAGGATATATCATTTGCCTTAGCCGCCATCTCTGCTCTATAGTTGACTTACAGGAGTCCAGCCGAACATAAAAAGCCACAGATTCCTACTTAATTGGAGTAGAAGACCGAGCCTTAATGTAAATAGCCTGTTGAATAAGGAAATTATCCACATAGGTCGTGGCCTATTCTCTTTTCGGCAGATTTATATCCTGCTGACATTGGAAGTCAATGTTCGTGTGATTTTGGCAGTATCAGTCTCAGTTTAGCAGGTCAGGAAAGGCCTGTTGAAAAAGATTCACCAAATATTGCCTAGTGCCAGTGCCCTCTTTGCCCTCTGGGATTCCCAGTACCCTGAGGTTGTTCTGCCACTGGTGATTCTCCAAATCTTCCAGCTTTAGTTGTGTAGCCAAAATCTGGCTTCTGTGTTCTTTGACTGACCTTGTGACATGTGCCGTGGCCTCTTCGGCTTCAGCAACTCTGCTGAAGGCCTTACAGCTGTGGACTGTGTGGCCACTTTCCCAGTCACTTCTATGATCATTTGCATCAGCTTGGACTTATCCACTCTAGCCTCAACATAGTGCTTAGAAGTCTTGTTCTTGTGAGTCTGAATCAGATAAAATATTGAAATAAGAGTAGGCTTAGGGTGCTCACTGGGTTCAACAGCCTCTGCTGTTGAATCATTCAGGCTACGCACATTACACTGCTTAGGCCAGCCTGGATTATAGATTGTGTTATTAATCCAGCTGTGGGGTCTCGTACAGAGACCAGTTTGGCACAATTTAAAACACCTTTAGTAGCCATGGGCCACGGTAAAGTGGGCCTATTAATAGGCGTCTTCCATTCACTACTGACTGCCTCCTCTGCTCTAGTAGTGCCTAAGGCCCAGTCCACAACGTTCAGAGCCTTACTGCAAGCAGAGGCGGCCCTCTTCTTCTTGGGGTCACATTGCTGCAGTGCGACTCCCTTCAAATGAGAATTTGCCCTGCAAAGTCTCTAATCCCAGTGATAGCTGGAGGTTGTTCACCAGTAGTAGCTTCTGCTTAAAGGTTTAGAGAAGTCTGTATATCCTCCATATATATTGGTGTAATCGCCTAGCCACATGCAATAGGAAGACTTGAAGAGGTTTTTCGGCCTCTGCCGACTCAAAAACGAGAGAGCTATCATTAAGCATTCTCCGGGGGGAAAAAAAGCAGTGCAAGCATCTGTAAAGGAGCTGGAGAAAATCCTATGATGAGGAAAATAGGCTTAAATATAGATCAACATTGAAAGAATATCATAAACTATGTACTTTCTACTCGGATAAAATCCTTGCTGCTCAAAATTGCCCCCAAACTCTTTTTAGAGTAGTTAAAGAATTATCGGATCCTGGGAAGATGCCCCCCATTCCCCATTTCACTGCCACAATGCGAAGAACTGACCTGCTTCTTCGAAGAAAAGGTGGCAGATATCCAATATGTGTTAACCACTGCCCAGACCACCAAGCCTTCGACTGATTGTAGGATCATTGACACCGGTATATGGGTACTGTGCACTGAATCTAACATTGTCAATCTGATTGCTCATTGTCCTTAATTCCTAGATTCTTGTGCACCTATTGATGTCTCTGCCTTTTGCACTTTATTGCAATCCATAAGGTCTAGCTCTCTTCTAGTTTCCCTCCCCCCAACCCATGTTGGCAAGCTCTGCCCTAAATCTTCTTAAATCCTCACTGCAAGAGGGTCGGATTCCCTGAGGGTGGCAGCATGTTATGGTCTGCCCCTACTGAAGAAACCCAGTCTGGACCATGCCTATTTTCTAAGCTACAAGCCAATTTTGTAGCTCCCCTGCTCTCTGAAATCTTTGAAATACATGTGAGCCAGCAAATCTCATGTTTTTGTGGCGCCGCATGATCTTCTCCATCAATCGCAGGTTGAATTCAAGGCTGATTACAGCACTGAATCCGCTCTGCCAGGAGTTACAGAGCACCTCAGACTGCACGTGGGCAGTGGCGGCATGGCAGCACTGAGCCTGCTTGAACTGAGAATGAGTTTTGACACTGTGTCTCACAAAATACTCCTGAAAAAAGACGGTGTTCCTGCAGGATCGGACCTTTCATGTCTTTTTCACCTATTCTGCGTCTAGCTGTCACTTTCTTTCTGCTGGAATTCCCAGGGCTTCGTTTTAAGTCCAATGTCATTTCATATCTATGTGAGTACTCTAGCTGACATTTGTGAAGGCTGTGGCCTCTCTTCATCTTCCTAAGCTGAAGACACTCAGGTCATCATTTCCCTGTCATCTGCTGAGGGTCACGGCACAGACATCCTGAACTCATGTATCCTAAAGGTTTCTACCTGGATGAGCAGCAACACCTTGAAGTTAAATGGTGATAAGAACAAGGTTATGATTCATTATTAAGAACTCGGTATTCCAGATGTACGTAATGAATTGGCAAAAATTACCGATTTGGTATAAAGAGCTAAAAAATAACGATTTGGAATGAATCGGTAAAAAATAAATACCGAATCCCCATTACCAAATCGTTATCACCGAATCCCCAATACCGAATCGGTAAATACCTATTCGGTAATTTAAAAAATCGGTAATTGTCGAATCAGCCAATCCTGTGCATCCCCATTCCCTCCCAAACAGAAAGTAGCCACAGCCAAGCAGCTGCACTGAACCTGGAGCTGACTGTGAGGCAGGGAGCAGAGTAGAGAAGCCAGGAGCAACTCAGCCGAATTTTGCAATACAAAACCTAGCAAAATGGCCAACCATGAGAGGGAGAAGGAGGCAGGAGAAAAAAAACAGGAAAAATTCAGTGAGAGGGAGCTGGAGGTCTTCATTGAAGATGTGACCAAGGACCACAATAAATTATTCTGAAAACAGTCCCTGCACGTGCCTGAGTCACACAAAAGGCAGATCTGGCTTGCAATATAGGAGAAAATAAATGCCATCGGAGTCACCCAGCGCTCCATTGAGGACCTGAAGAAAAGATGGTATGATTTGAGGAAGACTGCTAAGGCGAGGCTGGCTGCGAGGCAGAAGCAGGCCAACCTAACATTTGGAGGAAGGAACACAGCACCTGCACCAACTGCTCTGGATCTCCTAGTCGAGTCCACCCTCCAGGAGAGTGTGAGTGGGGTTCGCGATACAGACAGCTCAGCCAGAGCTGCCAACAAACAAGGTAAGATGCATTCACAGCATGCTGTGCACCCCCCTCCCTACCCCCAATCTCCAAAGAGGCATAAGGACTCCCACTCCAGTACACGTTTTACTCATAACCTGCAATGCATTATGGGAGATGTAGTCAGAAGTAACACATGTCAGAACAGTCAGTCCACCGAACCCAAAGGCATGTGACACCAATTAGCAATTAGCAAGCAGAGGACAGTCAGTGTGATTGGCAGGCATGAAATTTATTACAATGCAAATGCTGCCAGATAAGTGAGCATATGTACATTCTGTCTTCACAGGTGAGCCATCTCACAGGGCAGCAGAGGGTAGAAGAGGAAAGGCACCCAGGACGGAGAGGAGACAAGAGGAGAAAATAGAAAGATGAAACTGCTTCTAAGGATTGTTTTTGTGCAGGAAGGTATCTCTTCTTTCACAAAAATATCCTGCTAATACCACAGACATCCTGGCACTACAGTGCCAGGATGCCTGCTTCTGCGCTAGGCTGCACACAGAGCACCAGCGCTTGAAGACAGCAGAAATGCGAATCGATATGGCACATTCCTGCTGTCTCCATTTCATGCAACGCAGCAGAGCAACTTTGCTTGCTTCCCTGTGTTGCGTGAAATGCAAGTAAATAGGTACCTTAAGCGCCCCCTACCTAAAAAAACAAAAATTAATTTGACCTTGTATATTTTTTTAATATTTTATAGTTTTGGAAAAAGCATGGTCACATGCACAAACAAAAAAACGTATACAAAATAATTAAAATAATTACATAGGATTTACATTTGGAACAAGTCAGCAATATAAACTTAAAGAGAGGGTCTTATTCATTTTTAACATTAGTCGCTTCATATCTCACAATTACTTATTTTGACCTCATAAATCAAAACATGAGTGCCCAAATCTGATTTATAAATCTGCCCTTCACCGACGTCAGATAATTGCAATCTCACCCTCATAAACCTGACCCAGTAATGCCCCCCCACTGAGACACTCATGAAGATTAAAATGCTATCCGTCCCGGGCGTTACACTGATGAGCTACAATAGCGAGAGCTACACCCCTCAATATATTCTTGCCAGCGTCCTGCTTAAACCCTGGTTTAATATCTTTGACAGCTCGTTGCAAACCACATTGTAAACACTGGGACATAAACTGAGCTATATCCCAAAAGAATGTCTCTAAATGTATACAAGTAGCAAACATATGCACTATGTCTCCAGCATACACCTAGGGCAGCTAATCTTGTAGCTACCTTCAGGGATGTCCCAATCCTTTCTGGTGTATAATGCAGCACACAAATTGCTCTGAATTGTTTTAACTTTAAATTAGTTTTTTTTGGTCTTAGGACTCGAAATTTTACCACTGCTAACCAGTACTAAAGTGCATGCGTTTCTCCCCCACACATGGTGACATTGTTATAAATCTGATGGACATATTTAATTTACTAGTAAATCCTTTGTTAAGTGGTATACCATATACTAGGGGAATATACTTCAAATACTACCAGTGGGCCTTTAGCACTGATTGTGCCACTCACATTAGTAGCCTTTTAAACCTGTCCCAGGGCTGTCATTGCAGTGTTTTTGTGTGCAGTTTACTGCAACTTCGACTTGGCATTCAAAACTACTTGCCAAGCCTTAAACTCCCCTTTTATAACATATACGTCACCCCTAAGGTAGGCCTCAATAGCCCTAAGGGTAAAAGTTGGGGCATGTCCCTTTTTGTTTTACATGTCCTGGTAGTGATAAACAGCCCGTTTAATTTTTCACTGCCGTGAGGGCTTCTCCTCTTAAAGGTTAGAATTGGGAATTCCTTAATATATTTTAAGCTGCTATTCCTGATCAGGCAGGAGTAGCTCGTTCAGGTTTCATATATTTGGATTTGTAATGAGAGCCTCCTTCTACTGGTAAACTTGGATTTGACATTTCTAGTATAGAAATGGCACTTTTAGAAAGTAGATATTCCTCTGGACTTACTGTTCTGACAGCCGGTCTCCAATATACATCTGGGGTGTGTGACAGCGACACCTGGTGCATTCCTTCTAGACAGTCACAAAGAATCCAGGAAAGGTAGGTGTGTCTGAGCACTCATCTACATACATCTGATTTCTGATGGCCTTGCCTGGGCAGGATGAAAGGGAGGGGCTAACACTTACACTTCAATAGGTACTGACCTGTCACCACAGAACTAAGTACTCCACACAGATAGCCTGACAGACATGTCTGGGCTGAAAGGGATCTGTGTACACTTCAACAAGCTGCTTTTAAGTCACCCCCACATCAAAGGCACTTTTGGGTATAAGTACTGGGTCTTTGACCTCCTAAAATCAGACACTTCTGTAACTGTAACTAGACTTTGTCAAAAGGACAGTTGTGCTGCTTAAATGACTCAACTGAACTGCTTTTCTGGAAGTACTGTTTTACTGCTTGCTGCCCTGCTGCCTGTTGAACTCTGACCCTGCTGAAGGAGAGCTGGACTCTGCCTTCTAACTCAAGCGATCTCCAAGGCTTGCTGGTTGGACTCCTGTTGCAAAGTATTTGCCCCTGCGCCTGGTTGTCTGGAAGTGGACCCAGATACCTGCACCATTAATTTCAATGCATTTCCAGTCTGCATGTAGCAGAACCGGCGCATCAACTATGTTCCACTGTCAAAGTGACACAACGCTCTCGAACCAACGCATTGCATTGAGTGCAGATGCATCAGAACTGTGCACCCCCACTGCTGCAATCTACGGAGATCGAGGTATCCCTCGATGACCTGCGGAAACTGGGCACATCACATCTAAGAACCAATACATTTTGAATCAGCGATTGTCTTCGTAACTGAAACATTGCACCAATGCCTGGAGAAAATTCACACATCACTGCCTGCATGGAACAGATCGCTGCTTCTCGCTGTTGCCACCAGGAAAGATACTTTGTTCACCGGGCCTGTGTTAGTCCTGTAGCCTGCATACGCTTCCACAAGGCTGACCCGAACTGTGACTGTGCCCTGGTCCAGCACGACCTAAGGTAACCTTTCAGTGCTATTTGCTTCTAAGCGTTTGACTGCATTTATTATTTTAAAATTCAATATCTCAACTTCTGTACATTGATTTTTTGTCACATTGGTCTTATTTGTTAAGAATAAAATAATCCATTCTTAAAAACCTGTTTGGAGTCTTTTTGTAGTGTATTCAGTGGGCTACTGTCTGTGTGTGTTGCACAAATAATTTAGAAATTTCTCCTTTAGTTTAGCCTGACTGTTCTGTGCCTAGCTACCAGAGAGCGAGCACATGTAACATTTTAATATACATCTTACTTATCCTGACTAGAATGGTGGTTCTTGGCTGGCCTGGGTGCATACCTCAGCCAACCAGGAATCCCATTTCTAGCACCCACCCATACCCAAAGTTCTCCAACCCCCCTATATTAGGCTGCCAGATCAAGAGAGACAATCCCAGTACACACCATGCTCCTCCCCAAATAATTTAATAGGAAAAAAGTTAAAGATGAAATTTTCCGCATAAATGCTAAAGATTGCAAAGAAACAAATCAAGCCATAGTAGGCTATCTAAGAGCAGAAAGACCAATAAAAGCACAAACTATAAGAAATATCTTAAGATAACTTGGATCCCCACCCAACTGCGGCTATAGTGTCCATCGAGGGGCTCCCTCTCAGTCCCCTTCGGTTTGCCACTGTTTAAGAATGTCAATGGCCTCCTTATCTGAAAAACAAACACTGGTCTTTCAATCCCACTGTATTTTGAGCCGTGCAGGCTCCTGCAAGAAGACTTGCGCACCAGTCGCTTTGAGAGGATATATCATTTGCCTTAGCCGCCATCTCTGCTCTATAGTTGACTTACAGGAGTCCAGCCGAACATAAAAAGCCACAGATTCCTACTTAATTGGAGTAGAAGACCGAGCCTTAATGTAAATAGCCTGTTGAATAAGGAAATTATCCACATAGGTCGTGGCCTATTCTCTTTTCGGCAGATTTATATCCTGCTGAAATTGGAAGTCAATGTTCGTGTGATTTTGGCAGTATCAGTCTCAGTTTAGCAGGTCAGGAAAGGCCTGTTAAAAAAGATTCACCAAATATTGCCTAGTGCCAGTGCCCTCTTTGCCCTCTGGGATTCCCAGTACCCTGAGGTTGTTCTGCCACTGGTGATTCTCCAAATCTTCCAGCTTTAGTTGTGTAGCCAAAATCTGGCTTCTGTGTTCTTTGACTGACCTTGTGACATGTGCCGTGGCCTCTTCGGCTTCAGCAACTCTGCTGAAGGCCTTACAGCTGTGGACTGTGTGGCCACTTTCCCAGTCACTTCTATGATCATTTGCATCAGCTTGGACTTATCCCCTCTAGCCTCAACATAGTGCTTAGAAGTCTTGTTCTTGTGAGTCTGAATCAGATAAAATATTGAAATAAGAGTAGGCTTAGGGTGCTCACTGGGTTCAACAGCCTCTGCTGTTGAATCATTCAGGCTACGCACATTACACTGCTTAGGCCAGCCTAGATTATAGATTGTGTTATTAAACCAGCTGTGGGGTCTCGTACAGAGACCAGTTTGGCACAATTTAAAACACCTTTAGTAGCCATGGGCCACGGTAAAGTGGGCCTATTAATAGGCGTCTTCCATTCACTACTGACTGCCTCCTCTGCTCTAGTAGTGCCTAAGGCCCAGTCCACAACGTTCAGAGCTTTACTGCAAGCAGAGGCGGCCCTCTTCTTCTTGGGGTCACATTGCTGCAGTGCGACTCCCTTCAAATGAGAATTTGCCCTGCAAAGTCTCTAATCCCAGTGATAGCTAGAGGTTGTTAACCAGTAGTAGCTTCTGCTTAAAGGTTTAGAGAAGTCTGTATATCCGCCATATATATTGGTGTAATCGCCTAGCCACATGCAATAGGAAGACTTGAAGAGGTTTTTCGGCCTCTGCCGACTCAAAAACGAGAGAGCTATCATTAAGCATTCTCCGGGGGGAAAAAAAGCAGTGCAAACATCTGTAAAGGAGCTGGAGAAAATCCTATGATGAGGAAAATAGGCTTAAATATAGATCAACATTGAAAGAATATCATAAACTATGTACGTTCTACTCGGATAAAATCCTTGCTGCTCAAAATTGCCCCCAAACTCTTTTTAGAGTAGTTAAAGAATTATCGGATCCTGGGAAGATGCCCCCCATTCCCCATTTCACTGCCACAATGCGAAGAACTGACCTGCTTCTTCGAAGAAAAGGTGGCAGATATCCAATATGTGTTAACCACTGCCCAGACCACCAAGCCTTCGACTGATTGTAGGATCATTGACACCGGTATATGGGTACTGTGCACTGAATCTAACATTGTCAATCTGATTGCTCATCGTCCTTAATTCCTAGATTCTTGTGCACCTATTGATGTCTCTGCCTTTTGTACTTTATTGCAATCCATAAGGTCTAGCTCTCTTCTAGTTCCCCTCCCCCCAACCCATGTTGGCAAGCTCTGCCCTAAATCTTCTTAAATCCTCACTGCAAGAGGGTCGGATTCCCTGAGGGTGGCAGCATGTTATGGTCTGCCCCTACTGAAGAAACCCAGTCTGGACATGCCTATTTTCTAAGCTACAAGCCAATTTTGTTGCTCCCCTGCTCTCTGAAATCTTTGAAATACATGTGAGCCAGCAAATCTCATGTTTTTGTGGCGCCGCATGATCTTCTCCATCAATCGCAGGTTGAATTCAAGGCTGATTACAGCACTGAATCCGCTCTGCCAGGAGTTACAGAGCACCTCAGACTGCACGTGGGCAGTGGCGGCATGGCAGCACTGAGCCTGCTTGAACTGAGAATGAGTTTTGACACTGTGTCTCACAAAATACTCCTGAAAAAAGACGGTGTTCCTGCAGGATCGGACCTTTCATGTCTTTTTCACCTATTCTGCGTCTAGCTGTCACTTTCTTTCTGCTGGAATTCCCAGGGCTTCGTTTTAAGTCCAATGTCATTTCATATCTATGTGAGTACTCTAGCTGACATTTGTGAAGGCTGTGGCCTCTCTTCATCTTCCTAAGCTGAAGACACTCAGGTCATCATTTCCCTGTCATCTGCTGAGGGTCACGGCACAGACATCCTGAACTCATGTATCCTAAAGGTTTCTACCTGGATGAGCAGCAACACCTTGAAGTTAAATGGTGATAAGAACAAGTTTATGATTCATTATTAAGAACTCGGTATTCCAGATGTACGTAATGAATTGGCAAAAATTACCGATTTGGTATAAAGAGCTAAAAAATAACGATTTGGAATGAATCGGTAAAAAATAAATACCGAATCCCCATTACCAAATCGTTATCACCGAATCCCCAATACCGAATCGGTAAATACCTATTCGGTAATTTAAAAAATCGGTAATTGTCGAATCAGCCAATCCTGTGCATCCCCATTCCCTCCCAAACAGAAAGTAGCCACAGCCAAGCAGCTGCACTGAACCTGGAGCTGACTGTGAGGCAGGGAGCAGAGTAGAGAAGCCAGGAGCAACTCAGCCGAATTTTGCAATACAAAACCTAGCAAAATGGCCAACCATGAGAGGGAGAAGGAGGCAGGAGAAAAAAAACAGGAAAAATTCAGTGAGAGGGAGCTGGAGATCTTCATTGAAGATGTGACCAAGCACCACAATAAATTATTCTGAAAACAGTCCCTGCACGTGCCTGAGTCACACAAAAGGCAGATCTGGCTTGCAATATAGGAGAAAATAAATGCCATCGGAGTCACCCAGCGCTCCATTGAGGACCTGAAGAAAAGATGGTATGATTTGAGGAAGACTGCTAAGGCGAGGCTGGCTGCGAGGCAGAAGCAGGCCAACCTAACATTTGGAGGAAGGAACACAGCACCTGCACCAACTGCTCTGGATCTCCTAGTCGAGTCCACCCTCCAGGAGAGTGTGAGTGGGGTTCGCAATACAGACAGCTCAGCCAGAGCTGCCAACAAACAAGGTAAGATGCATTCACAGCATGCTGTGCACCCCCCTCCCTACCCCCAATCTCCAAAGAGGCATAAGGACTCCCACTCCAGTACACGTTTTACTCATAACCTGCAATGCATTATGGGAGATGTAGTCAGAAGTAACACATGTCAGAACAGTCAGTCCACCGAACCCAAAGGCATGTGACACCAATTAGCAATTAGCAAGCAGAGGACAGTCAGTGTGATTGGCAGGCATGAAATTTATTACAATGCAAATGCTGCCAGATAAGTGAGCATATGTACATTCTGTCTTCACAGGTGAGCCATCTCACAGGGCAGCAGAGGGTAGAAGAGGAAAGGCACCCAGGACGGAGAGGAGACAAGAGGAGGAGGTCCAGTCACCTGTAGGGCACACCACCCCACCACCACCACCGCCAGCGCCACCATCACCACCACCACCACCATCACCATCACCACCGCCATCACCATCACCACCGCCACCATCTACGCCACCAGCACTGACTGGCAGGAGGCATGCAGTGGCCACCCTCCAGCAGATGGAGGTGCCAATGGGACAGGATCACAGTCCCCTACAGAGCGCGCCCACACAAGTTCCAGATGCCGCAGGGCAAGGGCAGCCAGTCTTCATTCTCAGGGCAAAGATGACAGTATGTTCGCTGGCCTTGAAGGTAACATGTTGAAGGTCTAGAGCCTGCAAGGAAGAGCAATCAGGTCAGTGCAGCGGGAGATGGCACACATGAATGTCCATATGCACCGCATAGAGAAGGGCATCAGTGTCATGAACACCACCATGGCTGAGGGCATGAGGGACGTGTCCGAGGCTGTGAGGCTGCTGTGCAGCATGTTAGATGAGGATCCTCTGTCAAGGCGTAGGGAGAGGCAAAAACTTGATAATTACACCAAGGCGGGGAACCGCCTATCCACTGCAACATCTCTCATGTGCAGGTGCTCGGTGGCCATGCAGGAGGAGATGGCACACTGCAGTCGTGATGTGGGTAGGGGGCTGATCACAGTGGCCACTGCACTTGAAGTGCTCCAAACTGACAAAGTGGCCACTACAGGTGATGGGAGTTAAAGTGAAGAGGCTACTAACCGTAGTATCATTATGCCCCCTCCCACAAAGTCCAGGAGGCACAGCGAACGCCACAGTGCTGGCACTGGACAGACTGGCAGTGTGGACAGTGGGATAAAGGAACGTGGCAGTGCAGTGCGGGGCGCAAGAAGTAGAGCCAGCCATGATATGGTTTTACTCAAATGGATGACGTAACCCATTTTTGTATGGACACTGCTTTTGATTTTGGTGGTGTGCTATGATCATTAAACACCATCACTCACATACAGTAACTGGCTATGTCTCCTTACTTACTCAGAAATACGTGCGTGTTACCTCAGCCCGGCTGTGTCTCCCATCCGGTGCTGTTGCCACACCTGCTGCGCTGTGCTATGGCTTTTGACAGTCCTCATCCTCAGAGTCAGTTAGTTCCACTGCTGTTTCTTTCTTTGTAATGAACAAAAAGGAGTGCACGTGCCGCTACCAAGTTATCTGACATAGTTTTCTCAAAACTTCTGAAATGAAACACTATGTTTTGTAATCTGAATTACAGTTATTTTATTTACATTTGTAAATGATTCAAAGCTCATTCATTTGGTATTTTAATTTTTCCAAATTTGCAATTTTTAAGACCTTATGTACATGAAAGAAAACAAACACAATCACATTCCTATTTACAAAAACAATAATGCATTCCAGATTTCCTCATTCAAACCATCAGTCATCACTCTTTCATACCATTACAAATAAAACAGACAGTGCACAAATATATGAATTAAATGAGTGTCAGAATAAAAATATTCACAACAAACCCATAGACTTGATAAATCTAACTTAAGAGTAGCATTGCTCTTTCTTCCAGTAAAATAATATGCTTTTGAGACATTGTACACTTTACAGTAGGCCTGGTTGCTATTATACTTTGAACTTCATGTCATCCTGTACAATGCCAACTACAATAAAATAAGCATCTCAATATTTATATGCTAAAGTACTTTCACAATTTAAAATAAGCATTTCAATCTTTAGATGCTTTCACAATTGTAAAACTGAAAACTAGTAAGCAGTGAAAGATGTGATGATTTTGGGATCCTCCCTAACCTAGGGGGAGTACCAAGCAGATGCCTTGAAAACAAAAACGCACATGTAATTGAACGATTTGGTGGTGGTCCCATCCTCTTAGGACCACACCAAGTAAAGTTATTGGCAAAAAGAACATTCCCAACCACAGGCCCTGCAAAGCATTATGGGATGTGATTAGCAGTGGGCAGTGAATATTATATAGTATCCAATATCAAAATAATTCTACAAAGAGCTGCAGTTCAACTGGTGGTTACTAGATGTCCCTCAAGTCAAATGCAAATGCTTGATGAAAGGGTTTCATTGGTTTTGCATTTGACTCGTGAGGGACATCCAGTAACGACTAGTGGAACAGCAGCATGATGTAAGAATAATTTTAATGCTTTGCATTTGACTCGTGAGGGACATGTAGTAACAACTAGGTGAACTGCAGCTCTTTGTAGAATTATTTTGATATTGGATACTATAATATTCACTGCCCACTTCTAATCTTGTACCATAATGCTTTGCAGAGCCTTTAGTTGGGATTGTTTTTTTGCCAATAACTGTGCTTGGGGTGGTCCTATGAGGATGGGACCATCACCGAAGTTCAACAAGATGTGCTTTTTGTTTATGTTCTTTGTGTTCAAGGCATCTGCTTGGTCCTCCCCCTAGGTTAGAGGGGACCCCAAAATCATCGGCTCTCTCATTGTCCAATACTGTCATTTGAGTTGTTCACTTTTATGAATTGGTTATATGCATTTAAGCATGTAAAAAAGTATTTCAAAGCATCTGAGGATGTTAAGGTGCTACATTATGTGAATTAAGAGTATTATATCCAGAGTTATCCAGTATTGTTGACTTTCTCTATAATAATAACTGTCTTGGATTAAATACTGGGAACTCCTTGTTTTTGATTAAATACTAAGGCTGTAATTATACATGTCCCATATAGTGCAACAAATATAAAATGTGTGATTCACATATGGAAAATCTTGTATCTTTAGTCATGCCAGTCAGATAGTGGTGTACCAGGCTGATTAAACTGTGCATCTGATAGGGAAATCTACAGTTCTTGGTGCGTGATAGGAAGGTGTGCTTGTTTTGAGTGTGTGTTGTACAATGTTTATTTCTGTGCTGAATAAGCAGCCTGTAAATGAGGATGGTGTGCCCACTAACTGCTGAGATAACCTCTCCCCAGCAACAGACAGCTCCTTAACCTTCAAGGGGCAAACCCCAACGCATCCAGTAGTGGGGATTGACCTCGGGCAGCAAAGGGCTGCTGAGCAGAACCGGTACAGAAACAGCTAAACTCAAAGTCTGAACAAGCATTGGTAAATGCATTAGGTTTCACCCATGTGATTAATAATAAGCTGTTTTTTGTTGTTGTGAGTTGTAGCTTGCTGAGTAGTTGTACAATATAATTTGCAGAAAGTCTGTTAAAGTGTTATGATTTGTTTATGTACAAAAAGGCAATATATTGTGCTGTTACCAGTGATAAAAGGCAGGTAAGTAATAGACATTTTTTGAAAAATGAAATGAGAGGGTACTAATGCAATTAATTGATATAATACCAATGTTAAGGGGCAGATTTACAAGCCCCTTGCGCCTCTTTTACGCCGCCGTTGGGTCACTTTTGTGACGCAGCGGCAGCGCAAAAGATGCGCCATGGTGCGGGGCATTTACAACGTGACGCATCTCTGAGATGCGTCACGTTGTAAAGCCCTGCACCATAAAGAGGCGTTCCGGCGCAGGAACGCCTACTAAAAGTAGCTGAGTGAAATCTACAAGATTTCACCCAGTCACTTTTAGGCCAATGCTGCGTCAAAACCCTGTGCCTGCTTGAAGCAGGCGTAAGGCTTGACGCAGCATTGGAAGAATAGGCCCCCCAGAGCATTGCTGGAGCTGCGTCGCGCTTACGACGCAACTCCAGCAATGCGCCGCTTTTACGGCACAGATGCGTTACGCATCTGTGCAGTTTTTGCCCCATGGCCGAAGCTCAGCCACCCATGATGCGCCACATTTACAATGCAGCGCACAATTACTTGCGCATCCCTGCTAATTTGCAGGGATGCGCCAGTAATTGTAAATATGCCTCATAGTGTTTAGAGGAGTTTTGACAACATTTGGCCCCAGTGCCACTGCACCTGCTACCCCATTCAAATCAAGCCCATTTTAACTGAAAGATAACTGCAATTGTGTCTGCCCATATAGTGGTACAGCATAGCAATAATAGGTATTTCGAGGAGATCATGACAAAGTTTGAGCTTTGTCCCACTGCACCTGCTACACATTTCAAATCATGACCCTTCTAAAACAATGATTCCAAATGGTTTCCTAAATCCATTTACCGATTCAGCAGCAGGTTACCGAATTGCTTAGTGGATTTAGTATATTAAAAAAACGAATGTTCTTGTCGCAAACCCTGTGAATTACCAAATTGCAGGGTATGCGATTACAAAATGCATTTATGCATCTGGCTCAGGAAGGTGAAGTCAGTTTAGGGTCTTGTCGGTAGGTTGGACCTTGTCCAACATCATCTTCACAGCCCCGAATGTGGGCGTGGCCAGGAGTAGACAATTCTAAGGTTTCCAATAGTTTTCTGAAGCACAAGTAGTTGGCTATTACGTAGGGCCCCCTAAGGTGGGCAAGATCCACTCGAACCTGCAGGGAGGGTGGAAGTGCCCCAGTGCTCCTCAGGGCCGGCTTTAGGCATGTGCAAGCTGTGCACCTGCACAGGGCCACCAAACCCCAGGGGCCACCACGCCAATATACATCCTTAAAATATGAATCCTCTGAGGATGGATACATATTTGCGTGGTGGCCCCTGGCAGGGATTTGGCGGCCTCCGGCTCTGTTCCACTTCTAAACACCCTGACCGCCTCCCCTCTTTACTGACCTGCGCGCTCCGCCCCGCCCGGACCCCCTCTTCCAGGCCCCCTACCTACGCTCCCTGCCCAGGGCCACCATGAGCCTAGAGCCGGCCCTGTGCTCCTGTACGAGCCAGTGCTTTAAATGGGCAGGTACTGTATGGTATTGAGTGCCTGCATTTCTCAGCACTGCTGCAATACATTTAATGGTAGAGCAGTGGTACTTCTCTGGGAGAGTACCTGCACTTCTCAGCACTGTTGTAATACCTTTAATGGGAGAGTCCCTGCACTTCTCAGCACTGTTGTAATACCGTTAATGGGAGAGTACCTGCACTTCACAGCACTGTTGTAATACCTTTAATTGGCGAGTACCTGTACTTCTTAGCATTGCTACAATACCTTTAATCGGAGAGTACCTGCACTTCTCAGCACTGCTGTAATACCTTTAATTGGCGAGTACCTGTACTTCTTAGCATTTCTACAATACCTTTATTTATTTATTTATTTATTTGCAGGTTTGTATAGCGCTAGGAATAGACTTCCGCAGAAGTATCTCCACGCTTGAGACAGCCGGCACGTAAGCTTAGCAAAACAGTAGCGTTAAAATTTATAAAAAGAAACCCTCTGACAAATACTTAGGGGCATATTACCAACCAATAGAGATAATTTTTGTCTCTAACTTGTTTAGAGACAAAAATTATCGCCGCACATCGGCGATTTTTATCGCAGATAAACCTTGCTATTAGCAAGGTTTATCGCAAATGCGATAAAAAACGGCCGCAATGCATGAATATCGCTGAAAAGTCAGCGATATTCATGCATTATCGAGCAAATGCTCTTAGCCATGTTATCCACCTCCCATTGGTTAACATGGCTAAGAACTGCTCAGGGCAGGTGTTAGCTTTTGGAGATATTCGCGCTTAACGCGAATATCTCCAAAAGTTGGTAATAGGAGATAGCGATGTTAGCGACTGTTTCCAGTCGCTAACATCTTGGCACGCCCACTTTGCATGTCATTAGTGATAAATATCACTGACATGCAAAGCGGGGCCCAAGATGGTCGCTATCTCCTATTAGCTGTCGCTAACTGGTGTTAGCGACAGCTTGGTAATAGGGAGATAATTTTATCTCCGCTTTCTTGGCTTTTAAAGCCAAAAAAGCGGAGATAAACCCCCTTGATAATATGCCCCTTAGTTCTAAACCAAAGACTTGCTTCAACTAATTTTGGCTGAACAGAAAAGTTTTCAATTGTTTCCTAAAACGGAAAAGGTCAGAACATTGCCTCAGTAACAGAGGGAGCACATTCCACAGCGTAGGACCCACTACAGACAAGGCCTTACCGCCTAATCTAGCTCTGCTGATCTTGGGTACGCTCAGGAGCTGCTGTTCACTGGACCTAAGGGTGCGGGTAGGGACATATGGTATAAATTTGTTTACCAAATAGTCCGGTCCTAGGTCATGTAGACCTTTATGTATAATACAGCAGGTCTTAAACGTCACTTGTTGCCGTATAGACAGCCAGTGAAGTTTATTCAACAGGGGTTTAGATGGCGATCTTGGGGGGGCATTAAGAACAAGCCTGGCTGCTGTGTTCTGCACCACTTGTAAATGGTCCAATACCTCTTCATTTGCACCTGCTAGAAGACCATTACAATAATCAAGACGGCTGATCACCAGAGCCTGAACCAAGGTTCTTCTAATGGAGTCTGGGAGGAAAGGGAAGATCCTACGAAGGAGACCTATCATATGAAAACAGGATCCCACAATGCTGTTACTATGTTGTTTCATGGTCAATTCCGGTTCCAGCCGTACTCCCAGGTTCTTGATTTTTAGCTTAGGTTCAGGAGTTGGGCCTAAGTCCAGTGGCCACCAATCAGGGGACCATAGGACCTTGGCTTCACCGAAAAGCACCACCTTTAATCGGAGAGTACCCACACTTCTCAATACTGCTGCAATACCTTTAATGAGAGAGTACCAGTTCTTCACCGGGAGAGTACCAACACAGGTAGATAGGTAGATAGATACTTTATTGTGCATGGTTATTTAAAACCTTTGTCAAGTATTGAGGGTAGGATCACCTATCCTTATGACTATGCCCAAAATCAACTGTGAAACGCTGGGGTTTCTTATCCGAATTGAGTTTATTTTAATTCCAACATATGAATTCTTCTATTCTTGTATTAACCACAAGTGGTAACTGAAAGCTTCTTTGCGTACATAATGTTGGGTCCACAAGGTTCCTTTTTTTCTTCCGTGTTCATAAATGTCACATGAGTCTGGATCACTCTGTCGTTTATTAACCTCACCCATTACACTTTTACTGTGTGGATGAATTACTTACACGGCACGTTTTCATTTTTTGGAACCCGATAGTTTCACTGTGAGCACGTTTCGTTGATAACCATGTCACTTTGGTTATTATTGGCTTATGCATATGGAGTGATTAATATCCCCACCCCCTCCCCCGGCCACTAAGGTACTACCCGACTAGGTCTACTTGCTATCAACCCCTCCCCTCCCCATCCGCCATACGGCCACAGCAACCCTACATCCACAGCCGTCCCCACCCCCACACAGTCCAGATAGGGCGTACCATGCGCCGCTAGGGTCACTGATACACTACTGTACACGCTAATACTAGTCCAACTGTTGTTGAAGTGTTCCTCCCTCCTTTCTTTTTTCCATTTCTTTTTTATTTCCTTTTTTCATTATTTCCCTGTTGTATCTCTTGGTTGACAGTGAGTTCGTTTCTGCTGTACTCACAATGATGTTCATTTTCCCCTCCCTGTTTACCCTTTACACAATGTTTATTGCACACTGCCACGATCAGGAGACTGTAGCCCAGCGATCCATATGGCACTATGGGATGTGACTCCTGTCTTTGACCTCATCCGTGCCAACCAGGGAACACGGCCTAGAACAATCGCTGTTGGCTTTTATGACCACCTTGGTCCTTTTGGCAGTGACACATGCTACAGGCACTGCAACCCGAGACTTTTCCTGGCACTGATAATTGCGAACTAATGCATCTCCCCTGGCTACTGTTTATTTTCACTTATGTATGACCGACATGTCAAAACAAGTTACTGGCTGGGTAAAGTTTGTAGTTTTTATGACATTGTATGATCATTTGGTTTGTTACTTGTGAAACTAAATAAAATCTGGGACCATTGGTCTTTAAAAAAAAAAAATATGGAGTGATTAATATGGTCCTGTTGTATCCCTTGTTTCAGACCCCTGACGAAGGGTCACCGTTTTCTGACCCGAAATGCATTGGGTGGATGAGAATCGAAGTTGAACTTCTAATATTGTGACATAAGAAACCCCAGCGTTTCACAGTTGATTTTGCGCATAGTCATAAGGATAGGTGTCCTACCCTCAATACTTGACATTGTACTGAAAGGCACGGCTTGACTACGTGCGACGACTAGAGCGCTCTCCAGTTACATGTATAAACATTGTTGAAGCCTTCCATTACTCAAGCGAGTGCACAGGGATAACACATTTTCTCTATTTAAAACCTTTACAATATAGAGGAAAGAAGATTCAATTTCTAAAACATAAGTCGAATTTAAGCATATTACAACAAAAGATCCGTCCATAAAACAAAAAGCAGAATACTTGGAGTAATAACAAAAACACAGTTAAAAGAAGCTTGACATCTAGTTAAACAGTCTACTTGTCATAAAAAAGAAAAATTTTAAAACCAAGAAAGGTTCTCCATCAATGCCGGCCAAAGGGAGGAATAAAAAAGGGCCGATGTTAAGTTATAATAACAGTACAGAGTGTCCCAATTTATAATTAATGGTGGTCGATATGTGGGAAAGTCAGGGTGACACTCTGGTGGTTGATCATCAGGGGATCCATGGGGTTCAACCTTTAGACTTTTTACGGTGCTAATGAATTTGTTCGGTTTCCTTCAAAGTTTTAAAGCAGGCCTCCGCTTTTTCAAGAAATTTCACCATTCTGCAGCTCAGCTGGATGTCGTCTCCTTTAAAGCAGGCAAGAACTGCTTGCCTGCAGGTTCGTATGTTGCGAATATTAAAAAGAGGTCGCAGGAAGACGCGTCAATCATGGGCGAGCTTGGTGCAAGTAGTGATCAAGTGAACAATGTTTTCCTTGCCCTTCCTGCAGAGACGGCATGTTGTTGGTAAGTGTGGCCGTAACCAGGGAGGTAGGTGGGCCGCTGACGGCAGCAGCCCTAGGCAAAATTTCAGGAACTTCTCTTTTATTTTTTTAGTAAAACCTATCTGAAGATAGGTTTGAGGCAAGGACGATGGGTCCGATTCACAGAATGAACTTAAGACTCAATCCTAAACTTACTACTATTTTGGTATTCACAGAATGCACTTACTACTTTTAGCATTCACAGAATGAACTTACTACTTTTGGTATTCACAGAAGTTAGGATTTTGTCTTAAGTCTGTCTTAAGTCTGTCTTAAGTCTGTCTTAAGTTTGTCTTAAGTTTGTCTTAAGACAAACTTAAGACAAAATCCTAACTTCTGTGAATACCAAAAGTAGTAAGTTCATTCTGTGAATGCCAAATGTAGTAAGTGCATTCTGTGAATACCAAAATAGTAGTAAGTTTAGGATTGAGTCTTAAATTCATTCTGTGAATCGGGCCCGTAGTATACGATTGGAGCGTAAGCCAGCCGTGAGCCCGCTCTGATAGGGAGGCTTTTTCCTGCAAAAGTGATTCCTTCCGGACTGTCTTGTTGACCACCTTATTAAAGACTGCTGTAGAGCATGGAAGATCCCAGAGTTGCTGTAAGCCAAGGTCCTCGATAGCAGCCTCCAGGTACCGCCTTGCCAAGCATGTTCCTTTGTTTTGAAGTTCCTTCCACAGGAGAGCGTTTCAAAGTATTCGAGTCTCCCCTGCTTATTCTGTGCAAGGTTTTTATGTAAGCTCCCTTGCATGCCAGCTCTTCTTTTTGTAACCCGAGCTCTAATCTCATTTGGGCAGGGGATGAATACCTTGGGAGGCCAAAGATCATACGTAGTGCTTTTGCCACTGTTCTGTCTATTAGAGGAGCATCCCTCCCTCTCATAGATTCACTGCCATAAGTTATGGATGGAATTAACTTAGCCTGTATCACCTTAATAAGCGGATGTAAACTTGGGCCGGAGACCATATTTTTTAAATTTCTAAGACTTGCTGCGATGGTTAGTCCTCTCTTTTTTTATGGCTTCGCACTGTGGCACGAAATTTCCCTTGTTGTCAATGATAACTCCCAGGTATCGATATTCACGGACCATTTCTAGCTTTCGAGATGACAAAAGCCAGTTTCGTATTGATTTCTTTTTGGAAAGGTTAATGCACATAACTTTTGATTTTTCGCGGTTGATGGTAAGCATATTCACCGCGGAGTATCTTGAGGTGATATCCAGCAGCCGCTGGAGGCCAACAGGGGTCCGGCTGATGAGTAGTAAGTCATCGGCATAGAATAAATTAGAGATCTGTGAGCCCCCTAACTTTGGGGCGTGCGAGTTGCATTCATTCAGCAACGTAGATAGCTCTCCCATAAAAAGATTAAAAAGTGTTGGGGCAAGTACACAGCCCTGTTTTACTCCTGTGTATGTAGGGATTTTTTTTGTAAGAAAGTCACCAGTGCCCAGCCTAACTTGCACCCATGTCTCGCTGTGTAGAAGAATTAGTTGGTTTAAAAGCTGCGGAGAAATGTTCAGCTTCTGTAACTTTTCCCACAGTAGGTTACTATTGACATCGTCAAAAGCTGAGCTATAGTCGATATAACACAAGTAGAGTGGATGGTTTGCTTCTAGGTCTGCATCAATTAATAAAGAAAGTGCTAAAATATTAGTAGAGGTGCCCATACCTTTGCAGAAACCTATTTGGTTGTATGGGATTGCTGAAACATCGGCTGCCCAAGATGATAATTCTTCTAGAAGCAGACCCGCAAAATATTTTGCCTCATTGTCGAGCAGGGCTACTAGCCGATAGTTTTTTGGGTCGCTTTGGTCTCCCTTTTTAAAGATAGGAGAGATAATTGCTCCCCTCCACGATGAAGGAATTAGTGATGTCTGTAGAATCTTAACGAACATTGGTTTAAGTGAGGCTGCCCAATAGTCCGGATCTTCCTTGAACAGAATGGGGGGTATCCCATTTGGTCCCGGTGCCCCCTCGCCTCTTCCCTTTGAGATTCTATTACAGATCAGTGCGCACTTAATTACAATTGACTGGTCTAGTTGCAAAAGGTCGAGGCATTCATGACGTGGTATTAAACGATCCTCTGAGTCGCTTATGGGTTTAAGCATTACTTGGATGTTGGGGTAAGTACAATTGAAGTGCGAGCTAAGAAAGGTTACCCAGACATCTTCTAGAACGTGGGAATTGATACCTTGACTCCGCACCGAAGCCAAGTTATTGATCTTTCTCCAGAATTGGGCGCTATTGTTAGATTTGGCGTCATGTAAGAGTTTGGCCCACAGGGCCTCTTCTGCTTCACGCTTGAGTCGCCAGATCAGTCTCCTGCGGTCACGTTTTAACAACCTCAGTTCATCCTTGGCAGCAGGGTCTATCCTTGCCCTTCGTAACTTTTGACCAATAAGAGTTTTTTGGTTTTTTAGATGAACGTTGTTTGTAAAGGTATAATTGTGATACCGCGTTTGATTTGCGGCGTTGCACCCTCCTTCGAGCTGATTTTTCCTCTGTCTTTTTCCCATATTATTGCGTAATGTTTCTGCAAATATCTCCCAGCTGGCGATTGGGTCGATAGTTTCTTTTTGGGCTTCGCCAAGTACTAGCTTGGCATGAAGGAGGAGGCCCGGAAGATCATCTGTTCTGCACTTTAACCGCCTATCATTTCCTGTGTAAACTAGTTCATGCCCAATAGCCCGTTCTGGACTTAATATTGTGAGGGCCTCTAGGGTCACTTCTTGTGGTAAGTGATCACTATAGTCAAGTAATCCGATATGGAAATCAGTTGTTGATTGAAACAAATTACCGGAGAGGAAGGTAAAATCAATTTTTGAACTGGTCGTTGTACTTTGAAATGTTGCCGCTTGGGGTCGATCCCCAGGGAATCTCCCATTAAGCGCGCGAAGACCAAGTGGCATATTACCAAGCAATAGCGATAATTATCGCTATTGCTTGGTTAGAGACAAACTTTTACCGCTGAGCTGCGGGGATTTTTATCGCAGATAAACTTTGGTATTACCAGGTATTGCCTCCTGTTACACTCTATCGTGTTTCAACCTTTGCGTCCTTGATTTAACAGTCTTTTCTCTATGTCGGGTGTCTTACTTGGTCCGTTTTCTATGTACACTTGGGTTGTTTTTTATAAACACACTTTCTCTCGCGTACCCATGCTATTCTGCCGGTATGTGTTCTTTGAGTGCGAGAATCTGAAGATTTCGGTAAGCACCACGCATGTAAACTTCGTTGTGGGATTTTTGGTCTCCTTAATAATGCGCACTAAGTGAGTGTTGTCCAATGGGTATTTACACTTGTATGTGAAACGTCTCAGAAACTTGTTTATTTTCCAGTTTCACCCACATCATCCGTGTACCCCACCCTTCGAACTCTGGTTCTTCCCATCACTTGCGGCGTATCTTTTTTGCCACTCACGACCCTTTCTGCACCAGTTTTCACGTTGCTTTGGAGCTTATGTTTAACTCTAATTTTTCGGTTCGTACTTTACTCATCTTAGTGGAATAGGTCCGCTCCCTGACTTAGTGTTTGGTTTCTTTACAGATAAATAGCATTCCCCTGACGAAGGGACCCCCGTCCCGAAATGCATTGGGATTTTGGCATTTTGAATCGTTTTGTGATGTACTACATACTGAGTATTATTTGAACATTACCTGAGTCTATATGATAAAAATATAGGACCTTTGGATTAAAGAATATTCTGATGAACGTTTTGGTCTTTTGAATTCGATGAACAATTGGAGGCTGTTATCCTCCATAGGAGCTCCACAGGTTTTAGTGTGGGTACTTCCTACACTCCCCTGGTTACACCAGGAAACACAGACTGGACTCAAGAGACAGTTGGTCGGGGAGCTGGCTTAAGACAGGGGAACAGTTGTTATTAACAGTTATAAGTTTATTATTTACAGCTCTTCTTGCAGCTCTTGCTGCTCTCTTCGCTGCTTTCTGTGAGCGGCCCGTTAGTCACCGCGAGCCCTCCATGCTCTCCATGCTCTCCAAGCTCAGTCCCGTTCCCTATAGTTCAGAGGGACAGGAAACCCTATCAAGAAAAAATGCCGCTGCAACTGCGCATTAGTGACAATGTCAATGTGGTGTGCAGCTCCTAGAGGGAAGAATACTGCTGTGCTTCTGTGTGGAAGAATAAGGGGAGCGGCGGGAGAGGTGGTGCGATAGAGTGACTCACCTCGCTGTTTCAGGCTGCTCACGCCAGGATGAAGATTCCTGCAGGGCTTTAAGTGAGTGAGGCACCGCTCAGAAGCCCTGCGCTCCGCGGCGCTGAGCTCTCGCCGAGCTCCTCCAAAATCCAAACGCTGATTGCCAAACTCGGCGTCCTCCCATTACCAGCAGCACGCCAGTGCCCGCGGAGGTTAGTCCAAGGAACGTGAGGACGGGGATAGACCCCCCTGCTCTTCAAGCTTCAAGCCGATGCCTGCCGAGACTCCCGCTTTTCTCACTGCTTACGGCTACGACTACAGATTTAACTTTTCAATTATCAGGCTTGTTCAGGTTCTTGCAGCGCTGCAGCGCAGCAAAGTACCTGCACTTCTCAGCACATGCTACAATACCTTTAATGGGAGAGTATCTGCACTTCTCCGAAGCAAACTGGTAGTCTAGCTAGTGAGTACCAACACTTCTATATTTTCATTTAAAGCACTGGTAGGGAGCTCTTTAGCATTCAAAAGGGCACAGGCTTAGGCTTTCCACCTGAGCTCTAATATTTGCACTTTATAGAGTGTGCACTTTTTGGATACATCAGCGAGTTATGGTCTCACTACAAGCAAGTGTCAAAGCTTTGTATCTCTTGTATTAACTGAATGTATGTGTAAGAGCATCTGTGGGGGTGAAGAGGTGAATGTGAAACTTAATGGTTCTTATGCCCACCTCACTACTCAGAGCTTTCTGAGCTGGCTTTGTTTTAGTAAACAATACAACTAGAAGATCACACACTTCCATGAAGAATAAAGTTCGAGATCTTGGGAGGAGAAGCTCAGTGGGTTTGTGCCCTGCAGCAGCTTCCAGTCTCTCTGTCCCCCACCCCCATTCAGCAGGCTTGACAGTGTTTGTGTCACATGACCCCGCTCCTCTCCTGGACACCAGACTGGAACTGGCAAAAGTGCTGTCAACGACCAATCAAGTGCAAGTACAGGGAGTGGAGTGGTAGGGGGCTTGGAGGGTAAGGAGGCATCTGCACTGGAGAATGAAGTCTATCAAGGGGGCAAGATAACGAGGGCCAGTGAGCCCGTGGGCAGAGCAGTTCTAAAAATGAGAAAAGAAACCAAGCATTGGTAATGCATTGGTTTTGCCTATGTGCTGACTAATAAGCTTCTTTTAATCAATCCCCATCATGGACGAAGGGACGAAGAAAAAGGCTCCCTGACACGTATCACTGGAAGGGGAGGATGTGGCGCAGCTGCCAAAGCTGCTGACTCGAGACCTGAGGTTCCTGGTTCGAGTCTTGGCAGCGCAACATCCTATGTTTCTGAGCAAATCACTTAGGGGCAGATTTACATGCCCCTTGAGCCACTATTGCGTCACTTTTCCCATGTTAAAAGTGACGCAAAGGTGGAGCCTTGTAAATAAGTGCCTTAATCTCTGTGAGTGATAAATTGAGCTATATAAATACATTAATTTAATTTAAAGCATCACGCAAGCCAAAGAAAAGACAAAACTGTATGAAAAATAGTTACACCAAAGCAGATGTTAACAGTATTTTGACTACAGGAAACTGATAAGAGAAGCAGACGAGGAACAAGCATTGATAAATGCAGGAAAATATGCTACAGCCAATAGAAATGGAGAAAAAGTAAGTGCCAATCACAGGAACCAAGGAAAATCCAGGAAAGTGAGGGGGCTGGATGTATGTAAGTCCCTTTTAAGATTTATATTCAAAACAATACTTTTCACAAGCACAGCATAATCTGGTTCCTTCTTTGTTTAGCCGGTGGTTGAGGTTGCTTTGTTGTTGTTTTTTTGAATGGTACCATTCTTATAAATATGTATTTTTTTTAAAACACTACCACCACACATAAGCTAGCGGGCCCATTTAAAAGTACATTAATAGTATTTTTTCAAAATCCACACATCCAATTTTCTGGTGCACTGTTCTGTGGTTATTAGTGTGTCTTCAGCGTGCTGTGTACAATTAAGAGGTAGAGACTTGTATATTTACGCATATATATCTTGTATGAATTGATTTAGAGTTGTTCCATTGCCCTTGTCCTGAGGAGACCAAGAAGAATACATAGGCTGAAACGCGTCTGCGTCGACATTTGTGGAGGAGTCTTCGCTAAAATTAACAAAGAGTGATTTATAACTTTTTGTGACACAAGAGAGTTAAAGAAAAGGCACTTTTGCTTCAGTGTATGCTTTTGACTTCCTCTAAGTGGATCGCCTTGAATCAATGGTGATCCACCTAGAGGTAGACAAAAGAGATAATATTGTGGGGTATTGGTAATGTAGAGTGTTTCAGCAGTGTTTGTATTTATTATATGTATTTTCGTATGTCTACGAGCAGTTTATTTGTCTGTAGATCGGTCCCATATTGTATGTGTGCCTCAAATTGACTTAGGTTTAAATGACAGAAGTACTAATGACTGGAACTAGAGCAATTGAATGTTCCCTATGCTATAAATAAATGTTTACATATTAGTGCCCCCGCACCAATTGCTTTTGTACATGCAGGCAAAACCTAACAAGCAGTGCAGGTGAAACTTAAATAATGTAAGGGTCACGATCCCCACCTTTGTGGGCATTTCACCTCTAACACAGTACTGCGCATGTATATGCAAACGATGCCAGCTGTGTTCTGCTGTCAATAGGCTGCTAAACGTCACCCCCCCAAATCAGATGCCTCTAGGTATTATTATTGGGGGGTTTTCTGTTTACCTCCCTGTGAGTTCTGCTCCTTGGCCAGCACACAGATGTCACCTCCATGGAGCACAGCTTCACAGATGTGTTTCACTGTCTACAGCAGCAAAGGCCAGGAGAATCACCAGCCCATGTTGGATACTTACATTTTTTATTATACGTATATTTGTGAGTATGCTACTCTCTCGATTGTGACATTCCAAAACTGCTGACCCGCCAAGAAGCTTGTTTCCCTCAGTCCGCAACCTTCTCACTTTTTTATTAGTCATCCTTTTTTACAAGTTTAAATATAATTCACGTGTTTTGTATCATTCTGGACGCAGCATTTTACTTCACTTACTTTTTGCAATAACAAATAACCAAAGGAAAAAAACATATCATTAGATAATGAGCTCATTATATGTTTGCACTTCTATTATATTATTTTGTTACCTAACATATGAAAATAACATCATTTACAAATCCAATAGCTCTAACAAATGCGAGAACGTTCGCATTGTAAACGCAGAGGTGGGGGTGGGTGACACGGAGGGGGGATGGTGAGGTGTGTGTGTGTGAGAGAGAGTGAGAGAGAATACGTGGCGGGGGGATTAAACGTGTTTCCCAATTACCAGGCGCAGTAGCATCTAATGTTACTAGAGGGGCAGTCTGCCTGACAACAACCAGCTCTTCTTTGGGGCAATTTGCATACCCAGAAGCCACTGCAGACCCACAATCACTTTCGTTTCAATGCAATGACCGCAAACAGCCTTTTGAAGCTTTGAAAATCAGGAATATATTTATGTGTATACAGGTTTTGGTGAATGAATGAACCAAATCTTGTTATGCGCATACTTAGCCCAGTGGGCGTCAAGGCGCCTAAATCAAATATAGCAGCACAAAAATCCCCCATTCTGCAACCTTCTCTTATTGATATGCCCTCTTAAAAAGGTAAGTTTTAAGGGCTTTTTTAAATGTATCCAATGTAGGAAGGGTTTTGATTAGGATGGGGATAGAGTTCCAGAGCTTTGGAGCGGCAACAGAAAAAGCTCTGGCTCCCCATCTAACTGATTTAACACGAGGAACAACCAGTTGACACAGTCCAGAGGAACGAAGATCTCGTGTGGGGACATAGCGCGTGATCAGGGAGCCAATGGCGCTCGGAGGGCCTTCTATAAGGGCTCTGTAGACCAGACACAGAATCTTGAAAGAGATTCTTTGATGAACAGGAAGCCAATGGAGTTCTTTCCTGGCTGCAGTGGCAGAGGAGGATTTAGGGAGAGCCAGGACAAACCGAGCTGCAGCGTTCTGCACAACCTGCAGTCGGTGAACCAAACTTTTATTGGCTTCGTTGTAGAGAGAGTTACAGTAGTCTAGTCTTGATCCCACCAAGGCAACAGCAACTTGTTTCCGAGCCTGGGGGGACAGATACCCGCGGATTTTATTGAGTATCCTAATCACACCCCAGCAAGTAGACACGGTCCTGTTGACTTGAAGGGTCATAGAGAGAGAGGTGTCGAATATTACACCCAGATTTCTGGCCGATGGGACGGGAGTGGGGCAGATGCCAAGAGAAGATGGCCACCACTCATCAGACCAGGCATCTTGGTCCTTCCCAAAAATCAACAGATAGCATTACATTTATTCATGTCATAATATTGCTTTGCAGTTATGTCGCTGCGTACACACTGAAGCAGAAACGTTGGGGCATATTATCAAGGGGGTTTATCTCCGCTTAAAGCCAAAAAAGCGTAGATAAAATTATCTCCCTATTACCTAGCTGTGTGCACTGCACACCTCAGGCCCGGAGGAGGAGAGGGACATGGGTTCATGGAGCACCAGTACCCTCGGCGGCACACCGCGCTGCCATTACCACGCGTCTTCGTGAGATACGTTGTGATGTACCGCGATCTAAAAGATCACATTGTAACATCATACAACTGCGCACGGGACTCACTGCCTATGATCGAGGTCATGACTTAAAATGATAGACCACATAAACAATGAACTGCTCTACGCTAATCATTCGCTTCAAGCACAGCCGGCCGCAGCCGGACCCGCGATCTTGTTACTCTGGCCTTTCCTCCGTCGGCTGCAGGATAGGGGTTGCTTAGCTTTTTTGGCGTTACCACTAGTACGCGTTTGGACTACTTTCACTTCCAGCCGCAATTTTTTCTGTTTGTATCTTTTATGTAACGCACGTAATCCAAAGTCCTCATGTATTGAAACTGGTTCTTATGTAAAGCGCTCTGACACCTTCGGGTAAAGTTTGCGCTATATAAAATCGCATTAAATAAAACATGAAAAAAAATAAGGCTTCTTGACGCTAGAGGGCGGGCACAAACAAGCACAGTCACCGGCAATTTAAAATCATTAGAAACAGATATTCTGGTTTATAGTGACCAGAGTACTCTGTGCGGGACTCCACTGGCTCCTAGTGTCAGCCTCTGGTACTGCACCCACAGTGTATTTAAAGCGTGGGGCCTGGGAGAGGTTATTAGGGCACCCTAGTGACCACTTGTTGTCCTGCGCCCTTGTGGTTTGTGAGACCCTCCTATTCCTACTGGACCTATAGTCAGTTTTGCCAGATTTTGAGACCTGTCCGAAACCTAAAGCTATCCGAGTCGTACAAATTCATACTCAACTCAAAACGACAAGACCAGTAGCGGTCCAACCCAACCCTAAGTTGAAAATCTCAATTTGTGCAAAAACATACTTCAAAAATATTTCTAAATTCTATCAGTGGCCGCCGGCACCAATCTGGGGTGGCGTGGAGGCATGGGTGTCCACGCTGTGTCTCTCATCTGCGTCCCAACTCTGCTGGTACCGAACAGGAACCAGGAAGCACCCAGGCTCCCCTGACCAATCACAATGCTGCAATATGTTATGTTATGTTATGGAAACTTATATCGTGCACAGCTGCTCCAGCAAAGGAGCGTCCTGGCGCTTGACAAGGTAGACAACACAACACAACAAGAAAGCAACAGACTGAAAAAAAGAGCCAACAGGCTTAACAGAATAGAAAAGTCGTGAGGGCCCTACGAAATGAGAGGAGATCATCCAGAGCACGTATATTTAAAGGCAGAGAGTTCCACAAGACTGCAGCCCGAACTCGAAATGAGCGTCCTCCAGCTCGGCTAAACTTAAACCGAGGGACCACTGCGAGTTCATGGCCCAGGGATCTTAAAGAGCGGGCAGGGACATAGGAAAACAATAGATTCGTAAGAATCGGGGCAGGAGAGCCCTTAAGGATTTTGTAGGACAAGCAAAGCACTTTAAATTGAATCCTCTGCTTGACCGGCAGCCAATGAAGGGAACGCAGAGTATTGGCCACGGAACCGAACCTAGGCAGACCCACCACCGCTCTGGCTGCCGCGTTCTGAACACGTTGCAGACGTGTGATTTCGGCCTGATTAACCCCCACCGTCGCCTGCACCACAAGCTGCCTAGTCGAGGCATCAAAAAATTTCAAGACTGGTCTTAGACCTCGCAAAATGCCAAAACAGCATGCAGCAGTTCTCTTGGTGTGAGAGACAAAGCTAAGGGCAGGGTCTAACCACACCCCGAGATTTTTTATCTCCGTAACCGGAGTCGGGGTGATCCCAAGCTCAGGAGGCCACCATATGTCGCCCCAGAGTTCCGCCTGCTTGCATTCTGGAACCTTGGGGCATCCAAGTGAGAATCCCCGCTGAGCGTGACCGCCAGCTGAGTGTCGTCAGCATATGAGACCATAGTCATGCCCCACTGCTTGAAGACATCAGCCAACGGCCTCACATATAGATTGAACAACGTGGGGCTCAGCGAAGATCCCTGGGGGACCCCAAGGCCCAGAGGATGGCGTTTGGACTGGTGGGGCGGAATAGCCACGCAAAAAGATCGATCGGCAAGAAAGGAGCGGAACCACTGGAGGGCAGCCCCTATGATGCCAGCTTCCTCCAGGCGCTGGAGCAGGATCTTGTGAGAGACGGTGTCTGAGTGCCATGGTTCTGCGCTCAGCCAGGGAATGAGAACCTGGGCATGTTCTCCATGCAGGCCGTAATGCAGCCTGCATTAAGAATATGTGAAGAACATGTGAAGTGCGCATGACTGTTTTGGCCGGCACCAGAGGGCCAGCCAAACAGTCACTGCGCACTTGGGGGCAGATTTACAAGAAACTGACGCATCTGTTGAGATGCGTCAGTTTCCCTGTGCCAGCCTGCGGTACCCTTGCGCCACCATGAATGCGCCGTATTTATAATACTTATTTACAGCAAGGGGTGGTGATGGACAGAGTCTCTGAATTAAGCAGAGTACTCTCACCCAGTCAGAAGATCAGGGCTAGATCCAACACCGTTTTTTAGCTCATTGTACCATCCCAGTTTCAGAACCCGGCTGTATGCAAATTAGTCTGTCCCTGGCCCAGTGCATCATGGGAACAGGGCAGACCAGACTACAAAAGCCAATTCTTACACTGGGAAGGAAACAAGCTTCCGGGGACCGGTTTCTGGCATTACAGCCGTCTTCGGCCCGGCTTGCTTGAATCCTGATGGTGCAATGAGCAAGGGACTCACATCTGAGTATAGCCTTCCACGCTTAGGGTGGACAAAATTATTTACTACAAGGGGTGGTGATGGACAGAGTCTCTGAATTAAGCAGAGCACTCTCACCCAGTCAGAAGATCAGAGCTAGATCCAACACTGTTTTTTAGCTCATTGCACCATCCCAGTTTCAGAACCCGGCTGTATGCAAATTAGTCTGTCCCTGGCCCAGTGCATCATGGGAACAGGGCAGACCAGACTACAAAAGCCAATTCTTACACTGGGAAGGAAACAAGCTTCCGGGGACCGGTTTCTGGCATTACAGCCGTCTTCGGCCCGGCTTGCTTGAATCCTGATGGTGCAATGAGCAAGGGACTCACATCTGAGTATACCCTTCCACGCTTAGGGTGGACAAAATTATTTACAACAAGGGGTGGTGATGGACAGAGTCTCTGAATTAAGCAGAGTACTCTCACCCAGTCAAAAGATCAGGGCTAGATCCAACACCGTTTTTTAGCTCATTGCAGCATCCCAGTTTCAGAACCCGGCTGTATGCAAATTAGTCTGTCCCTGGCCCAGTGCATCATGGGAACAGGGCAGACCAGACTACAAAAGCCAATTCTTACACTGGGAAGGAAACAAGCTTCCGGGGACCGGTTTCTGGCATTACAGCCGTCTTCGGCCCGGCTTGCTTGAATCCTGATGGTGCAATGAGCAAGGGACTCACATCTGAGTATACCCTTCCACGCTTAGGGTGGACAAAATTATTTACAACAAGGGGTGGTGATGGACAGAGTCTCTGAATTAAGCAGAGCACTCTCACCCAGTCAGAAGATCAGAGCTAGATCCAACAGCGTTTTTTAGCTCATTGCACCATCCCAGTTTCAGAACCCGGCTGTATGCAAATTAGTCTGACCCTGGTCCAGTGCATCATGGGAACTGGGCAGACCAGACCAGACTACAAAAGCCAATTCTTACACTGGGAAGGAAACAAGCTTCCGGGGACCGGTTTCTGGCATTACAGCCGTCTTCGGCCCGGCTTGCTTGAATCCTGATGGTGCAAGGTGCAAGGGACTCACATCTGAGTATACCCTTCCACGCTTAGGGTGGACAAAATTATTTACAACAAGGGGTGGTGATGGACAGAGTCTCTGAATTAAGCAGAGTACTCTCACCCAGTCAGAAGATCAGGGCTAGATCCAACACCGTTTTTTAGCTCATTGCACCATCCCAGTTTCAGAACCCGGCTGTATGCAAATTAGTCTGTCCCTGGCCCAGTGCATCATGGGAACAGGGCAGACCAGACTACAAAAGCCAATTCTTACACTGGGAAGGAAACAAGCTTCCGGGGACCGGTTTCTGGCATTACAGCCGTCTTCGGCCCGGCTTGCTTGAATCCTGATGGTGCAATGAGCAAGGGACTCACATCTGAGTATACCCTTCCACGCTTAGGGTGGACAAAATTATTTACAACAAGGGGTGGTGATGGACAGAGTCTCTGAACTAAGCAGAGTACTCTCACCCAGTCAGAAGATCAGGGCTAGATCCAACACCGTTTTTTAGCTCATTGCACCATCCCAGTTTCAGAACCCGGCTGTATGCAAATTAGTCTGTCCCTGGCCCAATGCATCATGGGAACAGGGCAGACCAGACTACAAAAGCCAATTCTTACACTGGGAAGGAAACAAGCTTCCGGGGACCGGTTTCTGGCATTACAGCCGTCTTCGGCCCGGCTTGCTTGAATCCTGATGGTGCAATGAGCAAGGGACTCACATCTGAGTATACCCTTCCACGCTTAGGGTGGACAAAATTATTTACAACAAGGGGTGGTGATGGACATGAGTCCCTTTCTCACTGCTCCATCAGGATTCAAGCAAGCCGGGCCGAAGAGGCTGAAATGCCAGAAACCGGTCCCCGGTAGCTTGTCTCCTTTCTGGTGAAGAATTGGCTTGGTAGTTTGGTCTGCCCTGATCCCATGATGCACTGGGCCAGGGACAGACTAATTTGCATATAGCCAGGTTCTGAGCTGGGATGGGGCAGTGAGATAAATAACGGTGATGGATCAAGCCCTGATCTTTGGACTGGGTAAGAGTGGTCTGCTTAATTCAGACACTCTGTTCATCACCACCCCCTTTTCTGAATCGTTTTTGGCCACTATAGGTGTGGCAGGGTATACTCAGACATGAGTCCCTTTCTCACTGCTCCATCAGGATTCAAGCAAGCCGGGCCGAAGAGGCTGAAATGCCAGAAACCGGTCCCCGGTAGCTTGTCTCCTTTCTGGTGAAGAATTGGCTTGGTAGTTTGGTCTGCCCTGTTCCCATGATGCACTGGGCCAGGGACAGACTAATTTGCATATAGCCAGGTTCTGAGCTGGGATGGGGCAGTGAGATAAATATCAGTGATGGATCAAGCCCTGATCTTTGGACTGGGTAAGAGTGGTCTGCTTAATTCAGACACTCTGTTCATCACCACCCCCTTTTCTGAATCGTTTTTGGCCACTATAGGTGTGGCAGGGTATACTCAGACATGAGTCCCTTTCTCACTGCTCCATCAGGATTCAAGCAAGCCGGGCCGAAGAGGCTGAAATGCCAGAAACCGGTCCCCGGTAGCTTGTCTCCTTTCTGGTGAAGAATTGGCTTGGTAGTTTGGTCTGCCCTGTTCCCATGATGCACTGGGCCAGGGACAGACTAATTTGCATATAGCCAGGTTCTGAGCTGGGATGGGGCAGTGAGATAAATAACGGTGATGGATCAAGCCCTGATCTTTGGACTGGGTAAGAATGGTCTGCTTAATTCAGACACTCTGTTCATCACCACCCCCTTTTCTGAATCGTTTTTGGCCACTATAGGTGTGGCAGGGTATACTCAGACATGAGTCCCTTTCTCACTGCTCCATCAGGATTCAAGCAAGCCGGGCCGAAGAGGCTGAAATGCCAGAAACCGGTCCCCGGTAGTTTGTCTCCTTTCTGGTGAAGAATTGGCTTGGTAGTTTGGTTTGCCCTGTTCCCATGATGCACTGGGCCAGGGACAGACTAATTTGCATATAGCCAGGTTCTGAGCTGGGATGGGGCAGTGAGATAAATAACGGTGATGGATCAAGCCCTGATCTTTGGACTGGGTAAGAGTGGTCTGCTTAATTCAGACACTCTGTTCATCACCACCCCCTTTTCTGAATCGTTTTTGGCCACTATAGGTGTGGCAGGGTATACTCAGACATGAGTCCCTTTCTCACTGCTCCATCAGGATTCAAGCAAGCCGGGCCGAAGAGGCTGAAATGCCAGAAACCGGTCCCCGGTAGCTTGTCTCCTTTCTGGTGAAGAATTGGCTTGGTAGTTTGGTCTGCCCTGTTCCCATGATGCACGGGGCCAGGGACAGACTAATTTGCATATAGCCAGGTTCTGAGCTGGGATGGGGCAGTGAGATAAATAACGGTGATGGATCAAGCCCTGATCTTTGGACTGGGTAAGAGTGGTCTGCTTAATTCAGACAATCTGTTCATCACCACCCCCTTTTCTGAATCGTATTTATAATACGGCGCACCATGGCGCAAGGATTGACAGATGCGTTCAAAATTTGGACGCATCTGTTGCCCAAAAATCACGCTTTGCTGGAGTCGTGTCGCAAGCACAACACAACTCCAGAAATGCTTTTGAGGCCTATTCTCACTACACTGCATCACTCCTTAAGCCTGCATGAAGCAGGCGTAAGGTTTCGACGCAATAGCATCCTAGAAGTGACGCAGTGAAATCTTGTGGATTTCATTGCGTCCCTTTTACAAGGCTTTCCTCCGTGGGAACGCCCACCCTGCATGCATTTTACATGACGCAGGTATAATGTGATGCATGGCTTTACAACATGACACATCTCCCTAGATAAGTAACATTGCAAGTGTCCACATTTTGTATGCCACCGCTGCATCACAAAAGTGTTGCAAGGAGCTTGTAAATCTACTCCTCAGAGTAGGCAAACCACTCCTCCCCTGCCCTGAGAGCAGAGCAGCCCCGCCCGCCCACCCGCCCACAAAGCAGCTCAGAAACATAACATGATAATAACTTTGTTATCATTGAATGTTTCCTTTATTTACACTGCTTAAACCAGTGGGACGATGCTCCTCCACCTTAGTGGAGGAGCCGCCCCTGAATTCTATTCTACAGTAGCTCTCCCCAGTGAGGCAACTGGGGCTGCGAGCTGCACAGAATCCTGGCAATTGTGGTGAATTAATTGGAACTTTTAAAACTACGAAAAAGCTTCTGTGCATTTTTTAAACTTAATCGTTTTTACTGTTTCTATAATCGGGGGGCTTGCCTGTAGTTAAGGGGAAATACTTTGTTAGGCACACTGACACCGCTGACACTCTAAAACTCCACTTTTCGGCACTGCCGCTTTTTTTCGAATACCGGCGACGGTGGGCGCCATCTTGAGGAAGGCAGGGAGAGCGCTCTAGTCGCGCTATACTCCCGCCCCCCTTTCTCCCTATATCATGTGCAAACCGGCCAGACGGCGCAGCGGGCTGGCGCAGCGGGCGCGCCGGATGCGCGCCTAAGCCGCGCCTAAGCCAAGCCCGTCTGCGCCCGTCCGCGACCGGATCGCGCTGGGCGCAGGGCACGCAGTCGGGCTGAAACCCGCCATCAGGTATGATAACAATTATTTACTGTCCCTAGGCCCTCCACCTTCCCCCCACGGTCGCGACTGTCCCCATATCGACCCCCTTTCCAGCCCCCTGTTATGTCCTTGCTGTGAATGGACTCCCTATATACCTACAAACGAAGTCGCCGACTCGCACGATCCTCCAAAGACCCGCCCCACCCTCTTTAAGGGAGGTCTGGTGAATGCCAGGTCTCTAGCCTGCCATTGCCAAGACGTGCACGATCTAATATTAAGCCAAGAGCTTGATGCCTTGTACATCACTGAAAGTTGGCTCAATGAATCTTCCAACCCTGATCTTGCTATTGCCCTCCCCCCCGGTTTTACCATTTTCAGGAGAGATAGACCCTCAGGTCGAGGTGGTGGGATAGCACTAATCATCAAGGATACATTTCCCTGCCACACATTTGACTTATACCACCTTAAGGACGCTGAAAGCTTGGGCTTCTCAATTAAAATCACTGCCTCGTTTTCCCTCTCGGTTGGGCTTCTCTATCGCCCTCCGGGCAACCCTTCCTCATTTCTCAACTCCTTAGATGAGGCCCTCGGTGCACTCATGCTACAATACCCTAATTTCACGCTCCTCGGCGATATGAACTTACATATGGAATCATCTACTGATCCCCACACTATCTCCTTCCTACAGTCCTTGAACATCTTTGGACTCTCCCAACATATCAACACGGCCACTCACAGTGCTGGACATACCATTGATGGCATCTGTTCTAATCTTTCTACCCTTTCCACTTCCCCTCCATTGCCCCAAATTTGGACCGACCACTTTTTCATCCCCTTTGATATCACGACACCTATTCCTACCCCATCTAGTCCTAGACATACACAAGCCACCTTCACAGTCAACTGGAAGAAAGTGGCTGAACGAATAAAGCTTGAGTCAAAACCACTGCCCTCACCCCCCATGCTAACTGGAGATGTCGAAGTTGACTCCTGCAACTTCCACATCTGGATGCACCAAATAGTCGCGGCTAACTCTGAACCTAAAAACAATCAAGGAAAGGGCCCTAAGAAGAAAAAACCTAATGCCCCATGGTTCACCCAGACCCTTGCAGACAGCCACCTCCTTTGTCGGAGACTAGAAAGACATTGGAGACAAGCATATGATACGACCTCCAAAACACGCTATGTCCAACAGAGGAAAGCATACCTCTCTGACATTAAAGCAGCAAAAAAAGAATACTTTACCAATCTCATAATGGAAGCGCACCAAAATCAAAAAACCATCTTCACCATAGTCAAGTCCTTCACTCATCCGAAAGCTCTCACCACCGATGTACCTCCCTCAGAGAGTCTTTGCAACCAAATATCTGACTACTTCATTGACAAAATTATCAACATTCAGAAAGACTTTCCCCCACCCTCGACAACCACCGCAGAGGTAACAGTTAATTACCCTCCTCTCTCCAGTTTCAAACCAGTATCCTTACAACAGACAAGTAAGGCTATCCGGGCCTGTAAATCAGGAGCACCCACTGATTCCTGCCCCCCAATCATTCTTCACCATCTGATTGACACAGTCAACCCTTACATTAATGGAATCATTAATGAATCCCTTGAATCCGGAATTGTACCTGCCGAATGGAAGAAGGCCACTGTCAAACCCCTGTTGAAAAAACAGAACAAATCATCTACAGATTTGACTAACATGCGTCCCATCTCCTTACTTCCTATTCTGGGCAAAGTCACGGAGCACCTTGTGCATGAGGAGCTTAAAACCTTCACAGAAGCCCATAACATCTTGCACCCTCAGCAATCGGGTTTCCGCTCCGGTCACTCCACCGAAACAGCTTTGATCGAACTTGCTGATTCCATCAAATTCCTACAGGATGAGGGCAAGCAAGCTTTCCTCATCCTGTTGGATCTCACAGCAGCATTCGACACTATCTCGCATGTCATCCTAATCAATCGAATGCGAGAGATTGGCGTAACAGACTCAGCCCTGGCCTGGATTTCATCATTTCTATCAAATAGGTCTCAGACTGTGACACTAGGACCACACCTATCCTGCGAAAAGCCAATTACATCTGGAGTGCCCCAGGGGTCCATATTAAGCCCTTTATTCTTCAATATCTACATGGCACCCCTCTTAGCTGTGATAGAATCACATGGGATCCTGGTCACGTCCTACGCCGACGACACTCAATTGGTCGTCACCATTGACAAACAGCGTACTGACGCAGATCTCCGGTTTAAAAACTGTCTCTCTGATGTCTTTGAGTGGCTAAATACCAATCATCTTAGATGCAATAGCGCAAAGACAGAGATCATCCCAATAGGTAAGAATCTTTCTTTTTGCCCGAAAGATTGGTGGCCCACAGGATCCGAGGCCCCTCCTAGTGCAGTTACATCAGCTAGAAACCTGGGCGTACAATTCGATTCTTCCCTTACTTTTGACGACCATGTAAAGATCACTGCCGGTCGATGCTTCGGATTAATAAAATCTCTGAGGAAATTTTTTGATTTCCTCCCAATCGCAGCCAGAAAGTCAGTCGCGGTAGCCCTTTTACTTTCCCGACTTGACTACTGCAACGGCCTTATGGCCGGAGTGAAAAAATCTACTCTCAGAAAGTTGCAGAGCTTACAACATGCTGCAGCCCGACTGGTTTTACAACTCTCCAGAAGGTCATCTGCGTCTGCAGCCCTGAATTCACTTCACTGGATGTCACTGCATAAAAGAATCCTTTTTAAACTGCTTCTCACAGTCCATAAAACCATGCAAAACACAGGACCCCGTTACTTTGTAAACCGTTTTAAGCGCTATAACCCTTCGCGCTGCCTGAGATCCTCTGGGACTAACCTGGTTCAAATTCCCAGATTTAAATATAAGACCAGAGGCGGAAAATCCTTCAATGTTCTGGCGGCCAAAGCCTGGAACACCCTACCCGCCTGCCTTAGAGCCACAGACAATGAGAACGATTTCAGAAAACTCCTCAAGACATGGGTCTACAAATTACCAGACTCCTCTGTCCTGGCTGCTATTTAGTCTTCTCTTCCATTCATTCCACTTTTCCAGCTATTCCTCTGCAGCTCGCCCAGCGCCATGATGCTCCCCTGGGAGCGAACGCTTGCGCTTTACAAATGCCCATAAATATCAAATGTACATATAGTGGGAGTCAGGTGAATTTTACCCACATTTCCACTCCACAGACCTCAATCCCTGTCCAATGTAGGCTTGATTCACTTATCAGATTCGATTGCAAACCTAAAATCATCAGATGTATCAAATCTCTTGACTTCACCTGTGACAAAACATGAAACTTTTTACCTTACATAAATATAATTACAAAGTCCGCATATTACCAGCTGAACATCCTGCTACCCGCTGTAGACTTCAAAACAGTGGTTCAAGCAGGACTAGGGAAATGCCCTGAATATGGTAAAACCTAAACCACACCTTGCAGCTTTAATGGCAGCCCTAAATGGGCAAGACTCATCAAGGAAGTTTAATGGTTTGGGCACATCACACCGTCCATGATTACCAGCCACTGCCTTTCACAGAAGTTGGGACTATTCTCAAAATTGCTAACACAATGTACCAAGTCGTGAGTCATGGCTTCCAAGACACCTGACGCAATCCCCTCAGTGGGCAGCCAATCAGTACAGAGGATTCATGCCTCTGGAGCTTCCAAGATTCAAGAATCAGAGAACAATTTTCTTTCTTTTTTAAGTAGCATTCCATAAATCCGGAAATCAGGGCCTCATCACGACGGCTGAAGGACTGCGATGACCAGGCTGTCGGTGGCAGTCTTTAAGCCATTTTACCAGGGATTTCCGTCTACCATATAATAATCGCATTTTGATGGGTGATGGTCAGAAACACAGACCGCCTCTGTCCCGACAAGTGGTCTATATCCCACCGCCTGTTGGACCTCCCTGGTGTTCCAGAATTGCGGCAGTGCCTGTCAGGCACCGCCATAGGGATTACAATATACCTCTCAACCGGGAGTTCTATGGCGGTCAACCCTGGTCCAGGGACATAGGTACCATAGGTGCCCCCCTACATATCCCTACAACATGTGGTAGGCACCGCATGTTGCCTGCCATGCAGTGCATGGATATGTGTGAGGTGTCTGTTTTGGCTTACGGCGGGTGCTGCAGAGCATAGCACCAGGAAATGGCGGTTGCATCCTAATTTGCCCTGTGGGATGGACACCTCATAGGCGGGCGGTCCCAAATACGATCGGAAGGTGGACGGACATCCTAATTACCCCATAACTCAGGAAAAAAAATCCCTGGGTGTGGGTGTCATTAGTTTTTGTTAAAGTTTGGTAAAGTTTTGGTGACTGCTTCTGTCTGTTTTGACAGCTGTTCAGCAAACATGTGTATCTTGACAGGAAGCGCCATGACACGGGTTTCTATAAAAGTGAGAACATCTCTACTGAGCCTGCAGTGATCTCTAAATTTGGCCGAGGTAAGTCCATGGGGGTGGCAGAATGAATGTCCTCCACCCTGACGGATGGAGTATCATCCAACAACCTTTAAATCTGGTGCTTTGTTTACTCATAGTCAGCCAGGGGAATCTTTTCTAATTTCAAGAGGAAACATTTGTCCCTCGTACCCATTACTTCTACACTCTACCGCTAAGATCCATAAGGGGACGACACCACCACTCGGACACCCGATTGTGTCCGGCATTGATTCTTTGCTGGAACCACTCAGCAAGTTCTGTGATTTTTATCTGCACCCCCTAGTGACTAAAACACCTACATACCTCAGGGACACCACAGAAGTTTAGACCATGAGGCACAGGGTCAAGACGGATTTGCTTATGGCCATGTCTGTGTGGTATATAAATAAATAATACCGGATCTATTTTTGACTGGACATAGTAATAACAGATAGCTCAATAAATAAGAGTCAAGATTCGAGGTAGTAGGAGTTTGCAGGTTTAATACAGCATAAAGGACAGGAACAGGACAACCTGCACAGGAACAGGATGGCAGCGCTGCCTGGGGCAGGATCGGAATCGGGGACGACGGCGTAACTTTTAATAACAGTGCACAAATATATATACTAAAACAAATGCATTACAATACATACAATAGGCGGAGCAGTGGGTGGGATCAGTAACAGTCGCGAAAGATAAGGGTGAAAGTAGGTGTAACAGGAGGCGTATACATAGACATGTGATGTAAACGTAACAGAATATGTCATAAATGGGGCGGAAACATGGAGGGGGCTACCTAAGGAGCCGGGACCTCTAACCTAGTGGTGCGCGCAAACTGACAATGACGTGTTACTAGGAGAAGCTGGGGGCTATGACTTCTGCGCTAGGAGCAGAGACTGAAGTCTGGAGAGTCAGGGCGACATGTACCTAAACACTATCTAGTATCTGATGTTTAGAGAACATGTTGATATAAACTAAAAGTTATCGGGGTAAAGGCTAACAGACTCTAAGACTGGTGCATGCATTATTCTACATGTAGTGCGTGTTGAAGAATATTAAATGACCATTAATACAGTATTTCTCTTACATGGAGACGTAAAGGCTAGACGATGACTGAAACTATTGATGCGATTCAGTAGCTAAGGAATGCAGAGAAGGAGGGCTGGACTGATAACTAGAATCATAACATACTTTTGGCAGACTAGCAGGCAGAGCCAGGCCGAGCCGGGCACTGTGAGACAGGAAGTAAGTGAAGGGTCAGGAATACAGGTGGGGGCTGTATCGCTCCTCAGCGAGGGCTCAGGAGACAGGAGCTGAATCTGGTGTCCGGGCCCTTTTGAGGCCTAGAAACGGGGACTTTTCAATGAAATAACGTGCACACTGAGAAACGTGGCAACGTAACTTTACATAGGCCTAATATTCGTTGTATTCACGAAAACTGGAAACTGGCATACTAGAGATGGACACAACTGTAAGTGCGTTTTTAATCGAACATGGGGAATACATATGCATATTAATCATGCACATGCAACACAAGATGGGGAACACGTAGGGACACAGAACATGGCAAAATTTACTTTTCCACATCTGAACTGGGGTGGCGTGGTGAGAAAAATAATGATGGGTTAAACCCAGATCTGTGACTGGGGGTGAATGTTTTGCCACATTCCGTCCATCCTCTTGTGTGTTTTGATAATTTTGCAGAACCAGCATGTATTAACTATCTAGTGACTCTGGACTTAGAGGCACTTTATACGAATATTCCCCAGGACTCGACACTTACAGTTCTAGAACATGCCTTACAGAGTGTTGACCAATGGCCATATGAAACCCCCATCGCATTTATTTGTGACTGTGCCTCTCTAGCTCTCAAAGAGAACTTTTTTGCCTTCCAGAGACAACTGTACCATCAAATCCAAGGCACCAGCATGGGAAGCACCTTTGCGATGAGCCTGGCGTGTTTGTATATGGCCGACTTCGAGGAAAAATTAATCTTGAGAGGGATCAATCCATACAGGACCAACATCCTGGTGTGGCGTTGTTAGATCGACTATATCATTCTGTTCTGGCAAGGGGATGAGGAACAATGCGGAACCTTTTTCAAATGGATCAATACCCATAATCACTTTCTGAAATTCACCGACATCAGTTCACAAGAAAACAGAACTCCTGATCTCACTACAGAATGGTGTGCTCAAAACCACCAATTACAGAAAACCCACAGACAGAAATAGATTGCTTCTGTATGAGAGCTACCACCCTAAAGCATTGAGAAATAATCCACCAGTCGGTCAGTTTTTGCACCTTTGCAGATACTGCAATACACTTAACGAATTTGAGTCTCAGTCTAAGATACTAGATGACAACTTATCAGTACGACACTTTCTTAGGAAGGTCATACGAGATGCCTACAAAAGAGCAAGGAATAACCATAGGGATGCCCTCCTAGAGGTCGGTACCAAACCAGAGTTAGATGCCTTAACCTGTGTGACCACATTTACACCTAACTCCAATAAAATTAAAAAAATTATCAAAAGGCATTGGAACATCCTCAAAACAGGCAGCTTCAGCCCACCTCCATTGTTTGCATTCAAACAAAATCTGAGAGACACATTGGTCCATACTCGACCAAAAGCCACAATTCAGAGACAACCCACTCTCTGGTCCTTACCCCCAGTAGAAGGACGCTACCCGTGCGGGACCTGCACTGTGTGCCCCCTGACTACAGCATCTAAACAGATTGACCTTGGTTTGCCCAGACCTTGGCTTCAAAAACGCCATACTAACTGTAATACAAAAAACTGTATATACCTTATCACCTGTTGCTATGCCATGAAGTATGTGGGCATGATGATCTGCCCTGTTAAAACCCACATTGGGAAACACAAAAGTACTATCCACTGTAGGAAAACCAATACAAGGCTACAGAACCACTACCTAGAGAAAAATCATCCCCCTGACAGTCTCCGTTGGACCATAATTGAATCCAATCCCAACTGATCCACACACACATTATTTAAACAAGAACAACGGTGGGTGTTCGGCTTCAAAAGCAATTTGGTTGGTCTGAATTGTGCTCCGCCGCAGTTCCAAATGAAGTGCATCAGGGATTCATCTGCTGTCCTATTGCTGGAAGGCAATGGGACAGCTCATTAAAGAATTAACAGGACAGGCATCCCTGTCCTATGAACTGGTTCTCTATGGTTTGGGCATGAATTGCAATGCAAATAAAGAAAGGACGCTATGGAGAATAATAAACTGCGTGAAAGAGACGATGTGGGAAAACAGGAACCTTTCCTTGTACAAACACCAAGCAATCACGGAAAAAGAATGCCAAAAACTTGTTTTCAATAAAATACTCTCTTACATGTGCATAGACACCCATAGATTTGGACAAGAGTGGGCAAAGGAAACCTGGAAAATCAGGAGTTGGTCTGGATGGGTAAAATGAGAAATCTTGATGGAAAACCACCAAAGATAGCCTGTGTGCGCTTCTTTGAGAATGGTTAAATGTACAGCACCCAAATATAAGGGACTGCTTAAAATGTAAACCTGACAAATCATTTTAAATAAAGTACATTTTTTACAAAAAAAAATAAAATTGTGTGGTGGCTGATGACAAGGATTTGAAATTTATGGAAGAGCTGTGCTAAAGTAGAAATCCAAGTCTGTGGTATTAAAAAAGCTTTCATCTGTTAACCACGAAGAGTTTTGTAATCAAACATTAATAGATTAAATCTATACTATTAAAATAAAGAGAGAGCCCAAACCTTTGAGGCGGGTAATCTCAGGAACCACAGCACCAATCACAACACCCAATACAGGGTTGGAAAGGGCAGTTGCAGCAGAAGGACATAGGCTATGCAGACGCCCACCATATACATTTAAAAGGTTAAAGAACCGTGCCAGCAAAGTAGTCCCTTGTGGGCGTGTCTACATTGTGCTGTGGGTGTGTGCTGGGGGCGTTACAATCGCTGGGGGCATTCCGTCACGAGTGTTGTTTTTTCTTCCCAGGTTCTATACATTCCTGCTCCCTTTAAATAGTAATTCAGTGGAGGTCCCATTCTCTTAGAACCACCCCAAGCACAGTTATGGGCAAAAATACACCTAAAAGGCCCTGAAAAGCATTATGGGATAAGATTAGCCTAATTTTTAGCATTCATGAAAGGGTTTCAATGTTTTTGAATTTTACTCATCAGGGACATCTTGGAACAACGAGGTGAAATGCAGCTTGATGTATAATATTTTAAATGCTATTGCATTTGCCTCATCAGGGACATCTAGGGACCGCGAGGTGAACTGCAGCTTGATGTATAATATTTTAAATGCTATTGAATTTGCCTCATCAGGGACATCTAGGGACATCGAGGTGAACTGCAGCTCTTTGTAGAATTATTTGGATACTCTAATATTCACTTCCCACTGCTAATCTCTTCCCATAATGCTTTGCAGGGGCTTGATCCCATAATCATCACCTCTCTCACTGCTTGCTGGAAGCTAATTTCACTTTTGTGAAATGACTATATGCATTTTAGCATGTAGAAATACTTGTTATTTTACCTTGAATATATGAGGTTTCTGTTTTAATATTTGGAAATCTGACGGAACGAAATATTGCGGATTTATTGTACTAAATTTGCGCCAATTCCGCCCACCCCTACTTTAAATAACCCTGTACCCCATAATCATAACCCACCCTTACTCTATAAAATACCCCAACACCCTTAAACACTAACCCATCTTAACCCTATAAATATACCCTGTACCCCAAAACCCAGACCTATCCCTAAACCCTAAAAATACCCCTGTATCCCAAAACCCAAACCTAGCCCTGAACCCTAAAAATACCCCTGTACCCCAAAACCCAAACCTAGCCCTGAACCCTATAAATACCCCTGTACCTCAAAACCCAAACCTACCCCTGAACCCTAAAAATACCCCTGTACCCCAAAACCCAAACCTAGCCCAGAACCATAAAAAATACCCCTGTATCCCAAACCTAGCCCTGAACCCTAAAAATACCCCTGTACCCCAAACCTAGCCCTGAACCATTAAAATACCCCTGTACCCCAAAACCCAAACCTACCCCTGAACCCTAAAAATACCCCTGTACCCCAAAACCCAAATCACCCCTGAACCCTAAAAATACCCCTGTACCCCAAAATCCAAACCTAGCCCAGAACCCTAAAATACCCCTGTATCCCAAAACCCAAACCTAGACCTAAACCCTAAAAATACCCCTGTACCCCAAAACCAAACCTAGCCCTGAACCCTTAAAATACGCCTGTACCCCAAAACCCAAACCTACCCCTGAACCCTAAAAATACCCCTATACCCCAAAACCAAAACCTAGCCCTGAACCCGAAAAACACCCCTGTACCCCATAACCCAAAACTATATCTGAACCCTTAAAATACCCAAACACCCCAAAACATATACCTCAGTACCCCAAAACATATACCCCTATACCCATACTTGCCTTATCCAAACATGTAAAAAAAATACATGCTTTTACCATTCATGCATTTACAACGAATTTCGTTGTAAATGTATGCGTGGTAAAAGCATATAAAATGTAATGCCATGCGTTATAATGGCATTGCGGATTCATGGTACTTTCGTAATGAAAGTATGCGGAGTGATGGTATGCGGAAAGAAAGTCGCGGAATAATGGGTGTTTACCCTCCCCCGTAAGTACATTGGTGGTACGGCGGCCCACATCTCCAGCAACATACTACATTTTTTTCACCACCGATTGGAGAAATGCACAGGTCTCTCTCATTGATGCCCAGCACCGACATACACTTTTAGACACACCTCCCACCACAAGTTCTAGAATTGTGAACTTTAGAGATGGGGAGCTACGTTCGAATCTCGGCATCAGCTCAACATCCTGTGATTCCAGGCAAATCGCTTTGTGTCCCCGTGCCTACCACAAATGAATGTGTTCTTCTGTAATGTAAATTGTGCTCATGCCATGTTGTCGAGTTTGCGCTATATAATATTGCAAGGAAAATAAAGTAGGGAAACTCGAGTTCACATACTACTGAACGCGCACTCTTAAGTGCATCAGCAGTGCACTGTGAATCGGAGCGTTTCAAAGGCCTGTCACAGATAAGAAATGCTATCAAAACGAAATCCTACGAAACAATATACTACTGGCCGGCAGCAATTCATACCCGACAACGTCGGGACAGGCTGCTAGTTAACAATAAAAGCTTCCAACAGATATAGAGGGTTGCTACACAAGTGCATTGTAGTAAGGATTTCCACAAGGAGTCAGGATGGAGGTTCCAAGATAATATTTAATGTCATATAGTTACAGGAAGTTGAGCTGAGCAGGTGGAAAATATGCTATGAAATATGCCATGAAGTATGCCCCACCAGGAGCTGTCCTCCTGGAAGCTCAGCCTTCAGTCACCAACTGAATCTCATCCCCCAACAAACATTCTATGACATATATAACATTCCAGACACACAGGCTAGAGAGCAGGGGAAGAAAGAGGACAGAGCAGGAGAGAAACATTCATCTTACAACATATCCCCCTTCTTACACTACAGAACAAAAAAAAAGGAAGAAACAAGAAAAGATTGAAACATGTAAAACGTAATAAACAGTATATAAAAAAAGAAAAGCGAACACAAAAGAATACAAGAATAAGAAGAGAATCGAATGAAATAACAACACCCATCCCCTATCCTTACAAGGAAAGAGAAAAGAAAATAAAGCAAAAGGCAAGGAAAAAACATAAGAACCAATACTAGAGAATAAGAAGAAAAACACAAAGAAGAACGCAGAATAACAAAGAAAACAAGAATTAGAAGTCAGAAACATACGCACAAGACCAGAATACCTGACGTCAAGGCAACCCGACATTAAGTGAAAAGGTGAAAACAACGAACCAGCGCTGCAACAGAGAAGCACCAAGACACAAAACGCAAGAGATAACAAGAACGTGCGTGAAAAGAAGAAAGTAGGCAGCACTCAAGAATATCGGAAAAGAATATCAGAAGAGAATAATCAAATGCCTACAAAAAAAACGAAGTAGAACAACTGCGCAGTAAGTCTGTGAAAGATCTAATAAGAAGAACAAACAGACTAAGAACGAGAATTAAATAAACTAGGCCTAGAACAGAATATTGCAAACAATACACCAAGAATGAACGTACGTAAGAATTCATGAAAGTAAACCCCAAGAAAACAGAAACCGAAGAAACGTAAAGGGGTACATATATAGGAAAAGGAGATGAAATAAATAAATCACCTCCCACAAAGAATTATAAAAGGTACACACAGCGGTAGAGCAGAAGAAAAGCATGTCAAACATTGCAAACAAAAGGATGAAGAGAAGCAATGTAATAATAAATACTTTTGAGAGAAGAAAAGTGTACCGTTATATCAATATGCAAACGAAACAAACCAGAAAATAACCATAAACAGGCTTGTAAATATGAAAAGTTATACACAGTAAAACACAAAATATCATGCTCATATGATCTGCAAACCATAACCTGGGAATTAAATACAGAGAAAAGTACAGGTCAAAGAAAATGAAAGAAGTAAATTAAAATAAATAAAGTAGCCACCGTAGTCAATATCTGAAAAGAATAAACACTGGTGAGCGATATCTCACCCGGGCAGTACATCCAAAGAAACGAGGTTCTTCATAATGTTAAAGGCAGCAGGCATGGAAATTTTAAGTCCAGGCAGAGCGCAGTAGAAACTGGTGAAGAATGAGGCTGCAAAAACTTTATGAAAAGTCGGATATTGAAAAAAAAACGTGGTTGGCAAAAGAACGCGGCAAAGAATAATCCAAACTTAGAGTTAAAAGAACGTATTCAATGTCACGAAACGAAAGATGGCGGCACGTAGATGACGGCATGCCGGGTGGCTGCAGGCACGAACTTGCACTAAACTAAACGTGCAGCAGACTTGAAGTGGCGGAGACGTCATGAGGAAGAAGGCATCGCAACGACATCACAGAGGTCCATGGAGGAGGCGTAAAGAAGTATGCACAAGCTACTTTTAAACTCGAAAAGGCTCGAGCAAATTCCAACGGACTTCAAAGGTAGGACTAAATAAACGTATTTTTTTTTTTTTTAAATGTAACGTTTCAAAGCGTGAGAGCCAAAACATTGTAAAAATCCAACTGGCCAGGATTAAAATTGGAAAGTTCGTACAAAACATTGTAAAGATCCGATTGGCCACGATTAAACTTGGAAAGTTCGTGCTGTTAAATATTTGGCACAGAAACGTTGTTGAAATCGTAAAGAAACACAGTACAAAATGCCCAAATGCCTCATAGAGATCCTCAATGACTGAATGTTCCGAATATAGGTAAATGCTGATGGTGAACAAAGCGGAAACAAGGGGTAAAACAGCAAAGTCCAAAAGAAGGTTATAGAATATTCTTGAATGTGTTCACAGTTAAAGAACAGTCCCAGACATGTTGCTCATTGGAAAGTATTGATTCTGCTATTACTGAATGCGTAGTAATATTTGGATCAAAACAAAACAGAAAAACACAGTAGGGTGCTCAAGCCAGCTGGGTTTCTGTTAGAATTGTAATTGAAAAGTTGGATAAAAGAATGCCACGCTGTAGACTGGGTATAAAATGTAATCGCACACAGGAGTTCAATGAAAGCGATGAAAAGAGAGTTGTGAAGTAAAATCAGAATAAAACTCACCAAGCATGATAGGATGTTGGCACACCCAGGTAAGGCTGGCCGGTGTAAGTTGGTCACTGGTGGGGCAAGGGCAGCCAAAAAATTACAGGTGAAAGTATCAAGCTTGGGTTCTTTGATGTAGTTGCAGATCTTGAGAGTGTATAAGTTGCTGTAGAAAAATTCCTTGAGTAGTAAGTCCTTGAATTAGAATCCACGCAGGGTTTGTAGTCCAAAACGTCGCCAAAATGTAGTAAATATTTCCACAAGGAGTCAGGATGTAGGTTCCAAGATCGTATTTAATGTCATATAGTTACAGGAAGTTGAGGTGAGCAGGTGTAAAATATGCTATGAATTATGCCATGAAGTATGCCCCACCAGGAGCTGTCCTCCTGGAAGCTCAGCCTTCAGTCACCAACTGAATCTCATCCCCCAACAAACATTCTATGACATATTTAACATTCCAGTACAAAAGTGAGAGGTGATGGGCGGAGCATCTGAATCAATCAAACACTCACACCCAGTCAAAAGATCTGGGTTTAATCCATAACCGTTCTTTAGCCCACTCTGCCACCCCAGTTCAGACATGGCTATATGCAAATCAGTCTGACCCTGTGCCTCATGGGAACAGTCCAGCCCGAACTGCCAAGCCATGTCTTCCCTGGACTGGAAACAAGCTTCCGAGGACCGGTTTCAGGCATTCCAGCCATCTTCAGCCGGGCTTGTTTGAATCCAGTGGCAAAGTGAGCAAGGGACTCACGTCTGAGCATACCCTGCCACACTTATGGTGGACAAAAGTGGTACAAACGGGGGTGGTGATGGACGGAGCATCTGAATCAATCAAACACTCACACCCAGTCAAAAGATCTGGGTTTAATCCATCACCTGTCTTTAGCCCACACTGCCACCCCAGTTCAGACATGGCTATATGCAAATCAGTCTGACCCTGTGCCTCATGGGAACAGTCCAGCCCGAACTGCCAAGCCATGTCTTCCCTGCATTTTTTGGTAATTAGAGTTTATTCTAGTCGTTTAGTGCTCAAAATGTACGAGCTTTTCTCTCCATCTTTTAATGTCAACACCGGACAGTTTGCCGCGCTAATATTCATAGATGTCTTACTTGTAGCACAGTCAAGAATAAAAACTAATGTGTTCTTAACATGATAGTTAGATCTTTGTAGTCAGTCGCATTTTGTGTGGTGGCTGATGACAAGGATTTGAAATTTATGGAAGAGCTGTGCTAAAGTAGAAATCCAAGTGTGTGGTATTAAAAAAGCTTTTATCTGTTAATCACGAAGAGTTTTGTAATCAAACATTAATAGATTAAATTAACAATAAAAGCTTCCAACAGATATAGAGGGTTGCTACACAAGTGCATTGCAGTAAGGATTTCCACAAGGAGTCAGGATGTAGGTTCCAAGGGCCCGATTCACAGAATGAACTTAAGACTCAATCCTAAACTTACTACTAATTTGGTATTCACAGAATGCACTTACTACTTTTGGCATTCACAGAATGAATTTACTACTTTTGGTATTCACAGAAGTTAGGATTTTGTCTTAAGTCTGTCTTAAGACAGACTTAAGACAGACTTAAGACAAACTTAAGACAAAATCCTAACTTCTGTGAATACCAAAAGTAGTAAGTTCATTCTGTGAATGCCAAAAGTAGTAAGTGCATTCTGTGAATACCAAAATAGTAGTAAGCTTAGGATTGAGTCTTAAGTTCATTCTGTGAATCGGGCCCCAAGATAATATTTAATGTCATATTGTTACAGGAAGTTGAGATGAGCAGGTGGAAAATATGCTATGAAATATGCCATGAAGTATGTCCCACCAGGAGCTGTCCTCCTGAAAGCTCAGCCTTCAGTCACCTACTGAATCTCATCCCCCAACAAACATTCTATGACATATATAACATTCCAGACACGCAGGCTAGAGAGCAGGGGAAGAAAGAGGACAGAGCAGGAGAGAAACATTCACCTTACAACATGTATGTTCGAGTAACTAATCGTTTGTAAGTTTCACGGACTACCGTCATTTGAGCCTTTTGTCCGTCGTCCTTGAGGGTTTCTTTCAGTGACGCCTATTGTTCCTAATTTTGGGGATGACCGCAAACTGTGCAGTTACCCCGCTCGCACTTCTCTTTTGAACTCACGAGACTGCAGCAGCCCCTCCCCCACCTCGCTCAGTCTGTGCATAGGCCCATTGTCATTCTGACTGTGGATGATTATCACATAAAGAATGACAAATGGGCCAAAGGGCAGTGAAGCCAGTGGTTAATTTGTCAAATAAAGAGTGCCTGGTCTCTACTCTGGAGGCAGCGCTAACAGGAGAAATGTGCTGGTGCAAACTGCCTCCTGACTAGAGTCCCAGCACTTGGCCTAATGGCCTAATGGCTAGAGCTGCTGATTTTGGAGCTGGGGAACCGCGTTCGAGTCTCGGCGTGACTCAATGTCCTATGAGACTGGGGAAAATCATCTGCCCTCTAACTGTGTCCTTAACTGGTGCTATGAGCACCTGTGCCAAGAATTAGGTGCCAGTGCTGAGCACTGGAAAGCACCGGCTCAAATTAAGCACTGAGTGAAGCACATGGTATATCTGTTTAACTGGGGGGTGTAACGGGCTCAGATAAAAGTGTTTTTGTCCCTTTATTTATTTTTTTTAATTTATTTTATTTAATGCACTTTAATATAGCGCAGACTTTACCCAAAGGTGACAGTGCGATTCAGAATAGAACCAAGGACTTTCTGACTTTGATCTGTGGCTCTCAGCTCAGCATAAGACAGAATAACAAATAAACACAGCAGAATAATCACCATGATGCAGCTGTGGGAAGGGGGCTAAAGGGTGCCAAAGTAGCCAAAGGTGGAGTCACAAAGTGAAGGTGCACAATTGTCTCAACCTAATATAAACTTATTTTGACGTCTACTTGTGTTGGTTGTCAATTTACTTACTTATGTACTATTGAGTGACCTCCTCTGATCTGTCTGTAAAACTTACCTTTTTTCCCGAATTTTTGTCCTGAAATGTTACCTACTGTCATGAATTTTGTTCAGAATTTGGACCCTTTGTTCTGATTTTTTACACTCACTGTTCTAAATTTGCCCCTATGCCAGTTGGTCACCCTAACCTAGGTTACGTTGCGTGTGTTAAAATGTCTTTAACCATCAAAGATTTTCTTACAATCAGGTTGTCGGAGACGCACTTTAACTATCAAAAACGTTCTTACAAGCAGGTTGTCGCAGAAGATTCTGTTTCATCTGACCGGACGGTGCTGCAAGGGCTTTCATAGCTCACTGGGTGTCGCATCTGTTGCAGTGCTTGTGGGGGGAGAGAATTTCAGCCCCATCAAACCTGCCTTTCATCTTTGAAGTGGGTGGCAGAACCAAGAGTCACTGCTTGAAATACCACATGTGGCTTTGCTACCTCCTCCTGAACTTAGTGCTTTGAAGCTGCAGGAAGCACTAAAAAACCTGATTCAAAAGCACAAAATATGTAATATAACTAGACTGCAGCTGTTGCACCATAAGGCTTGGGGCTGATTGATTATGGATTTGTGATGTCCTTGCGTCTCCTTTCCTCAGGCGTGCAACACAAGCCCCCGCAGTCCCCGCGATACGTGGGGCTCCCGAGCTGCAGGGGACCCCTCAGCACGCCCTTTACTTGGAGGTTTTCCCCATACTCCCTAATGGACCTAGTATTTAAGGCTGACCAGACCTCCTGGGCTGAAGAGTTCTTTGCCAACAATATAGGCTTAGTTGATATTTTTCCTGCAATCTGGGAAATGTTTAAGTTTTCTATTAGAGGGGCTGTCATATCTAAACATTCTGGGGTTCTTCGATCGCTCAGAGATAGACTTGCTGCACTGGAAAAGAGGCTGGCGGGACTAGAGCATGTTTACCAACTGAGGGGAGAGCCGCATACACTTGAGGAAATTAAAACCACTTTAGAAGAGTATCAGGAAGCAGCAGACAGGGAAGTGAAACAAATGGGCTAGAACATGCAGTGAGGGGGAACACCCTGGTGCGGTTCTGGCAACCATGCAGTGCCGCAAAAGGGAATCCAGCACAAACACTGAGATTCTGGGGGAAGATGGGAGTCAGATACATGAGACGGCGCTTATTGCAGAGAGATTTAGCATATACTACACTGAATTGTATATGTATAGCTCAAGATTAAACCCGAATGAGGAGAGCATTAAAGACTATTTGGAGCATATACAACTGCCATGGCTCACTAACTCACATAGAGAACATCTTATGGTGCCTCTGGAACCTGGCAAGATCTCATTATCAATTCCTTGAGTACTGCGGCTAGGGACCTCTACACATGCGCATTCTTCTATCCTCTCCGGACTATGACTGAAACATGGAAATCCCTCCTTGTCTACACCTTATTAATAAGTATTATTTTATATATAATTTGTTATAATTCTTTAGATCTCGTGTCAAAGAGCACAATCCTGAGATTGCACAGATCCGTCTATCGGAAACACACTCCATCATGGCCGCTTTATTTTTCCACAGTTTCAGACGGTCTACTGCAGCACGTCTCACTGATGCAGCCGTGGTCAATCTGCATGCTTCCAATGAGTGATGCACTCGCTACTGACTGCTTCCTGCGAGTACTTAGTTAGATCAACTTTGGCACATTTCAATTCTGTCCCGAACCTAGATGGACGTACCCATTTGGGATTTAGGTAAGCCTCCACCATTCAGGGAGTTTTAGCAAAGTCTGCTTAATACCGGATCTTTACCATTTGGTGCTGTTGTTTCAGACCCGCATCAATAGCTGTTACAGTGGTAAGGATTGAACAACCACTGTGTCTAGAGCTAGAGTTAGTGGGATTGAGATAGAGATAGGGGAATTCCTCCTTTTGAAATTGATGCCCTCACACACCCTTACGGGTGTCATGCTTCATCATCGGGCGGTGCTCCTCGTTGAAGGTGGCGCTGCAGTCCCCCACGGGCCCCGCAAGAGGGCTCTTTGTCAGCGATCTTTTATAGGAGGTGCCGCAGGTGGGCCTGCGGGTGTGTGGGCCTCGTGAAAAAGTGTGAGTGAAAATTAAATTACCTCGCCGGAGCTCTAACCCAATTTTATTCAAGGGTCCGGAAGATAAATTAAAATCAAAGAGGACTGGGGCCTATCCTAGAAACAAATATGTAGGAGCGATAGGTATGCTACCACTGCTCTCAGTCTGTGCAAGTGATGTGAAGGTGCAATAGGGTCAACATGTTTCGCGCAACAAGTGGGTCCCTAGTGGATTCGCAGTGCGCTTCGCCAGGACCTTGAAAGTGAATATAAAACTGTGGGTGTAAGGGAAAGACGCACTGCACTCCCACCATGCCCAAATGTAAGGTCAAAAACGTCTACCTAAGATCCATAAGGGGACGACACCGCCATCGGGACTCCCGGTTGTGTCTGGCATTGATTCTTTGCTGGAACCACTCAGCAAGTTCTGTCATTTTTATCTGTGCCCCCTAGTAATTAAAACACCTACCACAGAGGTTTTGAACCTGATTGATTATTTTGCAGAACCAGCATCAATTAACGATCTTGAGGCATATGTACAAAGGCTTTATCTCCGCTTTTTTGGCTTACAAAGCCAAAAAAGTGGGGATAAAACCGGCGCCCTATTTACAAGCATAATAGCATGTTACCACCCTTTTTCCCAACGCCTCCCTTTGCATCTCCAATGAAATGCAAAGCGGGCGTTACTGGGCGTACCCCAGATGGACTACCTTGCAAAATATCGCTGATGTTTACATTGCGATATTTACAGCCCACATGATTTTAGCACACATTAGATTTTGGTAAAAACTGCAGTTTTCGCCATAATCTAACGTCTGCTAAAATCCTGACGTAGCCATCACTAACATAGGGGGTGGATTATACTGAAATAACTCTGTGGGTCATATCAGCAAGGTTATCTCCCTTTTGCAGGGAACATTGCTGGACAGCCAGCGATGTTCCCTGCACAAACCTCGCTACCTCTGGAATTTGTATTGCTCTGGAGTAACACGTTAATAATTACGCGCTACCAGGGCGATAAATACGAGAGATAGCCTGCGAAAATATAATTATTGCTAAGCATGGCCAGTGATAATTATCGCTGGCCATTTTTAATATGCCCCCTAGTGACTCTGGACGTAGAGGCGCTTAATACGAATATTCTCCAGGACTCGACACTTGCAGTTCTAGAACATGCCTTGCAGTGTTGACCCATGGCCATATGAAACCCCCATCGCATTTATTTGTGACTGTGCCTCTCAAGCTCTCAAAGAGATCTACCAATTTCAAAAGGAGGAATTCCCCTATCTCTAGTAGTAAGTAGTAAGTTCATTCTGTGAATACCCAAATAGTAGTAAGTTTAGGATTGAGTCTTAAGTTCATTCTGTGAATCGGGCCCACTTATGTCTTTCAGAGTTATGACACCAAATCTGGCGAGGGCAGTAACCAGTCCACCAGATCAGGGTCCACTAGTAGTGATTCCAGTCATGAAAATATGAATTATACACCACAACACAGAGGAGGCCTTAGACAACAACCTCCACTTTTGTTTCAAGGATTCCCACCAAACTCCTTTCAACCACCAATGTACCCTGGACCGTGGATGGGACCGCATCCAATGTGGAACATACCACCTGGACATTGTCCCCAAATGCCTCAATACCAACAATTCCCCCTCCCCCTTTTTACAACAGAGGGAAGGGCAGAGGAAGAGGCAGAAGAAGAGGAGGACCCAGGAAGGTCCACTGGCAAGACCAAGAACAGATAGTTCTTAGGAGCAAGACAATGAAACCCTAGTAGTTAATCATTCGTCCCGGCCCATGACCTGAGGATGAATCAAAGCTCTTGGAGAAGGGCCTTGGTTTCGTCCCGACCCCCAAGGAGGACACCTTCAGACTTCATCAAGAACTCCATCAACTATTTCACAAAATAAGACTCAAGGCATTTTTTCAAGACAAACATGAGACCCCAATTACCGGTACTGGTCTAAAAAAAAGTCAAAGTTCACAACGACCGCTACCATGACACCACATGAGGTACTTACTTTGAACAGGCGATTTTGAAAGACGTGAAGGACACTACCTACACACACCCCTTCGACAACCTGTCCAGGGAAGAGAGGAACGTACTCAAAACCATCATAGAGGATCGGACCATCATTTTGAAGCCTGCTGACAAAGGAAGGACTATTGTCATTATGGATATTGATACGTACGATGCTGAATGTCAACGCCAACTATAAGATACAAAGTTCTATTGGCCGATAGATGAAAATCCAACAGCCCGTCTGTCCACCATAATCAGAAGTCTTATCTTATCTGAGGCTGAGATGGAAGGATGGATTTCTACCCAAGAGGTAGCCTTTCTTTCCAATAATGTCCCTCGTACCCCTTATTTCTACACTCTACCGCTAAGATCCATAAGGGGACGACACCGCCAACGGGACGCCCGGTTGTGTCTGGCATTGATTCTTTGCTGGAACCACTCAGCAACATAGAGGCACTTTATACGAATATTCCCCAGGACTCGACACTTACAGTTCTAGAACATGCCTTACAGAGTATTGACCAATGGCCATATGAAACCCCCATCGCATTTATTTGTGACTGTGCCTCTCTAGCTCTCAAAGAGAACTTTTTTGCCTTCCAGAGACAACTGTACCATCAAATCCAAGGCACCAGCATGGGAAGCACCTTTGCAATGAGCCTGCCATGTTTGTATATGGCCGACTTCGAAGAAAAATTCATCTTGAGAGGGAACAATCCATACAGGACCAACATCCTGGTGTGGCGTTGTTAGATCGACGATATCATGATGTTCTGGCAAGGGGATGAGGAACAATGCAGAACCTTTTTCAAATGGATCAATACCCATAATCACTTTCTGAAATTCACTGACATCAGTTCACAAGAAAACATTCCGTTTCCAGAACTCCTGATCTCACTACAGAATGGTGTGCTCAAAACCACCAATTACAGAAAACCCACAGACAGAAATAGATTGCTTCTGTACGAGAGCTACCACCCTAAAGCATTGAGAAATAATCTACCAGTCGGTCAGTTTTTGCACCTTTGCAGATACTGCAATACACTTAACGAATTTGAGTCTCAGTCTAAGATACTATATGACAACTTATCAGTATGATACTATCTTAGGAAGGTCATACGAGATGGCTACAAAAGAGCAAGGAATAACCATAGGGATGCCCTCCTAGAGGTCAGTACCAAACCAGAGTTAGATGCCTTAACCTGTGTGACCACATTTACACCTAACTCCAATAAAATTCAAAAAGTTATCAAAAGGCATTGGAACATCCTCAAAACAGGCAGCTTCAGTCCAGGCCCACCTCCATTGTTTGCATTCAAACACACACAAAATCTGAGAGACACATTGGTCCATACTCGACCAAAAGCCACAATTCAGAGACAACCCACTCTCCGGTCCTTACCCCCAGTGGAAGGACGCTACCCGTGCGGGACCTGCACTGTGTGCCTCCCAACTACAGCATCTAAACAGATTGACCTTGGTTTGCCCAGACCTTGGCTTCAAAAACACCATACTAACTGTAATACAAAAAACTGTATATACCTTATCACCTGTCGCTATGCCATGAGGTATGTGGGCATGATGATCTGCCCTGTTAAAACCCACATTGGGGAACACAAAAGTACTATCCACTGTAGGAAAACCAACACAAGGCTACAGAACCACTACCTAGAGAAAAATCATCCCCTTGACAGTCTCCGTTGGACCATAATTGAATCCAATCCCAACTGGTCCACACGCACATTATTTAAACAAGAACAATAGGTGGGTGTTCCGCTTAAAAAGCAATTTGGTTTGTCTGAATGTTGACATACTTTGGGTAGAACTGACATCGTAATGCTCCGGATCTAATCAAACATTGATGGTGTCACCTGCGCTCTGATCTGGGACTGTTTAGAGTGCATATGATTCCCTTTCCATACCGTTTTTCTGTCACCAAGGAATACCCACAGTGTTGTTTGCTATGTGCAATCATCCTTTGCGCCAAGAAACCGCTGGGTGTTAGTTGCGCTCTACAAATTTCTTTTACATTACATTACACATTTGTGATTGGCAGGGTGACTTCGGGTCCTAGGGCCTTATTTATGAAGGCCTTGCGCCGCCGGTGCGCCACTTTTAAAATGGGAAAAAGTGACGCACCGGCGGCGCAAGGCCTTCATAAATAAGGCCCCTAGTATTTAATTATGACCACCAGACAATTGAAATGAATAGTCATTATTCTGGTGACCACAGAAGACCTGTCTGCCATTGGTATAACAAGACATACCCTCCCTGCCCAAACCACGACATAGAGGGCCTTAATACCATTAGCATCTTTAGTCAATATGGAAGCTCCACCAACACTGTGGGCTAATAGTAGGATTTGCGTACTTCTACTCGCCCGTGGAAAAACATGAACACGCTGCACCACTTAGTATTCAATTGTATTTTTATACTATACCATCCATTGCTCTTACCACAGAAAGTGCGGCGGTAACCTGTACACTTATCTAATATGTAAGCATCTGTACCACTTGGGGTAGGTCTAGTTATATATCTCTCTATATCCTTTCACTTATCCATTGAATAAAATTCAACTTGTCCATCATGGCCACCAGAGTCTGCGATCTATATAGATACGACTCATGTGACAGGACACACCCCCATTATCACTGCAAGTCTCCATAATTGCAAAACGGGAAGTATACTATACATCTTCCACATTTCCAACTGGCAGCTCCTATAAAAGAGCTCTGACGAAGAGCCCTCCTGCGGGGCGGTGGGAGACTGCAGCACCACCCCCAACTAGGAGCAACACCCGATGATGAAGCATGACACCCGTAAGGGTGTGTGAGGGCACCAATTTCAAAAGGAGGAATTCCCCTATCACTATCTCAATCCCACTAAGTCTAGCTCTAGACACATCTTACCTCAACTAAAAAGAGTTGCAGAATTGTGTCTTGTTTAGGAACAGCTACCACCTTTTGTGTTGACCCCTAATGAAGACAGCCAGGCACTTCATTGAATGGACCACCATTGGTGCAGTACCGGCGGCCGTCACTAGGGGTCCCTAATCACATCAGCCAGGCTCCACACTGTAACTTACATGGGCGGGGGTTGCAGGGTAGACGCTACTACAGTTCCTGGTCCAGTCAGACTCCACGCTGTATGTGGACAGCGTATGACTGCAGCAAGGTAAAGATTAGTAAAATGGGCCTGCCTGTTTTATTTATTGTGTTGTCTTAAGCGACGCTCTTCAAACAGGGGTTACCAGCAATCAGGATGAAAGAATCTGAAGGAACATCCGGCTACCCACAATGCATTGCAAATAGATATCGACCCAAAACAAAATGCATTTTTTGTTAATTAGAGTTTATTCTAGTAGTTTAATTCGCAACATGTACCAGCTTTTCTCTCCACCTTTTTATGTCAACACCGGACAGTTCACCGCCCTAATATTTATAGTGGTCTTAATTATAACACAGTCAATAATAAACACGGACGTTACACATACATGTTAAAGCTTCCTCTGAGGTCAGTCGCACTTTGTGTGGTGGCTGATGATAAGGATGTACAATTTTTGGAAGATCTTTGCGACTGTAAAGATCTGAGTTGGTGGTGTAAAAAAAGCTTTTATCTCTTTACCCCGAAGAGTCTTCTATTCAAACATTAGTAGATTAATTTATTAACAATAAAAGCTCCCACTAGTCATAGGGTGTTGCTGCACAAGTGCATGTTCGAGTGCCTAACCATTTTTAAGTTTCACGGACTACTGTCATTTGAGTTTATTGTCCGTTGTCCTTGAGGATTTCTTTCAGTGACGCCTTTTGTTCCTAATTTAGGGGATGGCCGCCAGCTGTGCAGTTACCCCGCTCGCACTTCTCTTATGAACACACGAGGCTGCAGCAGCCCCTCCCCCACCTCGCTCAGTCTGTGCATAGGCCCATTGTCATTCTGACTGTGGATGATTATCACATAAAGAATGACAAATGGGCCAAAGGGCAGTGAAGCCAGTGGTTAATTTGTCAAATAGAGTGTGCCTGGTCTCTACTGTGGAGGCAGCGCTAACAGGATAAATGTGCTGTTGGAAACTGCCTCCTGACTAGAGTCCCGGCACTTGGCCTAATGGCTAGAGCTGCTGATTTTGGAGCTGGGGAACCGCGTTCGAGTCTCGGCGTAACTCAATGTCCTATGAGACTGGGGGAAATCATCTGCCCTCTAACTGTACCACTAATGTGATTCTGCCTAATTGGCTGACCTGTTGGTCCTACTGGGGTGTAGTACTGCATATACAGATGCACTTAAGTAATTAGGATGGTGTCATATTGATTGCTATGATACTGACTTGTAATACTGTTGAGAAACAAAAAATAAATTATCATAAATAAAATTCGTGGCCTCAGTGCTGCTCAGCATTAGTTAGCTTCTATGTAAATCTGGGCCAGTGAACACTCAGGAGAGTTTGGTGACAAGGGTTTATTTAGCCTTTTAAAAGGTGCCCAAAATGGTGCCGTGCACGCCACATGCCAAAGTTCTGGGGGCCTCATTTACGAGAAATGACGCATCGGATGCGTCCCTTCTCAGTGCGCACTCCTTGCGACATGATTGATGCGTCATATTTACAGTATGACGCATCATGTCGCAAGGAGTTACAAATACGTCAGTATTTCTGACGTATCTGTAAGGGCAAAAGTCACGCATTGCTGGGGTGTGTCACAAAAGTGACGTAACTCCAGCAATGCGTCCTTTCACATGGGGAAAGCCCTATGTGAAAGGGCTTGCGTCAGTCTTACGCCTGCTGTGAGGCAGGCGCAAGATTTTGACGCAACAGCGTCCTAAAAGTGACGCAGTGAAATCTCATAGATTACACTGCGTCACTATTACGAGGCTTTATGCGGGGGAACGCCCCCTCTGCATACATTATACCTGACGCAGGTATAATGTAGCGCAGGGGTTTACAAAGTGACGCATCTGCTTAGATGCGTCACTTTGTAAATAGTGCGCAACAGGAGGCATGTTTTACGCCGCCGATGCGTCACAAAAAGTGACGCATCGGAAGCGCAAAACTGACACAAGGCCTCATAAATGAGGCACAGGGAACCTTACACCATGAAGACTGTAGGTGGCTTGTTTTATTCTCAAAGATTCTTGGAGGAATATGTTTTTTTGTTGTTTTTGTTAAGGAAGTTTTCATTGAGTTTTGAATACAGAAGAAAAGAGATAAAATGAAAATAATAAAATGGGAAAGGGGCACAAGCCAAAATAGAACATACATAATATTTTTTTAAATGAACAATCAGGCAAATAACATATTATAAAAGAGCAACATATCTCTCCTCACATTCTTCTATTTTTCTCTACCTTTCTATACTATTCACCAACTCCATTTTAATTCCTCATTGCCTTTCTTTTTCATTTTAATTCCTCATTGCCTTTCTTTTTTCGGTCTCTCTTTTCTTTTTTCTAACTTTTTTCTTTCCCTTCTTTCTCTTTTTTGTTTATAATATTGCTCTTTTATAATATGTTATTTGCCTGATTGTTCATTTCAAAAATATTATGGAGGAATATGTTTTAATGATGTAAAATGCCACATAAAGACTGCATTTAACATGCAATTGTAGCAGCAATTCTGTGTGCGCACAGGATTATGGGTATGCAGATTAGCGGTGATGTGCTGCTTGTTGGCTCTGGAGACACCTGACCTCTAGCGGCAAGGAGGATCATTGCACCTCCCGCTCCTTCAATGAGGCACTCAACATTCTCTACCCTTATTAGCCCCTCAATCTGCGTTCCTGCAGCTTCATCCATTACATCTAACCTTATCCAGTGTTTCCCAAAATACCTTTCCTGCTCCGCATACCAACCACAGAGGGCATCGGAGGTACAGCGTTTCAGAGATTTGTGTCCTAAAATACTAGTGATCTCACACCTCTTTCACCTGCATCAGTTCCAAGCAAACAGAATATGTCAACTTTGCAATATAAACGTGTAACACTGTCTTATAGTCGGGCAGCACATATCAGACCTCAACTCTCTCTTGATCGTCCAAATCTTTTGAGGGGAAAGGATGAGTAGCGATATGGCTTAGCCTATCTGAAACCCTAGGAAGTCAATGTATTGAGAAGGAGCCAGAAACGACTTTTGCACATTTATTATGAAACCTAGAACCTGCAAGAGTTGAATAGTCCAGGTCAATTGACAAAGCACTGTCTGATGTCCTTGTGCCAAGAGAATGAGGTCGTCAAATAAAGAGTCAGCCGCACCTCTTTCATTCACAGTGGTTCTACCACTGGACTCATGATTTTGGTGAAACACCAGAGAGATGAGGAAAGGCCAAAGGGAAGAACCTTGAATTCAAAGCAACAGTCTCGCTACTTTAACTGAAGAAAGCTCAAATGTGGAGAAAAATGGGAATTGTCAAGTATGTGTCTTTCAGGTCCAGCCGGACCATCCACTTGCCATGTTGATGTGCCTGTAGATGATCCAGGCATTGAAATCCTTTAAATTCAAACCAGCCCAGAACCGCCTCCCTTCCTTTCTACCAAAAAGATGGTACTGAGAACCTCTTGGAGTGGGAAACACACCAGCAAATTGCTTATTTTTCTATGAGCGCTCGATTTTCTGTTGAGATTAAATTCTGCTTGCTTTGGGGGGAAATGTCTGACGATGGGTGTTGTAGATTTCCAGGGGCTTACTTACAAGCCCCTTGCACCACCAGGGCACCACTTTTTATTGCATAAACAGTGACGCGCTGGCGGCGCAATGGGATTGTAAATAAGCTGCCCAGTTTGTACAACCTAAAGCGACTCGAGGAGCCTTAGATCCTGAGTTAAACCCAGCCAGCTGTGTAAAAAACAGATGATTCCCGCCTCCCTAAATTATTTCAGAAATAGGAATAACCCTCGCCTGTAAGCCGAGAGGCCTGGGAAGATCCTTGTGACCCTCTGTGTTATCCCCTGCGGACGTGTTTCCTCCCACCGTGGGTTTGTTAGGGCCACCTCTACGCCTCTATGAACACGAGGAGAATAGTCTCCATGGGACATTTGGTAGTATTCATGGCATGACGAGCACCCTCTAAATTGTCCGGCCTTGCCAAAAAGACAAAAAACATCGGGGGTCCATGGTCCACAGTCTGCCTTGCATGTGTCATGGCCGCTGTCACTCGGCACACTAAGAGTGGTTGCATTGATCAGGCCTCTTCAAAAGCATGTCTGGTACGGGTAGCCAGGGTTTACCATCGGCATACCTGAGTAAAAGGCTAATTGGACCCCAGGGTCTCACCTGTCGCTTTTCATGATAGCATGCTGTGGCAATTCCCCCCTGCATGCCCAGGACTGTGGGTGGAGGCCACTGGCATAATGAAACTTAAGGGGGCCCCCCTGCAAGGTATATGGAGAGGCCCCCTCTGAAATCAATCAGGAGTTCTTAGCCAGAGTATTGTGCTAAGGGGCCCCCTGGAGCTTGGGGGACCCCGCACCGCAGGGGCTGTGGGGGCCTGTGTTATGCCACTGATGGAGGCAGCAGTCCAGGACTCAATCACTTGTACAGGCTCCCTGCTGGATGTGAAGCACCACCACTCCGCCAGCGGCCTCAGTCTGGGTCGGGTAGCGGCCTTGGTCACAATACGGTTGAGCAGCACAACCACATGCGGTGCCCACTGCCAAATTTAAACAGAGTGCTGCATCACCTGTTCACGCCGCTGCCCAAGGCTGGCCCGGCACGCCTATAGATGTGTGTAGTTAGTGTCTGTCGGAAGTAGCCATTGGTCAAGGGAAATCATGCAGATGCTGCTTCACTCGAGTCATCATGTGAAGCAGGGAATCTGAATGCGGCGCCGCGGGTGAAGTTAATACATTGTAAAATCTAAAGCCAGCCCAAAGTTGAGCCAGACCCCAAGCCTGCCGCAAGTAGCGCAGATCGCGCACTGCCAATTTTCTGTAAGTGGTGCTAATTTGCAGCTGGTGCTGGGCTTAACAGTTGAGGAGGCATTATAAATGCGTGGCTTTGCATTTCAGTGCGGTGACACGCATCACCATACCGAAATGGGTTAGTGTAACTCATGATGCGTGGTACTTGGCAGGGCTGCATAGTGCATAATAATTCTTTGGTAATTTTTTTGTCCCCTGTACAAACCTGTTAACAACTGTACAAAGCAACTCATAATCCAGTAGGAGATGGGAGCATTACAAATGTTTCCAGAAAAGTTTTTTTTTAAAGCATTGGTGAAGACAATATGTCTCAGCTTTTCAGGATTTATTGGCTTTGCCAATTATTTTTTAAGTGGTGTGTTATTCTGTAGTTTTGTATGTTATAGCCTGTCTTTCTATAATATACTATGGTATAACCTGTAATTCTTTTGTATGTATGGTATGGTATGGTATGGCCTGTAATTCTATACTACAGCCTGGTATAGCATGCCATTCTGTAGTATAGAATGGTATGGTATGTTGTGGGCTGTCAGCATCAGATGTTGTTGTTACATACTTAGCTCTCACAGTTACCACTCTATCTTAAGTTAATATTCAAAACCCGAGAAGTAAAGAAGTAAAGAAGGAGACGTTCTTTGTGTGATTCTGAAATGGTTCAGATGCGTCGTAGTTTGCGCGGTGATGTTGAGCGATGCATCTATTTTAGGTAGGTTTACGAAGGAGCAGAAGGCCTATAAAATAGTTCAGAAAGGGTCTTATTTGTTAATTTAGAGAACGGCATTTGTTAATTCAGCATCTAAGCATACAGCTGCCTGTTGAATGTTATTTTGTTTTGCATTTGATGTTGGTGAAACAGGTGTGAGGGCACTCAGTACCACACAGTGCCAACCCTGATTTCTATGTGGAATTCTTCAATGAGCAGACAATTACCTACAAATTAGCAAGCTGTTTGACTTCTAAAAAGTCCAGCATTGGTTTTACCACTGTTTCTTTTGATTTGCCTGTGACAGGTGTGCGTCTGCTGCTTCCAGCCAGCATGAGACACGGTACTCTCTTGTGTTACTGGAGGGCAGTCTGCCTGCCAATTTAGGGGCATATTTGTGAGGGTTGCATCACGTTTGCAGCACTAGATGTAGCACATGCATGACGCAAACCTCTGTTTGCCAGCGTAGCTTTGAGGGGCTCCAAAGATATGGAGTAATGTAACACAGCGCAAATCGCTGTGCTACGTTACTCTTGCCTGGGTAAGAGTTCCATGGGTGTTGTGTGGGTTTTCTCATGCAACAACTATGGTTGTTGGCACATTCCCAGATTGCACCAAAGAGATACACCTCTCCAGGGAAGGTATAACGAGGAGAAATATAGGGGGCATATAATCAACACATAGCGATATTTATCGCTAAGTAGGGTTAGCAGCAATATTTTTATCGCCGCGCATCACCGGTTTTTATCGCTGAGATAACTTGCTATTAGCAAGGTTTAGCTGAAAAACGATAAAAATCCAGGCGATAGCAGCGAACTGCTTGAATATCGCTGAGAATACAGCGATATTCACGCATTAGCGACGAAATGCTCTTAGCCATGTTATCCACCTCCCTTTGGATAACATGGGTAAGAACTGGTCTTGGCAGGTGTTAGTTTTGGGAGATATTCGCGCTTAGCGCGAATATTGCCATCGCTACGCCTGCCTTGCTAATAGGCGATAGCGACGTTAGCGACTGCTGTCAGTCGCTAACGGGTTGGGTACTCCCACTTTGCATGTCATTAGCGATAAATATCGCTGACATGCAAAGCGGGCCCCAAACCGCTCGCTACCGCCTACAAGCTGTCGCTAACTGCTGTTAGCGACAGCTTGTTAATAGGGCGATAAAATTATCGCCACTTAGCGGCCGAAAATGCCCGCTAACGCGGCGATATTCGCCTATCGCCCTCCTTGGTAATATGCCCCATAGTTCTTTATATATCTTTCTATGTGTGCTGCATTCTATTCATATCCCATCTTACTGTACATTGTCATCTCATTGGATGAAACAAGCCAATAGTTTGACTGCTACGGCGAATAGCAGGGGGGAGGGAGGACAGCCCTGCCTCATCTTCGACCCAACTGGAAGATCTATGATATTGTCCCATTAAACCTAAATCTAGTAATGGGATCTGTGTACAATAATTGGACCAAAGACATGAATTCCGGTACAAATCACATCTTGCATATGACCGCTATCAGATATGGCCATTTGAATTAATCTAAGGCCTTTTTGGCATGCAATGAACATATCACCATGTGTTCATTTATGTGTGAGGCTTTATGCCGGACACCATATAGACATCGCGGATTGAGCCACGTTGATCTATTGGGCGGGACTCATCCACAACCATGTAGAGGCAGGTGGAATATATTGGTCGATATTTTGGTCTCTACATACAGTGAAGGCATGGTCCTATAGGAGGTGTATTCATCCACTGGTTTCTCAACTTTTTAGATTAAGACGATATTGGCAGTGCTGAGATCTTCTGGGAGGGAGCCTCCCCTCGGGCCTTATTGAACATCTGTCTGAGAGGAATACATAGATGCTGTCCGATATATATAAACATTTCAGGTTGTAGGCCATTTGGACAAAGAGGTCTATCACTTTAGAGATGTTTGATGGCTTTCGCCACCTCAGATGGTTCAATATTTTTCTCAAGAACTGCCCTACCATCAGGGTGAGATACTTGGTATTGGTAGATCCTCCACAAATTGTAACAGTTGAACTGTGGTCCCGTCACCCCCAGCACGGTATAGATTTCTAAGGTAATCGGCTAAAGTCTCTGCAATGTCCATGGCTGTGTGGACTGTATTTCCCTGGGCTATACGCACACTCACACACATCTTTATCCTGCCTCTCTCTGCACTAGCCAATATAAGAGTTAACCTGCCTTATTACCCTCCTGTTACAGTTTGTGTTGTTGGGCTCATGCATGTGCCAGTGGTCGCTGCCACATACAAATACTACAAACAAATGTACTCTTAAACAATGCCTACCTGTATGGATGACATGTGAATCCTACACCTTGTAGTCCCGTGTGCCTTATGTAAAAATGTTTATACACTGATTTAAAACTCGCATCAGTCATTGTCTCTGCATGTGTGTGATGTAAAGTGCTCGGACACCCTCCCTACACTGATATGAGAGGTGCTATAAAACAAATGAAATACTTGTGAGAGAGGGGCTACGGAGCGGTGAGAGGCACTGTGGGAGGGTGATAGTGGAGGACTCAGTGAAGAGCCACAACAAAGATTCTCGTATTCTGGGGCACATTAAAGTCATTAGGTACTATGCTTTAAAAGCTAATACAATTGAATATATAAAAACAAATGAGTTGTTGAATGCCCCATGTTTTCCCAAATTTTCTTGGGGGAGAGCTCCCCCGAAGCCCCCTTTCTAGTGGTCAGGCTTGTGCGCTGCACTTGCTATGTACAGTACAGGAACTGGAATAACACAATTTGCCAGGGCTACTGTTGGTTTCCAGTCCGCCCACAGCAAGTGCAGGATCCTCCTACTGCTCAATAAAATCTATGGGGCAGATCTACAAGAAAGTGCTGCAGCGCGGAACGCAAGCCCTTTGGCTGCGCCACGCTCTGGCACTTTCAGAGCACAGGAATGCGACATATCTATAATGATATGTCGCATTTCTGTGCTCTCCCCTGAGGAAAATGATATTTTGCCTGACCAAAAATGTCCACTACATATACCCTATGTTACATGTGTGTGCATGTCATCCATGCATATTCCCTGTAGTGGCCTGAATCACTAGGCCTCTACATTCATGTCCTGCATTAGAAATGCCAGTCATCAAAGTCTCCCAAACGTTAAGGTAGCATAAGGCCCATGTATTTGCATTTCATGACTCCTGACACACTGAAGCTGCAGTTACGTCCCTCCGACCTCAAATACTTCTAGCTCAGCCGAGAGAAGCCCAGCAAGAAGCCTGCCAAGACAGTATTATGAATAACAGTTATCTGTTTGCTGTACAGAGTGGCATCCCTGCCCGGTGAGGAAAAGTAAACAGAACCCGTCCGAGGGAGATAGGGCCTAGCCATTCTGTCTCCATCTAAGTGAATTACAGTGCTTGCACCCATAGAAAGCTCATGCAATGAACGAATAAATATGCTTTTTCTATATTTCTAGTGATGAACAACCTTTTGCTCCAGATAATACATCCCCTATCATATCAGATTGTACAAGACGTGCTCAAGTCGCCTTGACACAAGAGATCTCTTGCTAGACTGAAAGTCAGCTCTCCTCCCAGTTACACGTCAATTGCACGTCATGTCCAAGTTGCACACAAGTAGGGCAGAGTTCCAGCTGGTCATGCAAACTCCTCCTAAGTACCCACCCACCTATGACACCTACCTATCACCTACCTATGACTCATCAAAGTACACACCCTCATGTACACCCACATGCTCTTATCTCATTTTCTTTCTTGCTCTGCTTAGCCTATGTACAAGAAATGTATATATACTATGTTCAGTAAATAATTGTTAGAAGACCCTTCCTGAACCTCTGTGGTGATGGAACTAATTCTCCCTTTGACTCGAGTTATTGGAATAAAGCCCATTTAACTTGGACACCACGGATCCTGTCTCTCATTTGATGCATGATACTTTGTTAATGCCTAGAAATTCTGCCAGGGTAATATTTTATTTACCACATTATTTGGGCCCGAATAGGGACATATCCCTTTCCCCACTCGCCGGAGTTGTCGGTCTAGTCTTTGCCCCCTTCTACAGCCGTGACGGACTTCAAGTGCACACGTGATCGGGATTTCCCGCTACTCCCTCAGGCCCGGGAGGAGGACGGACTGCGACCAGGCATCCATGCGAGGCGGTGAGGAACGCGGATCGTCTCAACCAGTGCCCAGCCCGTGAGAGAGCAAGGTCCGAGGTCTCCAGAGGTCCACCTGTTCCAAGGCGCAAGCGTAGTCAAGTCAAGTTTCCGAGGCCTTCAAGTTTCAAGTTCTGCTTTCCCGGTGAGTACCACTATGGGGAATGCATCAAGTTTCAAGACGGGCTCATTTTAAATGAGAACGGTCAAGACGGGCCCACGGTAAAACGTGGGAACGGTCAAGACGGGCCCACGGTAAAACGTGGGAACGGTCAAGACGGGTCCACGGTTAAACGTGGGCCCGGTAAAGACGTGTCTCATTTCTGAGACCGGTATGGTTGTACTGTATTTTCAGTGCACAAACTGTTTTTCAAGTACATGTTTAACTCTCTGTATCAGTTTAGGTTGTATCTGTATCTGTTTCAGTGTTTAAATTGTTTAGTGTGAATGATTGTTGATTGTTACAGTCTATTTTTTGTGTATTGTGTTTTCATTGTGTTGATTTCAACATGCCACTGTTTTCAAAGTTGCGTCAGATAGGGACCAGAAAAGGTATACTAGAATAGACAGTTAATATCCGGCCTAGAGACACACGTGGTCATTTTATGTATAATAAGCATGGGCTAGACGCCATTTGAAAAAGAAAGTCAAGACCCTCTCAGAAAGATGCTATTGAGTTATGGCGCAAAGAGTCACATAGGAGAACAGAGAAAGAATTCAACAAAGTAGAGAGAAATAAACTAGCAGAGGAAAAAGCCAAAGAAAAAGAATCACGTCCTCTCAGAAGAACTAGCTAGAGTTAGAGTCAGAGCTATAAGTTTACTGTGGAGTTCCTTGTAAATAGCGCCTTAAAATATGCCTTGTGAATAGCGTGTCATTTTTGTGACATGTTGAGTTTCTTGTAAATATGGCTTGTGAATAGCGCCATGTGGTTATGTTTTGTGCAGAGCATGTTATCATCAGGTCCCTAGCCATTACGTTAGGCAGGAGAGAGCTGGATCTCTTTCAAGTACTTGGAGAAAACGTTTTGAAGATGTGCGTATGTGTTATGTGATAACGTGGAGAAATGAGTTCATGACTTTCCCATGTACTGCAGTCATTGGGGAATGATTGTGCTTCAGCTGCCAAAGAGTTAATATCTTGTACTGAGTAGGCAGTATTTGTTTTAACATGCTGTTTAACAAGGTGTTGAGGGATTTTTTCGTTTTTTGGGGTGTTTGCGGGGGGGGGGCGTGTTTTTGAGCGGAAATTTGTACCCGTTCCAGTGGAGGGATTTGGTTGCTTTTTGGTGAGGATTTAGGGAATAGCTTGGACTACTGTGATGCAAAATTTGAAAAGGATCTGAGCTGTGGAAGTGGTGGAAAAAGCATGTTTTGTGTGAAGGTGCGTTTTGCCATGTTATCCAATGGGCGTATTCAGTTTGCAGATTGAATGGTAAAATGTTGCATGGAAAGTAAAGAAGTGTATTTGTAAGGGTTTTGCCTTGGAACACTTGATTTAATGTGTTTGGCTCAGAGGTCGGTAAAGTTGTAAATAGACCAGTCGAATTGAGATAAGGGTTTGCACCACGAAGAGTGCTTTAATGATTTCACGGGTGAGAAGAAATTATAGAATAGACCCATTAGAGAATGTGCTTTTAAATTAGTGTAATGCAACAGTGTTTTTTATTTTTTAAATAGGAATGTTTCTACAAAATATTTTTCCCAATGCAAGCTGCCCTTTAGAATAGCGTAGTGACAGTTATCCCACTCACTTAGGAAAATGGCTATTTGTAAATTAATGAACGTGGCCCTTTTGATAGCTATAATACACTACCATCTTAATGCATTGCTAAGAGTCCCCTACATTAGTTTAATTTGCATTCATTTAGTTTCAAGGCTCACCTATGTACTTTGACAGGCTGCTGATAGAAAGGTAATATCTTGCACGGTAAAAGCAGTGTTCATTTAACATGCTGCCTGTTATATGTCCACCAGCCTTTGTAATTAGGGTTGATTATGTCTGATTCAGAGGTCAGTTGGGCTGCAATGCTTACACAGATGGTTTCAGATAAACATTTAGTGGAGAAGCTTCAATTGATATGTGCAGAGAACAGTCCCAACCCAACAGTCCATGATAATTCGTTTCTTTCTCTCAACTACAAAATGCATAGCCTTGTGTGCAGAAGCAAACTGTCCCTTTTTGTGTGGTAATTTGCATGCTAAACAACTGCCCATGTTTCAAATGTCTTGCCTTCTAGCTGAATTAGTTAGACAAAAGCGTTCTTTAGAAAGTGGAGCTTCTAAGTAGCAGTACATTGTAACAGAATTATTTTAAAGTGCTAGCATGTCACTTAGTTACAAAAAGAGATATGTCTTTATTAATTTACTTTTTACAACGTTTTAAAAATTTGCTTCAGTTAAGTTAGAGAACGTGGGTTAACCTCTCTGTCCTGGGAACAGTTATGTTTTGAATTACTTAGAATGTGTTTTTCGACCTTGAAGTGGCTGAACAACTTCTCCTGGCTGACTCCCAGGGACAGATGTTTATGTAAAGGGAGGGCTTTTCCCTCTTGGAGCGAGGTGGCCTGTGCCTGTCTTGTTATTATTGGCCATACTCCAATTCTTTTCCGCGGACGAGACCGAGCTCTGTCTTCAGTAACTTGCCAGCTGTTCTCAGCTCTCAGAGCCTCCGTGATGAGCCGCAGAGAAATGTTTATGTAAAGGGAGGGCTACTACTCATCCGACTTACACTAGCTTCCTTCGCATGTAGAGGGTGGAGGCTTGCAGCTCACTCTTTAAGAAACTTGGCAGACGCTTGACTCTTTCAATGAGCTCAGCGTTGGCAGCGACCCAATTTTTAGAGAAGCAGAGACGAGTGAGAGGCTTGTCTCCTATTTGTTATGTTTGACACTGAGCCAGCTCCTGGCTCTGAGGGGAGGGGTAGGTGAGCAAGGAGTGAGTTCGTAGCGAAGTTACCTCCCCAGCCCCTCTGACTTGTGTACAAATAGTTGCTCTTCCTTACAGATAAGTCACGCTTGCAAATGCATAGTTTAAAATAGTGTAAACAGAATAATTGGCAGGAGTCTTGCTCTTGCGATGGGTTCAGCATCTGGCAGTCATTCAATTTTAGATCACAGTGTAGCCCGGCTTGGAATTGATTCAAAACTCCGAGCGCGAACATAATTCTAGAGGGAGGGGCTGCTTCTCAAAGGAGTGAGGAGTGGCGAGGCTCTAGGCCTTCTGTCTATGACAAGAATACTTTGGTTTTATTCAAATACATTTAGAGAGCATATTGTAGGTAGTATGGTCATACTATTCCCAAGATTTAGAGTAGGATTTTAGTATAAACTGCAGAGCTTTTGGAAAGAGGTTTCCCCAAAATAAAAATAGTGCTTTTGAATTGAGAATATTTATTTATTTATTTATTTATTTTTATGTAATTCATTTTTGCTGGATTGATGACATAGGGTCCTAGCATTTGCAGTCAAGCATTAAAGCGACAGCTAGTCAGTGTTTACATGCCTACCAACACAGCACTGATACAGTACATAAACGACATTCTAATTACAGCGAGATCAGGACCAGACTGTGACATTGCATCTCTGACAGTCTTACACTTTCTGTGAAAAGCAAGTGGTGTACAACACTTGCTTTCCAAGGAGGGTACACCAGGTATACAGCTAACATAACCATTTATTGGCCTTACTTCTTACTGTAGGCAATGGATTCCCCAGTATGCTTATCTAGCCAAACCACTCATACAGTTAACTACACAGGAGGCAGCCATTTTGACTGTCCTCCCTAGGACACAAGAACACACCTTGGCATTAGAGGAATTAAAAAGAGCATTCTCCTAGCGGCTCCATGTCACAGTAAACATTTTATGCTTTTTTATTTTTATTTATTTTTACATTTGACTGTAGCGAGACTGACAGGATATGGACTGACATTATTTCAACCACACATAGAGATCAGACGTTGTAACATTCTGAATCCTGCAACACTTTTGCCCTCAAGTACAGTAAATGCACCACCACATGACTGTGTGGAAATAGACACACTGTCAGCACAAGCAGCAGAGCTCATCGCTCTGACACAAGCCTGCATAAGAGCCAAGCACTTGAAAGTAAACACTTATACAGATTCACAATATGCCTATGGCGTAGTTCATGATTTTGGGGTCCTGTGGCAAGAGAGAGGTTTTTTGACCTCCCATGGGACCATGATTCAGCACGGCCAGCTTATTCAAGCCCTGTTAGAAGCCATACATTTACCTACAGCCATTTCTATCCTGAAATATAAAGCTCACACCAAAGTTACAGACACCATTACCCAGGGTAATGACCTGGCAGACCGAACAGCTAAACTTACTGCCCAGACACCAACAGACACGACAAGGACAGAGGTACCGTTACTGACAACAAGCATGACAGTCAGGGATCCCACACAAGATGTACTTGACATACAGACACATGCCACTGCAGATGAGATAAGATAAAGAAATGGACTGAACAAGGAGGGTTCCAGACTGACCAAGGTTGGATGACTAAGGGAAAAAGGACATGGTTTCTTTCAGATTCTATGGTACAAATAATCATAAACACAACACATAGTCCCGCACACTTAGGAGAAAAAGCAATGCTAGACAGCTTACAGAACATTTGGTTTAACAAGCACATGCGTGCAGCAGCGAAGCAGAAAGTGCGAACATGTATGATCTGCGAACATGTATGATCTGTGAACATGTATGATCTGTTGTCAGTTCAATCCAGCTAAAGGCATTCCGGTGGAACAAGGCGGATTTCATCCTCCTGACCACCCTTTTGAAGTTCTCCAGACGGATCATATCCAAATGGACAGATGTAGAGGTTACAAATATGTCTTAGTAGTTGTGTGTGCACTGTCTAGATGGACAGAAGCATATCCAGTTCCAGATTATACTGCTGTTACAACAGCCAGACAATTAGTGCGCAGTAATTCCCCAGATATGAATTACCTCATGTGATCTATTCAGATAACAGTTATCCATTCTCCTCTGAACTAATGAAACAAGTGTCCCTTCTGTTAGGTTACACATGGAAATTCCATTGTGTAAGACACCCAGAAGCAGCAGGCCTTGTAGAAAGACATAATCAGACAATTAAGACAAAAGTTGCTGAGATCTGTACAGAATAAGGCGTGGATTGGATGGTGGCCTTGCCGGTTGCCCTCTTTTACATGCGTATGGTAGCTCATTCCAGAACAGGCCTATCTCCTTATGAAGTATATATGTGGGGTACGCCTATGCCTGAAAAAAAACAACTAACTGATGTTTACAGTAATATGCTGACAGATTACCTGGCTTCCTTGATGTCTGCACTACTCTCTTTTTCATTCACAGGTTGCTGCCGCCTTCCCTGCCAACACCCAGGTCAAGGAACATGCCATAGCACCAGGAGAATTTGGACTCCTCAGGATCTTTGATCATTCAAGCCCCCTCGAGCCTCGTTGGAAGACGCCGAAGAAGGTGGAAGGACGTAAGGGGTGGATCCACGCCCATCACTGGAACTTTTTGTGGAACTTTGGAACTTTATAAAAAACACTGACTTTAATGACAATACAGACTTTGCGCCGCCTTTGCTAGAAAAGACTCCACAGCAGGAGTATAGGTTTAAGTTGCGATCCAGTAAGTCAGACGTAGTTTAATTGTTTAAGCCCACCCGGTGGTGAATCGGTTAGACTTGATTTCTGACATGTATAAGATCACATATGAGAATAGCAAGAAGAGAGATAAGAAGGAAAAATACTGCAAGCTATTACGCAGTAGATGTATAGTTACCTTGATCATTCTTTTTATTCTGTGCATCGTTATAATTGGTATCAGTTTATTGCTACATGTTTTCTTTCCCATTTCCTCACATATACAGTCTTCCAGTAATAGCACCGCAGAGCATACGTTCAGTGACCTGCCTCCTCATGAATTGTCATATCGACTTGCACTACGTAACAATACTTTTATTCGAATGTTACACCATTCTCACCAGACCAGCAATGCAACTGATTGCTGGGTATGTGGCCAACTGCCCCCTTATCAGAAAATGGAGGGAGTTCTGCCATTCTATCCTTTACCGTTCTCACACAATGGTTCATGTGGAGCATGGTTTGCTCTAATGACCTCAATAGATAGAAGGTACATAGCTTATCCAGGTGGCTGGATATATGGAAACCTGAATAAAGTAATGAATGAAGCATGCTTTCCAGACAAAGACGGATTCCCCCAAAGAAAGGGAACCGATTTAGAGAATGAAGAGTACGAACAGGGAAATGCATCCGTTAATTTTATAATGTTAAACGTTCAGCCCAAGCAAAACACAGGTCCACCGTTTATTTCAGTCATGCCAGCAAAAGGTGATTTATGTGTTAAAAAGAAAGGCTCAGTACATATGGGACACAGCGAGTGTAACACTGTAGTAGAGTTTGACGATAAAGGACTTTCTTCTTTCAAAACATCACGCCATACCTATTTCATTTGTGGTCAGACAGCCTATGTACATCTGCCCTTAGACTGGGGTGGGACTTGTTATATAGCATTCTTATTGCCACCCGTTTTTCTAGCCCCATCAAATTATCATAGAGATTCACGACTAGAACATGTTAGACAAAAGAGAGAGACAGATTCTGCAGGGATCGATCAGACTGAAACAGCTTGGGAGCAATATACAGATTTCAACAAAGGATTCTTTTTCTTCATAGGTCCCGTCCAAAACAGTAAACTGATACGCAGGTTAACAAGGACTCTTGAAACAGTTGTAAATATAACTGCATCTGCCCTGGCGAACTTGACCCAGGAACAGTCTGCTATTAGACTTGTCGTTCTTCAAAACCGCCTCGTTCTAGACGTCATCTTGGCGGATAGGGGCGGAGCTTGTAGAGTCATCCGATCTAGTTGTTGCATTTTCCTCCCAGATAATGCACCATCCGTGTACGCAGCGATAACAAGACTCCACAAAATTGCTAATGTCATACATCAAGACCCAGGCACATGGACTTGGTCCAGTTGGTTCTGGGGTGTAATATCGGCATGGGGATGGAAAGTTATGTCCTTCCTAGGAATGGCCCTACTTATGATATTTGGTTGCTGTCTCTGTTTGCAGTGTGGCCCGGCGATTTGCGGCCTGTGTGCCACTGCCTGTGTTCCCCATCCACGTAAACAAAGAGTTAAAGATGAACAAATGATTCTGTATGATGAACTATACGGTCTCATGAATATAGATGTATCCTAAAGGGTTATGTAGGGGACAAGGAGGGAATGAGGAAAATGATATTTTGCCTGACCAAAAATGTCCACTACATATACCCTATGTTACATGTGTGTGCATGTCATCCATGCATATTCCCTGTAGTGGCCTGAATCACTAGGCCTCTACATTCATGTCCTGCATTAGAAATGCCAGTCATCAAAGTCTCCCAAACGTCAAGGTAGCATAAGGCCCATGTATTTGCATTTCATGACTCCTGACACACTGAAGCTGCAGTTACGTCCCTCCGACCTCGCATACTTCTAGCTCAGCCGAGAGAAGCCCAGCAAGAAGCCTGCCAAGACAGTATTATGAATAACAGTTACCAGGCATCCCTGCCCGGTGAGGAAAAGTAAACAGAACCCGTCCGAGGGAGATAGGGCCTAGCCATTCTGTCTCCATCTAAGTGAATTACAGTGCTTGAACCCATAGAAAGCTCATGCAATGAACGAATAAATATGCTTTTTCTATATTTCTAGTGATGAACAACCTTTTGCTCCAGATAATACATCCCCTATCATATCAGATTGTACAAGACGTGCTCAAGTCGCCTTGACACAAAAGATCTCTTGCTAGACTGAAAGTCAGCTCTCCTCCCAGTTACACGTCAATTGCACGTCATGTCCAAGTTGCACACAAGTAGGGCAGAGTTCCAGCTGGTCATGCAAACTCCTCCTAAGTACCCACCCACCTATGACACCTACCTATCACCTACCTATGACTCATCAAAGTACACACCCTCATGTACACCCACATGCTCTTATCTAATTTTCTTTCTTGCTCTGCTTAGCCTATGTACAAGAAATGTATATATACTATGTTCAGTAAATAATTGTTAGAAGACCCTTCCTGAACCTCTGTGGTGATGGAACTAATTCTCCCTTTGACTCGAGTTATTGGAATAAAGCCCATTTAACTTGGACACCACGGATCCTGTCTCTCATTTGATGCATGATACTTTGTTAATGCCTAGAAATTCTGCCAGGGTAATATTTTACAGCTGCCATGTGCCGGTGCAGCCACCCTTGAACCATGGTGCAAGGATGCCTGTGCCATGGGGAGATTGCTTTTGTGAAGGAAGGGGCCCCTTCCTGCACAAAAGCAATCACTGCAGGAAGTTTCCTCTTTCAATGCATGCTGTAGAATGCAGCACACATTGAAAGAGGAAAAAACGAGGAGAAATGAAAACATTTCTCCTTGTTTCGCTTGGCTACACTACCCCGATGGTGGCGCAGCAAACTGACGCATTTCCTGGTTTACGATTTCTCGTAAATCTGGTAATGCATCAGTGGACATGGGTGTTGCATGGAAACACCCACAGCAACACCCATGTCTCGCCCCTAACACGCAACGTGTTGGGTGAACAGGGGCGATATTTACAAGCACAGGTTGAGTCACGCAGGGTGACTTTACCTGTGCTTGTAAATATCCCTTGGCAGGCTGCGCCACCGGTGCGTCGCGCAACGTGATGCACCGGCGGTGCTTGAGGCTTATAAATCAGCCCCTATATGCATACATACCAACAGACCCAATTGAGGCTGTCTCTCCTCCTAAAATTACATCTGCTTGTATAGACATCAATTTTGAAAATCCATTCTCCCGTTTATTTTTATTTAATCTCCCACTTTCCACTTCTTAATTGTTGGCATGTATGTATTTATGTGAAAAAGCTATTTCAGATCTTACATACCTAAAAAAATAAATACAGAAATTGCTTGGGAAATGTAGAATCTGGCCTGAGGATTCAACTTTCTGAAATAAAATCAAACATTGAAAAGTTTGTCGCATATTTTTCCCATAAAAAATAATAAAATCTTTAGAAATTCAAGTACTTGTTTGGTGTGTATTTGTGCATTTTACAAATTGTTCGGTGAAAAACCAACTTTCAGTAGTGATTCAGTGGGGGTCCTCAGGAAGTCAAAAGGTTGGGAATCACTGATGTAAAGCGCTCCAATACCTTCAGATCAAGTTCGAGCTGTACAAAGCTGGAAAAAAATTGAATGGGTGCCATACCACAGATCATCACTAGAGGGCCCAATTCAAGTCAGCCAAACACCACACTGTATACCCCACAGAGGTGGAGTGCCAGAGGCTCTCTGGGACCAGAGGAGTCCTGCACGGGTGAGCTGTTCACCGCTACCCATAATTAACTGTTCATAATGATATATAATTGCCGGGGATCCTTTTCGCTAGCTGAGGAAAAACCTCACCTTTAGCGACAAGAATGAACCATACACCACCTTAACTAAGAAACGCTAATCATTCCTTAATTACGGCTAAAGTAATCCTAAATAATACTACGATTTTTTTGTTTTTCACATGAATAAGGGCTCTACTTTTGCAAAGATCCTCCAAATATTGGTTTCAAATTACGATTGAGTCATCATCACTCGAAGTGCGGATGACCATCAAACGAAAAACATTTGTAATTTTGAGAATGACAACTAACTCTTCTTCCCAAAAACTTATAATCAGAAACTGCTTACGAACGTTCTGGTTACTTTACAGATGTAAAACTATAAGTAAAACTGTAACGCTATCGTAAAAAACACGTACACATGTATACTACTTCTGGGGGCATATTACCAAGGGCCTTATCGCCGCTTTAGCGGGAATTTTTCCCGCTAAAGCGGCGATAATTTTATCGCCCTATTACCTAGCTGTCTCTAACACCAGTTAGCGACAGTTAGTAGGAGATAGTGACCATCTTGGGGCCCACTTTGCATGTCAGCGATATTTATCGCTGTTGACATGCAAAGTGGGCATGCCAAGATGTTAGCGACTGGAAACAGTCGCTAACATCGCTATCTCCTATTACGTACTTTTGGAAATAATCACGCTAAGCGCGATTATCTCCAAAAGCTAACACCTGCCCAGAGCAGTTCTTGAAACCGGTCCCAGGATGTTTGTTTCCGGTCCAGGGAATACATGGCTTGGCAGTTCGGGCTGGACTGTTCCAATGGGGCACAGGGTCAGACTGATTTGCATATAGCCATGTCTGAACTGGGGTGGCTGAGTGAGCTAAAGAATGGAGATGGATTAAACCCAGATCAGTTGACTGGGGGCGAGTGTTTGATTTGCTCAAACGTCCCGTCCATCATCCCCTTTTGTATCGCAGAGCAGTTCTTAGCCATGTTATCCATGGTAGGTGGATAACATGGCTGAGAGCATTTGCTCGGTAATGCATGAATATCTCTGACTTTACAGCGATATTCATGCATTTTGGCCGATTTTTATCGCTTAGGAGATAAACCTTGATAATTGCAAGGTTTCTAAGCGATAAAAATAGGCAAAGCACGGCGATAACATTATTGCCTCTAACCAAGCTTAGCGATCATTATCGCTTATTCTTGGTAAAATGCCCCCTGATTCTTTAAAGCTAGAAAGCCTCTTTTACGCATGACAAGCAAATGGAGTTAGTGACTTTGCAGTGGCTTCTGGGTATGTACATTTCCCCAAAACAGTTGGTTGTCGGCAGGCAGCCTGCCCTCTAGTAACAGCGGTTGGTACTGCACCTGCAGCTTGGTTGAAGCGTTCCATTTCCTCCCCCATTCACTCCATACACACACCCTATCTCTCTCTCTCTCTCTCTCTCTCTCTTCTCTCTCTCACACCTTCTTTCACTTTCTCTCACACACGCCCTCTTGCTCTCTCTCCTCTTCTCTCTCTCTTTCTCTCTCACACACACATCCACACACTTTAAAAAAGAAATAGCAGCAAAGCCAATGGTTTGGAATTTTAGATGTCATAGTGCTTAATAATTCTTTGGTGGTTTTTGTGTCCTAAATAAATCTGTTGCAAAAGAAACAAATGTTGGACAAAACACTGAACAATGAAAACATTTACCCCCAGTCACAGAGATCTGGGTTTAATCCATCCTTCTTTCTTCTTTTGCTCACCAGCCACCTCAGTTTGGACTCTGCCATATGCAAATCAGTCTTGACCCTGCTCCTCATAGGAACAGTCCAGTCTGAACTGCCAGGATAGGTCCTCCCTGGACTGGAAACAAGCATCCTTTTGCTAGGTGGTCAGGTTATGTCCAGACGTAGCAGGGGCGTCTCTTTCATGTGGGCGTTTGGGCGTTGCCTCACTGATTATTTTGCCCCAGGGCCCAGGCAGTTGTGGACAAAAGTATTAAATTACGTACAAAATCTCAGCCCACGGTAGTCAGCTGTTTTAGCCGCGGGTCAGTAACCTGACATCACAGTTTACCTGCGGCAGGCTTAAGGCGGTGGGGTAGCGTTAGTAGTCAGTAGTGACACCAACTGCACAATACCCATGTTGGGTTGGCCGGGTGCCTTTCCCTGGCCAGCACGACATGCACAATCTTAAGAGTCTCGCCTCAGTACAATAGAGAGCGGAGGGGGTCACAGCCGCAGCCCACCGGTCTCATGATGAGTGGCGAGTTGTCCTGCCCAGACCAATCCAAGCGCTGCTTTAGCAGCAACCTGGATTGGCAGCTTTATGTCTGGGAGCATGCCTCTGAGGCCGCGGCGGCAGAGCACAGTCAGCAGAGTCACAGACAGGATTCAGTGAGCCCTCTGAGATGTCTGCGTTGACTGTGTAAAGTTCGAGGCCTCCTAGATGTATGTGTTGTTGTTGCAACGTGTGCAGACATGGCCCGTATGGCCTGAGCAGCTCTGGCCATTATGGCCATGACTGCACACGTCGCACAATTCCTCTCCATTACGGCCATGCCTGCCAATCGCACACCCTCTCCAAAGTCGGAGGCTCTGCTATGGCCATTACGGCACAAACTGTTGAGCCACTGATGCTGAGACTTGAACCTGGTTATCCTGAGGGGAACCAGGGGGCATATTATCAAGGGGGTTTATCTCTGCTTTTTTGGCTTTAAAAGCCAAGAAAGCGGAGATAAAATTATCTCCCTATTACCTAGCTGTCGCTAACACCAGTTAGCAACAGCTAGTAGGAGAGAGTGACCATCTTTGGCCCCACTTTGCATGTCAGTGATATTTATCACTAATGACATGCAAAGTGGGCGTGCCAAGATGTTAGCGACTGGAAACAGTCGCTAACATCGCTATCTCCTATTACCAACTTTTGGAGACATTCGCGCTAAGCGCGAATATCTCCAAAAGCTAACACCTGCCCTGAGCAGTTCTTAGCCATGTTATCCAATGGGAGGTGGATAACATGGCTAAGAGCATTAGCTCGGTAATGCATGAATATCGCTGACTTTTCAGTGATATTCATGCATTGCGGCCGTTTTTTATCGCATTTGCCATAAACCTTGGTAATACCAAGGTTTATCTGCGGTAAAAATCGCCGCAGCTCAGCGGTACAATTTTGTCTCTAACCAAGCAATAGCGATAATTATCGCTATTGCTTGGTAATATGCCCCCAGGTTCGAGTATCGGCGTCATCGGTGCAACATCCTGTGATTCTTATTGGACAAATGCAGGTTTGAGTATCGACTTTGTAGGCTCCAAAGTCTGTGAATCATCCTGGGCAAAGGCAATTTCCTTTGTTCATAAAGATTCCCAGGATGTTGAGCCGACAACGCCGATACTCAAACCTGGTTCCCCTCTGGAGAACCAGGGGGCATATTATCAAGGGGGTTTATCTCCGCTTTTTTGGCTTTAAAAGCCAAGAAAGCGGAAATAAAATTATCTCCCTATTACCTAACTGTCGCTAACACCAGTTAGCGACAGCTAGTAGTAGATAGCGGCCATCTTGGGCCCCACTTTGCATGTCAGTGATATTTATCACTAATGACATGCAAAGTGGGCGTGCCAAGATGTTAGCGACTGGAAACAGTCGCTAACATCGCTATCTCCTATTACCAAATTTTGGAGATATTCGCGCTAAGCGCAAATATCTCCAAAAGCTAACACCTGCCCTGATCAGTTCTTAGCCATGTTATCCAATGGGAGGTGGATAACATGGCTTAGAGCATTAGCTCGGTAATGCATGAATATCGCTGACTTTTCAGCGATATTCATGCATTGCGGCCGTTTTTTATCGCATTTGCGATAAACCTTGGTAATACCAAGGTTTATCTGCGATAAAAATCGCCGCAGCTTAGCGGTAAATTTTTGTCTCTAACCAAGCAATAGCAATAATTATCGCTATTGTTTGGTAATATGCCCCCAAGTTCGAGTCTCGGCATCGATTGCTCAACATTTTGTGCAGTCATGGCCTTTGGCTTTAAGGCAAATTTCTCTTAATAAATGTCCCCGTGCTGCTGCTTACCAAAAAAGTATGTGGGATTGATTTGGCATTTGAAGTCCATCCAACATTTGGGTGATTTTGACTTTGTGTGCCCTGTCCTCCTTCCTGGCGTGCTCATGTGAAGCCATGCTCTAATACCTTCGGTGAATTGGGTCGGGTTCCAGCTATATAAACACTCACACTCTTTGAAGTGCAGAGTGCCTCAGCACTTCAAAGAGTGTGAGTGTTTCTATAGCGGGAACGCTGAGTGCACTGCAGACAGAAATGTTTCTGAAGCTGGGCCCTGCTGGCACGCACCTCTGAGAAGCATTGGCTGCAGCGTGTATGCTTCTCAGAGGTGCGTGCCAGCAGGGCCTAGCTCAGAAACATTTCTATCTACAAGAAATGTAATGTTTCTGAAGCTAGGAAATAAAGAATAGTTGCTGCAATATTAAAAGCCTTAGGCTCTAGATATTGCAATAACACATGATGCCACTGGCAACTGTTCATTCCTGTGATGGTTACAACAATAAACATTCTATGACCAGCTTCCATTCTGGGACTGAGGTGAGGTTGCTTAAACTGGCACTTACCTAGGCCCACTTCCATCATGTGGAAGTGCATACGCAGCCATTGGGTGAAGGTTTTTGGCGTGGTCTGCCATGATTCGAGGCTGCAGAGCTGCTGGAACAATTTTAAGAGTGGCAACAATGTTGCGTGACCGACTGAAATCATAGGGTTTGTGAACATTACAAAGAATAAGTGTTTATTGTTGAGTCTCATTAATGATCAGACAGGTAATGATTAATTAAAGCTTTATTGGAGCTTAACCCCCATACAGCAGGGAAGTACGGAGACAGCCACAGAGACCAGCTTCTTTCAACTAATACATTGTACGGCACATTCAGAACATAGAGAAACATTCAAACATACATAAGACATACTCACAGTATGATGGTCTCGAGGAGACACAAGACAAGATAGCCAAGTGCTCGAGCCTAGCTCGAGACACACACAATACAAAGTAAAATAAAACTGAATAATAAAATACATTGCAATTATAATACATTTTAACAATAAATATGTGTAACATAATCTTCATGTTTCTTGGGTTTACTGCAAACACGTTTGGAATGTGACAAATTGGCAGCACCACTATTCACTTGACTACCTTGTACAATAACAGGGTTAAATTTGGTACATTGTTGACTACTACATAAAGATGTATTACTGCCACACGGTTCAATGGGGACATTCATGTTATGGGAATTAACTATGGTACTGTCGTTCTCTTGGAATCCACTAGTACTGTCAATAACTGTATCTTCCATCCAATCAAACTTCTTTTCTACTTCTTTAAGTTGTTGATTTACACATCCCTTGAATGAGGCAATTCAATTAGCATTCCATACTTCGCCATCACTTAAAAGGGCAGAATTGGGGGGAGGAGCCAAGCTTGCGTCCAAGATGGCCGCGTTTAGCTCGGCTCCGTTCGCTCTCCGGTTTGGAGCGTCTATCCTGCATTTTATCCTGCCCCGGGAGGAATTCTTTGATACGCTGTGGAGCCTTGCTGGCACTTACCGTTTGTTCCGTTTGTTCCCGGGTGCAGCGGATCCTGAGCTACGCCCCTGTTCGCCTCGGGGTCTCCGGGGCGAGCCGGCCTGAATCTCCTCTGCGGCACCCAGAGGGGCGGAGCGCTGTGATCGGCCCTGGATGGCGCTGTGGACTCGATCGGAGAGGCCGTTGTGCAGGTAGACCGGTTCTGGCTTTCCGGTCCTGTTCCGGCGGTCCCGCGGCCTGGTGTGGAGGCGCTGCCTTCTGCGGACGGGGTTGACCGTGTGTTTGGCCCGTCTCCCCTTTGTTCTCCGGTCCGGCCATTTTGAGTCCCTCCGCCCGGACTCGGAGAACGGGGCCGGTGGCGTTGGGGAGTCGGCGACCCTCCTTCTTCTGGTGGCCCGCCTTCCTGCTCTGGAGGTGCCTCTGCTGGTGGTCGGCTGTATCCTGTTTGCCTCGTTGGCGGCCAGACGGGGGTCCGGAATTGCCGCGGCCCCGTCGGGCGTCTAAGATGGCGGCCGGCCCCATGTATATTTGCTGGGCTGGGACTGGTGACGTTGGTCCGCCGCATGGCCAATTTGCTGAATACTGGGAAGGTATTCCTACACTTGGCGACATCCTCGCCGCTTTGCGCTCCTGGGGTGCTCCTGTGGCCGCACCCGCCGTTCACCTGGAGGAGGATCATTTCGCCGGGCCTATTGGGCCCCCCCTGGTGTGTGCGGCCTCGTTGTCGCTGGGTGCGGATGGAACTGTCCTGGATGTCCTGGGCCCGATGGCCGCTGCCGGCGTGGAGACTCATTTGTCTGCTGCCCTTCATCATCCTGTGCTCCCTCCGGTGCCGGGGATTTGCGGGCCGGGTCCCGTCCGGACCGGTCGCGTTGGTTATCCCTGTTCTCCCTCGCCTCGAGTTGCCGACCATGGATCCTGTGCTTGCCCCGCAGGGCCGGATTTCCTCATTTTGTCCACGGAACTGTGCCTGCTTTCTCTGCGTTGGTTGCTGTCTTTTCCAGTTCATCCAAGTTGTACTCAATATGTCTTTTGTGGACTGCCGCCTGGCCTCCCTGTTCTTTGCATCCTGTTCCTTGTGGTCTGGTTCCTCATGGGTTGGACGATTGCGACTTTGGTAAAACAAGGACAGGGTTGAGCCGAACTTTCCTCTGTGGCTTCTTCTTGTGCAATATGGTTGGATGACCTGTTTGTAATGGTATGATTATGTCTGAATTTTCTTCCGGTTCCAGGAGTTTCTCCTTGTACTTCTTCTCTTCCCGAGGGCCCTGTATACGCTTGAACGGGAGGGTGGGTGCTGATGATCCTGTTCTTCGTGGCTCCTCTCCCGTGGTTTTTTCCCCATTTCCCCTTCTTCTTCTTTTTGTCTTTGTGTTTCATTCTTACTTTCGCTCTTCTATATTTCGGGTTCTGGTTAGGGCGACAGGCACGCTGCTGGGGGGTAGGCCATAGCCTTCTGCAGGGGTGAAGGGTGGGCTTCCGGGGTGGGGGGGGGGGGGTCTGTCATTCTGGGGTTTTTTTCCCCTCTATCTCTCCTTTTTTGGTTCTATGGCGCTTACATAATTTCTTTTTCTGACGCGGTTTCTGCATGTGCCCCCCTGGGATGTTATTGATGTATGGGCCTTCTGTTTTTATTGTTGTCGTAACGGTTTATTAAGCCATCTTATTTCTTTCACCACTGGTTCCATGCATCTGTCTGTGTTTTAATGCTTGGTCGACCATGGGGCGCATGCATGAGGCGGCGTTCCTCTTTTCCCCCTTTTTTGACTTTTTCCTCCCCTCTCTCCCTTTCCCTCCTCCCCCCCTTTTTTTGTTGTTTCTTTTTTCTTCTGGGTTGTGGTGACGGGGGGCTTTATATGGAAGGCCTCTTCCCATTCTATTCGTTATTGTATCCTTGTTGTGGTGGGTGGGCGATGGGCGGCGGGCTCAATTGCTTTTTACAGTGGGACTCACATTCTGCATTGACAAAATGTATTTATTTTTCGACTTATCCTGTATTTTGTATCTTGCTTGCTCGCGACCAGCCACGGCCCTCTGGGTAATACTGTTTGCCATGATCCTGTTTTACCCAATTCTTATTGGAAAATTGACCTTCTCTTCTCCTGCTCGTGTTGTTTGCTCCATGGCTACTCGCCTTTGCCTCCTGTGTGTTTTACTGTATTATCCTGTTGGCGCTTCTACACTGTCCTTAGTGTTTCTCATATGTGGTGGCCGGCCCGATGGGTTGTAGGCCCGTCTTTGTGAGCCCTTTTTGCACAATAAAGGTTTTGGAAAAAAATAAAAAAAATAATAAATAAATAAATAAATAAAAGGGCAGAATTGCAAAAGATTTTGATAACCTTGAAGGGAGCGGAGTACTTGCTTTTGCCTTTACAAACAATTCTCCCTTTTTAGGTCTCACGACCTGTGGTGCACTGCGTAGCAGTGTTCACGCAAGTCGCGTGAGCTATTGAAATATAAAAACGGGGATTGTGAGCTGACCTAGGAATCGCACACGCTCGTGCATGTGCGTTTCCTTTTCAGCTCCCCCATTGGCCTTTGCGTGCTTCTTATTGTAAAAGACTGCACGCAATTGGCCCTAAGCACGCGCATAGCTCCTCCCATGCCCTATTGGTGTCTATTACGCGCACCAAGCGCGTAATCGACACCAATAGGCCGTGGGAGGAGCTATGATTGTGCCTACACAGGCGTGACGTGCGCGCCACTTGTTTTATTTGGCAGCGCGTGACTGCATGCCTTTTGTTCTTTGTGTTATTATAAGCATGGTAATAATCAGGGAGGTTTCCTCTTACTGATTTTAAGGCTTAAATAATAGGACCATTGGAAGGTCTACCATTAATTTCGAACACTAAAAGGGCAACACGGATGGATGTTGAACTGCAACCGTTGGAACAGCTCTGCAAATTGTTTGCAAAGCAGTTTTATTCCCCGAACCTCCCATCGGATCACAACGCATCTCCGGGGCACGCCAGCGGCCCTTGTACGGAATACCCAGGAGACCAACATGCAGCCTCATTTTGCAGTCTGTGGCTCTGAGAGCTGACATTAACATTCACATCCGCAAAGACTGCCAATACATACATTTAGAAACACTGTTCAAACAAAGCTCTGGCACTACACTGCCCAACATATACTTTTTCTTATCTAAAGACATGGGGCATATTACCAAGCAATAGCGATAATTATCGCTATTGCTTGGTTAGAGACAAAAATTTACAGCTGAGCTGCGGCTATTTTTATCGCAGATAAACCTTGGTATTACCAAGGTTTATCGCAAATGCGATAAAAAACGGCCGCAATGCATGAATATCGCTGAAAAGTCAGCGATATTCATGCATTACCGAGCTAATGCTCTTTGCCATGTTATCCACCTCCCATTGGATAACATGGCTAAGAACTGCTCAGGGCAGGTGTTAGCTTTTGGAGATATTCGCGCTTAGCGCGACTGGCTCCAAAAGTTGGTAATAGGAGATAGCGATGTTAGCGACTGTTTCCAGTCGCTAACATCTTGGCACGCCCACTTTGCATATCAATAGTGATAAATATCACTGACATGCAAAGTGGATTCCAAGATGGTCGCTATCTCCTACTTGCTGTCGCTAACTGGTGTTAGCCACAGCTAGGTAATAGGGAGATCATTTTATCTCCGCTTTCTTGGCTTTTAAAGCCAAAAAAAGCAGAGATAAACCCCCTTTGATAATATGCCCCCTGGTTAATATTTGAGAATTATTAAATCACTGGAGCAAACATGGCTGTTTTAAATTCTACCTTTCTTGAGCTTTACTGACAGCATGTGGTGCACACCTTTGCATTTCCGTGTTGTCGAGAGTATTGAGTCCATCGACGCCCGGTACACCGCTCGACTGTGGAGCAGTACCGACGCATTCAGAACGATAATAGTGTCCTCTGAGGAATTACCGCCTAACTCTGGCAATTCTTCTTAACGTGAGCATCTCACTCCGTTATCCTGATCAGGAGGACAACTCGCCAAGGATCTAGGGGGCATATTATCAAGGGGGTTTATCTCTGCTTTTTTGGCTTTAAAAGCCAAGAAAGCGGAGATAAAATTATCTCCCTATTACCTAGCTGTCGCTAACACCAGTTAGCGACAGCTAGTAGGAGATAGCGACCATCTTGGGCCCCACTTTGCATGTCAGTGATATTTATCACTAATGACATGCAAAGTGGGCGTGCCAAGATGTTAGCGACTGGAAACAGTCGCTAACATCGCTATCTCCTATTACCAACTTCCCCAGAGCAGTTCTTAGCCATGTTATCCAAAGGGAGGTGGATAACATGGCTAAGAGCATTAGCTCGTTAATGCATGAATATCGCGGACTTTTCTGCGATATTCATGCATTGCGGCCGTTTTTTATCGCATTTGCGATAAACCTTGGTAATACCAAGGTTTATCTGCGATAAAAATCACCGCAGCTCTGCGGTAAATTTTTGTCTCTAACCAAGCAATAGCGATAATTATCGCTATTGCTTGGTAATATGCCCCTAGATGTCCTCGATTCTCATCCCTGTCTAGATACGGCAGCGTGAGGTATAAAACCGCAGACCAAGTTCGCACTACGAGGAACAATCTCACGATTAACTGATTCGCTTCACGCACGACCCTGGAACCTTCTAGGCGCTACGAAATCTAAAACAGGCAACTAATTTCATAGTCCTGATGATGGTCCCGGTTCATTAGGAGCCAGGGGACCGAAACGTCGTCGACCGTCTAAACAATTCTGGAATATATCAATTGAGACTATTTATTATTGCAGAGATTGTGGGGCATATTATCAAGGGGGTTTATCTCCGCTTTTTTGGTTTTAAAAGCCAAGAAAGCGGAGATAAAATTATCTCCCTGTTACCTAGCTGTCGCTAACACCAGTTAGCGACAGCTAGCAGGAGATAGCGACCATCTTGGGCCCCACTTTGCATGTCAGTGATATTTATCACTAATGACATGCAAAGTGAGCGTGCCAGGATGTTAGCGACTGGAAACAGTCGCTAACATCGCTATCTCCTATTACCAACTTTTGGAGATATTCGGGTTAAGCGCAAATATCTCCAAAAGCTAATACCTGCCCTGAGCAGTTCTTAGCCATGTTATCCAATGGGAGGTGGATAACATGGCTAAGAGCATTAGCTCGTTAATGAATGAATATCGCTGACTTCTCAGCGATATTCATGCATTGCGGCCGTTTTTTATCGCATTTGCGATAAACCTTGGTAATACCAATGTTTATCTGCGGTAAAAATCGCCGCAGCTCAGCGGTAAAATTTTGTCTCTAACCAAGCAATAGCGATAATTATCGCTATTGCTTGGTAATATACCCCCAGATTCTGAGAATCTAGCCCTTTGCGAGCGCTATTTTAGCATTTGGGATTCATCATCCCAAATGCAAAAGTCGCTATTTTAGAAAACGCTAAATTGCGAATAATTGCATTTAAGAAATCTCAATTTGAGATTCCTTAAATGCAATTCATGAACCATTTTAAAATTGCGATTTCGCAATCTGTGGCCGCTATTTACTGCGAAGTCCAACTACGTGGTAAATAGCGAAAACTTAGAAAAATGCACTTCAGTGCATTTTTCAAAGTTGTATGTTACACACACACATGTCCTTTGGACATGTGTGTGCGCAACACCAGTGTACCTTACCATTTCAGGGGTGCTACAGGGTGTCCTTTGGACACCCTGGCACCCTTGAATTCGCTTCCTTATTTGCGATTCGGTAATTGCTAATCGCAAATAAGGAATGACTCCCCATTCATTCCTATGGGCCTGAATCTGAATGAATGGGAAAGCCATTCCTTATTTGCGATTAGCCATTACCGAATCGCAAATAAGGAAGCAGTAGAAATCGCAAAAAATATTGCGATTTCTACATGCATCCCGTTTTGCGAGTCTGTAATAGCGATTCCTTAAAAATCGCTATTAAGAACTCGCAAAACGGGACTTTGATGAATCTGGGGGTTAGACACCCCGGAGTAATCGCAAAAAACAAATGTACATTATATGTACATATTGCTATTTTAGCAGCCATTTCACAATGGTATGAAAGAATATGTAAACGGGTACTACTGGAGGACTCTTTCAAGCACTTTCTACCTTTTGTGAACCAGACCCCAATTCCACGCGAAAGTCCAGTCGCCAACCGATGTGCAATGTTTGCATATTTTGTAGTTTTTGCGAGATCTGATTAAGCAAGTATGTTAGTATTAGCATAAACAAAGAAATAATTTTTACGGAGAAAAGGGTACAGTAACACCGTAACACCGGCTGACCCTAGGTGTCCCTGGTCCTGCACCCTTTCCTTGGTGAAATAAATTTATTTGCGTACTGCTGGCATACTTTGAAATGGGAAAAAAACAATTAGCATCTGCAATGCCAATCGCTCACATTTACATAATCATCTGATGTCTAACCGCCAGCTTTTGTGAACTAGACCCTAAATCCACGTGAAAGTCTAGTTGGCAACCGATGTGCAAGTTCGCATATTTTGTAGTTTTTGCGAGACTTACACAAAGGTCACAAAAATACTTAGGGGCATATTTACAATAAGTGGCGCATCCCTGCATATCAGCAGGGATGCGCCACTTATTGTGCGCCATGCCTACACCAACATGGTTGCGCTGCATTTACAATGCAGCGCACCATGGGGGAAAAAAGGCACAGATGCATCACGCATCTGTGCCGTAAAAGTGTTGCATTGCTGGAGTTGCGTCACAAGCACGACGCAGCTCCAGCAGTGCTCGGGGGCCCTATTATTCCAATGCTGCGTCAATCCTTACGCCTGCTTCAAGCAGGCACAGGGTTTTGACGCAGCATGGGCACCAAAATGATGAGTGAAATCTTGTAGATTTCACTCAGCCACTTTCAGGAGGCGTTCCTGCGCCGGAACCCCCCCCCCCCCCCCCCCTGCGCAGGAACGCCTCCTTCTGGCGCAGAGCTTTACAACGTGATGCATCTCCCAGATGCGTCACGTTGTAAATACCCCGCACCTTGGTGCATCTCTTGCGCCGCCGCTGCGCCACAAAAGTGACTCAACGGCGGCGCAAGAATGACTAATTTATATTAGCATTTGCTTAATAGATTAAATTAATAAAGCACATTGAAATGCTTTTTAAAGAGAAAAAAATGTCATGCCAGTGAGTGTCACGAGGCTTTGACAAACTAGCAACACTAGCAAATAGACTCAGCTTAAAGGAAAAATAATGGAATGCTGTAGCTGACGGGGGACAACTGATCTTGAGATAAAGAAGTTCAATATGTTTTTTGTTTTTTTTAGCATTGAATGCCAACTTCACTAGAAGACAACGGGCAAAGTGGCAGCGCCATCTGATTAAGCAAGTGTGCCTATATATGACACAATCTCCACAGGGGATGTCCCACCCGCTGCTCATTTTGATTTCTTGTAAATAAGCTCACAGTGTATTAGAAATTGGGGCAGCGACGATTTCATTTACAAACTTAGGGGCATATTACCAACGTTAAGCGATATTTATCGCTAACGATGCTTAGCAACAAATTTTTTAACGCTAAGCATCATCAGAAATTATCGCAGATAAACCTTGCTATTATCAAGGTTTATCGCAAATGCGATAAAAAACGGCCGCAATGCATGAATATCGCTAAAAAGTCAGCGATATTCATGCATTACCGAGCTAATGCTCTTAGCCATGTTATCCACCTCCCATTGGATAACATGGCTAAGAACTGCTCAGGGCAGGTGTTAGTTTTCGGAGATATTCGCGCTTAGTGCGAATATCTCCAAAAGTTGGTAATAGGAGATAGCGATGTTAGCGACTGTTTCCAGTCGCTAACATCTTGGCACGCCCACTTTGCGTGTCATTAGTGATAAATATCACTGACATGCAAAGTGGGGCCCAAGATGGTCGCTATCTCCTACTAGCTGTCGCTAACTGGTGTTAGCGACAGCTAGGTAATAGGGAGATAATTTTATCTCCGCTTTCTTGACTTTTAAAGCCAAAAAAGCGGAGATAAACCCCCTTGATAATATGCCCCTTATTTTCTGAGTCCGCCACATGCCTCTCTGTTTTTCGCTCTATTTCATCATCTAAAACATGTGGATTTATTGTGCACTGCCAACTTTTCCTTTATCTACATCTCCGCTGCATCAGCTCATTAAAATGCATTGTAAATATGTAAATCGACTCTGATGACAATAGCTTGATTTCTTTATTGTATTAAACTAGCGTGGCATTTTAGCATTTCTTAAACTCCAATGAGAGAAGCTGGGGGTATATTATCAAGGGGGTTTATCTCCGCTTTTTTGGCTTTAAAAGCCAAGAAAGCGGAGATAAAATTATCTCCCTATTACCAAGCTGTCGCTAACACCAGTTAGTGACAGCTAATAGGAGATAGCGACCATCTTGGGCCCCGCTTTGCATGTCAGTGATATTTATCACTAATGACATGCAAAGTGGGCATGCCAAGATGTTAGCGACTGGAAACAGTCGCTAACATCGCTATCTCCTATTACCAACTTTTGGAGATATTCGCGCTAAGCGCGAATATCTCCAAAAGCTAACACCTGCCCTGAGCAGTTCTTCACCATGTTATCCAATGGGAGGTGGATAACATGGTTAAGAGCATTTGCTCGATAATGCATGAATATCGCGGACTTTTCAGCGATATTCATGCATTGCGGGCGTTTTTTATCACATTTGCGATAAACCTTGCTAATAGGAAGGTTTATCTGCGATAAAAATCGCCGATGTGCGGCGATAATTTTTGTCTCTAAACAAGTTAGAGACAAAAATTATCGCTAGTTGTTGGTAATATGCCCCCTGGTTCTAGTCCCTATAGTGTGTTCTGTCAGTCACCTCAAAAAAATAACTTCTGGGGGCATATTACCAACAACTAGCGATAATTTTTGTCTCTAACTTGTTTAGAGACAAAAATTATCGCCGCAAATCGGCGATTTTTATCGCAGATTAGCAAGGTTTATCGCAAATGCGATAAAAAACGGCCGCAATGCATGAATATCGCTGAAAAGTCAGCGATATTCATGCATTATCGAGCAAATGTTCTTAGCCATGCTATCCACCTCCCATTGGATAACATGGCTAAGAACTGCTCCTGGGCAGGTGTTAGCTTTTGGAGATATTCGCGCTTAGCGCGAATATCTCCAAAAGTTGGTAATAGGAGATAGCGATGTTAGCGACTGTTTCCAGTCGCTAACATCTTGGCACGCCCACTTTGCATGTCATTAGTGATAAATATCACTGACATGCAAAGCGGGGCCCAAGATGGTCGCTATCTCCTATTAGCTGTCGCTAACTGGTGTGAGCGACAGCTTGGTAATAGGGAGATAATTTTATCTCCGCTTTCTTGGCTTTTAAAGCCAAAAAAGCGGAGATAAACCCCCTTGATAATATGCCCCAGTGTCGCATTCTAGATATACAGTTTAAGAACAAAGGGGCATATTATCAAGGGGGTTTATCTCCGCTTTTTTGGCTTTAAAAGCCAAGAAAGCGGAGATAAAATTATCTCCCTATTACCTAGCTGTCGCTAACACCAGTTAGCGACAGCTAGTAGGAGATAGCGACCATCTTGGGCCCCACTTTGCATGTCAGTGATATTTATCACTAATGACATGCAAAGTGGGCGTGCCAAGATGTTAGCGACTGGAAACAGTCGCTAACATCGCTATCTCATATCACCAACTTTTGGAGATATTCGCGCTAAGCGCGAATATCTCCAAAAGCTAACACCTGCCCTGAGCAGTTATTACATTCAATCAATCAATCAAGGACATTTATAGAGTGCACTACTTACCCGGAGGGTCTCATGGCGCTTGGGGTGTGGGGGTGCTGCTACTGCTCGAACAGCCAGGTCTTCAGCTTCTTCCTGAAGGAGAGGTGGTCTTGGGTCAGGCGCAGGTCGGTCGGGAGGGAGTTCCAGGTCTTGGCGGCCAGGTAGGAGAAGGACCTTCCTCCTGTTGTCGTTCTTCGGATGCGGGGGACGGCGGCGAGGGCGTGACTGGCTGATCGGAGGTGGCGTTTGGGAGCGTAGAAGTTGATGCGGTTGTTGAGGTAGCTCGGGCCTTGATCGTGTAGGGCTTTGTGTGCGTGGGTGAGGAGACGGAAGGTGATTCTCTTGTTGACGGGGAGCCAGTGCAGGTCTCTCAGACGTCCGGAGATGTGGCTGCGTCGGGGGATGTCGAGGATGAGTCTGGCTGAGGCGTTCTGGATCCGCTGGAGTCTCTTCTGGAGCTTGGCGGTGGTTCCGGCGTAGAGGGCGTTGCCGTAGTCCAGTCGGCTGGTGACGAGGGCCTGGGTGACCGTCTTCCTGGTCTCGGTGGGGATCCACCGGAAGATCTTCCGTAGCATGCGCAGGATGTTGAAGCATGACGAGGAGACGGCGTTGACTTGTCTGGTCATGGAGAGGGAGGAGTCCAGGATGAAGCCCAGGTTGCGTGCGTGGTCTGTCGGTGTGGGTGCGGTGCCCAGGGCGGGGGGCCACCAGGAGTCGTCCCAGGCGGAGGGCGAGGAGCCCAGGATGAGGACTTCCGTCTTGTCTGAGTTCAGTTTCAGGCGGCTGGTCGTCATCCACTCGGCTACGTCTTTCATCCCTTTGTGAAGGTTGGCTCTGGCGGCGGCGGGGTCGTTGGTCAGGGAGAGGATCAGCTGGGTGTCATCGGTGTAGGAGATGATGTTCAGGTTGTGTTGGCGTGCGATGGGCGCGAGGGGGCTCATGTAGACGTTGAAGAGGGTGGGGCTCAGCGAGGATCCTTGAGGGACGCCGCAGATGACTTCGGTGGCCTCTGACTTGTACGGTGGTAGACGGACTCTCTGTGTTCTTCCGTCGAGGAAGGAGATGATCCATTCCAGTGCCTTCTCCTGAATTCCGACGTTGCTGAGGCGCTGCACTAGGGTGCGGTGGCAGACAGTGTTGAATGCTGCGGAGAGGTCTAGGAGGATGAGGGCCGCTGTTTCTCCGTTGTCCATCAGGGCTCGGATGTCATCGGTGGCAGCGATGAGGGCGGTCTCGGTGCTGTGGTTGGCTCGGAAGCCCGACTGTGAGGGGCCGAGGGATCCATTCGTCTCGAGGAAGGCGGCCAGCTGTTTGTTGACGGTCTTCTCGATGACTTTGGCTGGAAACGGGAGGAGCGAGATGGGGCGGTAATTCTTGAGTTCGGTGGGGTCCGCTGTTGGTTTCTTTAGTAGAGCGCTGAGTTCGGCGTGCTTCCAGCTCTCCGGGAAGGTGGCGGTGTCGAAGGAGGTGTTGATGATGTCCCGCAGGTGGGGTGCGATGACAGCGTCGGCTTTGTTGAAGACGTGGTTAGGGCAGGGGTCGGTCGGAGATCCGGAGTGGATGGTGTTCATCATGCGGATGGTGTCATCGGTGCTGATCGGAGTCCAGGCGCGGAGGGTGGTGGTGGGCGGCGTTGCTTTGGTCGTTGTGTGCGATGGTTGAATGCTGAAGCTGTTGTGTATGTCCGCGATCTTGTTGTGGAAGTAGGAGGCGAGGGAGTTGCAGAGGTCTTGCGATGGGGGGATGTCGTTGTTTCCGGCGTTGGGGTTGGAGAGCTCTTTCACGATGTTGAAGAGTTCCTTGCAGTTGTGTGCGTTGTTGTCCAGCCGGTCCTTGAATGCAGTTTTCTTGGTGGCGCGGATCAGTTGGTGGTGCTTCCGGGTGGCAAGCTTGAGGGTGGTCATGTTGTCCGGTGTTGGTTCCCTTCTCCAGACTTTCTCGAGGGCTCGGCAGTTCTTCTTGGAGCTCTTGAGTTCGTCGGTGAACCATGGGGCTTTCTTGCTGCCGGGTCTGCTGGGCGGGGTCCTCAGAGGGGCGAGTTCGTCCGCGCAGTTGCTGATCCACTTCGTGAGGTTGTCGGCGGCCTGGCTGGGGTTCGCTGAGCTGGCGGGAGGGTGCTGACTCAGGGAAGCGGCGAGCTGGTCGGCTGTGATCTTGTTCCAGCTTCTTCGGGCAACCTGTTGCTGGTGGTGGTGGATCGTCGTTCTTCTGAAGGTGAAGTGGACGCAGCTGTGGTCCGTCCAGTGGAGTCCTGTGGCGTGGCTGAAGGCGATGTCTTTGCTGGATGAGAAGACGGCGTCGAGTGTGTGTCCGGCGAGGTGGGTGGGGGTGGTCACCAGTTGCTTGAGTCCGAGGTTTGCGAGGTTTTCCAGCAGGGTGGTGGTGTTGCGGTCGTCGTTGTTCTCCAGGTGGAAGTGGAGGTCCCCGAGGAGGATGTAGTCGGCGGAGGGGAGGGCGTGTGGGCTGATGAAGTCGGCGATGTCCTCGCTGAATTGTGTGCGTGGTCCCGGGGGTCTGTAGATGAGGGTGCCGCAGAGGGTGGTCTTGGGGTTGACGTGGATCTGGAAGTGCAGGTGTTCGGCGGGTGCGATGGTATCGTCGGTGTTGGTCGTGATGTGGATGGTGTTCCTGTGAATGATGGCGATGCCTCCTCCTGTCTGGTTGACGCGGTCTCTCCGGATGATCTTGTACCCGTCCGGGATGGCGATGGCGATGTCGGGCTCTGAGGAGGCGTTCATCCAGGTTTCCGTGAGGAAGGCGACATTAACAGAAGTGGGACCGCATCCGGTCCCCAGTGAATGCACAGCGTAATGCCACTTTCGGCCAATATTTTATCCGTCATTTTGATTCTTATCATATTTTATCCATATTATCATAAACCTTTGAACCATACTTTTCAGTTTTTAGAAGTTTTTAGAAACACGACCACACGCTGCGTGTACACGTTATTTTCAAGTTTCTACTGTTCCATGGTGTCACTCCGGACTTTTGCCAAGAACATGATGGATACGTGAATTGATACAAAGCAGTGTTTATTCCAATAAAATCACCCAATGCATTTCGGGCTACATGCCCTTCTTCGGGGGTCACTGTGAAATAATCAAAACATCATACAATTAACATGCTGTTAACTCAAACTTCTCACATGATTTAATATAACACCTTGTAAGACTATGTAATATTGTCTATTCTGCTCAAAGTTAATCACCCCGTCTTGGAATAATCACGATGAAGTGACTGAACCAACATGACATGCCATTCTAATCAACGTCTCTACAATCCAACCACAATGAAGTACTCTATAATTTTTAAATGTGCACTTTGCCCCTTCTGACTTCTCTAGACCTTCCTCTATTATGTGTCTGCCCCAGCATGCTTATCAGACAGTGATACAAAGATAAACCAATACTTTACTTTCAACATTTTTCCTGTGAATCAAAGCGGAAAAAACAATGTCCTTCCGCACTGCTGTTTACACTGTTTTACTGACAGTAGAAAACCTTTTCATCTCATCCCAGACGGTCAAAAGTTCTAAACGAGCACTGCCCATATTCCTTAAATACGTTAATCTAATCCCCCAAATGTCATGTACCTGCCGTTTCATAGTTAAAAACACACCACTTCCCTCGTGGTTCTCTCCAGTCTCCCTTCTACCTCCCACAATTCCTTCGCATTTTTAACTGGTCCCAATCATCCTAATTAATTCATCATGTGAACGTTCCCGCTCTCCCCGTGTGGATTTTCTTAGCGCCTATTACCTCTCGCTGAGGGACTCCATTTCCCACACTCCACCCCTGGGGACAACATCAACTATCCATATGAAGCAAACCCGGATTAACCCCACAGTCTATCTGAGATGAAATAAAATAAAAGAAAATAAAAGAAAAGTGCTTGTGTATCCATGTGAGTAACAGTCCTTAATTGTTCACTGCCTTTCCCTGAACCACAGCGTTGATTTTCTGCGTGTGGGTTCGACAACTCCTCCCATTTTTGTTGTAATCGTAGTTTTCGCGGGTGCAGTCCTGATGTCGGGCAAAAGTTAAGATGCTTATTTATGAGGGCAGGACGCACACCTTTCATTTATTGTTTCCAAATTAAATCCGTTGCTTTCCATTCATTTTTTCATTGCATGCGTGCAACTTCACTGTAGTGCCATGCCCAATCGCACTAAGGTACTAACATCAACAGAAGTGGGACCAACTTCCCCGGAGCAGTTATTAGCCATGTTATCCAATGGGAGGTGGATAACATGTCTAAGAGCATTAGCTCGGTAATGCATGAATATCGCTGACTTTTCAGCGATATTCATGCATTGCGGCGGTTTTTTATCGCATTTGCGATAAACCTTGGTAATACCAAGGTTTATCTGCAGTAAAAATCGCCGCAGCTCAGCGGTAAAATTTTGTCTCTAACCCAGCAATAGCGATAATTATCGCTATTGCTTGGTAATATGCCCCAAAGTACATTGGTTTTTAAATGGGAGGTAGGTCCGCAGCACCCATACTTCCGGGCCGACTGTTTTCTTTATGGGGCTCTATTTTCGCGGACAGTGCAGCTCGAATTAGTTCTATGAATTTCCCCAGCCGTGCAACTGTTTGAGTTGAGGTTGAAGAAAAACACAAGTCAGAGATTTCGCTGCATCGTGTGAGGCCCTGAGCTCAGCAGATTGGGGACAAGGATAAAAGCAATAGCCGTTTGATGTGTGCTCTTTTAGGCTGTAATTTCCATGAATTCCCCGGTAGTCTAGGATTTCTGACCGGCCGGTCTGCTCGCCCGCCTTCTGCGTGTGTGGAAAATGGTCCGGAAGTTACGCGTGTTTACACTTGTGTGTAAGGTCTGCTAATGGATTACTTTGGTTTTAAATTTAAACATGTTTTTGAGATGGTGTCACCGGCACATGCGACCGCTGTGACCTGTGTTCTCGAGGCATGTCTCGGGGGTGTCATGCGTGTGAGCGCCGTCTGTATGTTTTGAGGGCGAGGCCAGGACACAGGTGGCACTGCTGGGAGCAGCTCAGACTCTGGCACGTTCTCGCAGTGCTGCCTGCCAGTTGTTTCTAAGTCGGGCTGATGCGTTGTGTGAGAGCAGACACCATCAGCAGGGGTGCAGACGCAAAGTAATCTGCAAACTATGGCCCACATGCATCAAGCACTTTTGGAGTCGCAAACGGTGCGATTCCTTAAAATCGGCCGTTTGCGATTCCAAAAGTGCTTTTTGGGATGCATGAAGCAATTTTAGAATTCGTAACATTTTTGCGAGTTCTAAAATTGCGATTGCTTTTAAGAAGTCGCAGATGTGCGATTTCTTGAAAGCAATGCATCATTACTTTTAAAAGTGTGAAATCGCAATTAGGGTGTCAAATTTACCGAGTGATTGAACCACTCGGTAAATTTGGAAAAAGTGTTTAAAATGCTGAAAAAGCTTTTTTTTCTACATTCATGTTACGGACACACATGTCCTTAGGACATGTGTGTGTGAAACATGATGCGAAAAATACATTTCAGGGGTGCATGGGGGGGTCCTTTGGACCCCCCCTGCACCCATGAAATTTTCAAAGTGCCACTCGCAATTTGCTAATGCCTTCCAATTGACTCCTATGGGCCTTTTGGCCCATAGGAATCAATGGGAATTGCGAAAATTAACTTAAGAATTCGGTATTTATTTGGGATTCGGTAAAAATTGCGATTTTTACCGAATCACAAATGAATACCGAAAATAATGATGCATAGCATTTTGCAATTCTTAATTTGCGATTCGTTATTTTTCGCAAATTAAGAAGTGCAAAATATCTCAATGATGCATGTGCCCCTATATCACTGTAATCAAACACACACTGTACGAAAGGCACCCTCACCAGCCGCACACAGCAGCACTGGTGTAAACTGTGGCACGGACTGGGCACACACACAAAAGCACAGTGACCCTATAATTACGTGTGCTTAATAAGTGCTCATAGTGCAGTAGCAGGCACACGCATGACGACTGACCGCCTTTTAATAAAGAGCTTTATATATAGCCGAAAACGCTTGGTGCTGCAGAACCACAGCTGCTGTCTGCGTGCACACCAATCCCACTCACTGACCAGAACATCAGGCGCAGTACCACAGGCTGTTAGTAGGTGTCCCTGGTCCTGCACCCTTTCCTTCCTGAAAGAAATGTCTTTGTGTATTATGCTACAGCTGGTTTAAGGTCAGCAATTCCTCCATAAACCATTCCGCTGAAGGGTTGCAGCGGGTGCTATTGCATGGCTTCAAAGGAGCTAGAGTGTCCCAAGTCCCCGTGATCCAGGAGGCTATTTGTTTGTTGGCCATCTGTGGACAGGTATCAAGCACATGAGTGATAGACAGGTTGGCAGTGAAGGCCCCAGGAGTAACTAGTGACCATTTTTGAGTTTTATTATACAAAGGGACTTGGTTTAGAGAGTATAGTCTATTCCAGGATTCCAAAATCTGAAAGGAAAGAATAAAATAGTCCGACCTGGCAACATGTTCAGGAGGCAAGACTTTTTTCTCAGTACTATTGGTGAAAATAGTGTCATAGGTATGTCCACTAATATGCGTAGGAGAATGAACTAACTGAATCAGTTCCAAGCCTCTAGGGGCATATTACCAACAACTAGCGATAATTATCGCTGTGTTGGCTTAGCGGGAATATTTCTATCGCCGCCCTTCACCTGTTTTTATCGCTGAGCGATAAAAAACAGGCGAAATGCGTGAATATCGCTGTCAATACAGCGATATTCAGGCATTACCGTGACAATGCTCTTAGCCATGTTATCTACCTCTCATTGGATAACATGGCTAGGAACTGGTCAGGGCAGGCGTTAGCTTTTTGAGATATTCGCGCTTAGCGCGAATATTTCCAAAACTTCGCTTGTATTGATCATAGGCGATAGCGATTGCAGCGACTGTTTTCAGTCGCTGACATTTTGGCACGCCCACTTGGCATGGCATTAGCTATAATTATCGCTGACATGCAAAGTGGAACCCTAAATGCCCGCTATCGCCTACAAGCTGTTGCTAACTGGTGTTAGCGACAGCTTGGTAATAGGGCGATAAAATTATCGCCGCATTAGCGGGAAAAAGTCCCGCTAAAGTGGCGATAATGGCCCTTGGTAATATGCCCCCTAGTTCTTTCGTTAACGCCGATCCTACAAGGCAATGTTTGTCTTCAAAATGTCGGTCAAGATCGCCCAAGACCATAAGAGTCGAGTAGCAAATAGCATATTGCAGTAGGAAGTCCACCGGGGTATTGACAAAAACCCTAGCAGGACTCGGAGGCCGATAAATAAGAAAGCCTGCAACAGAGTGCGAACTATTAAATGCTAGGGAAAAAAGGCTGCTCCACTGCCAGGAATGGTGGTTTCTGTAAGTTTGACTTGGATACCCCTTTTAAAAATAACTTCTAGCCCCCACTCTTTTGTATGGGCCTATCAATTCTAAATATATCATAACCATCAGATACTGTATCCAACACATCAGGTGCAGACAGAGGGGAGCCAGGTTTCTTCTAGGAACACGGCTACTGGTTGATGGCTAGTCACGCAAATCTGAAATCTGAAATTTAAAATGTATTTTGCAATGGTTTAAGGTATTGGCATTGTAAATGACAATGCATTCTAATAATGTGTTTGGAAAACCTGCAAGCAGTGTTGACGTACCTCTTGCATGTTTAGAAAGCACATAAAAAAAGGTATTATCATTTACAATGCCAATAGCTCCAACTCTTGCAAATGCGAGACCTATTGCATTGTAAATGCTTATTTAACTTTGACAATATCCCGACTTGCAAATTCACACTTTTCTTTTTATTAGTATGTGTCTCTATTAAGTGCTTTTGATTGACTTCAAGAGTATGTTTCACATTCTTGACAGCATATGGAACAGCTTTTGTACAACTCGCCCACCCCATATCTGTAGTGCCTGGTGAATGTCCTCTCATAAGTTCAAATGGGGAATAACCAGAAGAATGACATTTGGTGATTCTATAGGCGCAAATCATTTTCCTCAATTCGTCTTTCCAATCTTTGTCATTGCTGTAAGAAAGTTCAATAATGCTTTTATCACTCTGTTGAAGCGCTCAAAGCTTCCATTCCCTTCTTGGTGATAAAGTTGATGGAGCAAGGTGGAGAAACAACATTTTGTATACCCCTTGTGAAGTCATACTTCGATAACATGTAATGTGAACTAATAGAGTGGTGCATGAGAATAACCAACCTAGAATAAAAATTTGTACATATACATACGTTGGGAACTAATCTCTGCTTATGTTGCAATTATAATTAACTAACTATGTAATTTTGTCGTGTCATGTACTAATATGCTGCATTGATATAATGGAATGAAGCATAAATATGCTTTTGTTTATGTATTTGTGGCCAGAAACGGGACCTAAAGTGAGTATATCACGCATAAGTGTCGCTTATCTGCTAGGTAACTACTAATAGGGAAAAGCTTACTAAGGGGGAGGTAAACAGAAAGGCTATTTTTCAAAATGTCATTTTTATTTGTGTTTGTTTCTATGATACTTCCCATTCTGACTCGAGAGGCCTGTGACAAAATGGAGTCACCAGTTTACTGTGACAGTCAAAGGCAGAACGCATGCGCAGCCGAAGAGATGAGAATGAATGCGAGCTGCTTGGGCCTGTGCGAAAGGCAGTTCAAGGCCGCTGTAGCCTGGAAGTCTACATGGCTGCCAAATGATGAGAGCAATAGTTCTGAACGTGAGAATTTTACTTGAAGTTGCGAGTTAAGGAAACTCGACTAGGCCGGACTTGGAGAGACAATGGGGGCATTAAAAAAAACCCTGACAGGAAGAAATTGTATAATGTGGAGATTAGGTTATGCTCATCCACCCCTGAACTGACCAATGAGGACTCGACTTTTCTTTAAAAGTTACTCTTTTAGATAGATAGACCTAGTGAAAAGGGTATACAAAGAGCTGATTTTACCGAGTAAAAAACGTCTTCCTAATTTCCTCCAGAGATGCTGTCGGATTGCTGATGTTTCTGTGATGTAAGACCTTTTTCTCGACTTATGACTTTTCTTTGCAGGAATGGCACTTTAGTGAGGGATTTTAGTTAGGGAATTGGGAGAATGGACTTTGGAAACTATGGGGCATATTATCAAGCCTAGGCGATACAATTATCGCCGCTTTATCGGCCGAAAACGGCCGATAAAGCGGCGATAATGAGCTTGATAATATGCTCTATGAATTCCTATCGAAGCCCATGTTAGATGTCTTCTCATCTAACATGGGCTTCGATTGGAATTCCCTAGAGCATATTATCAAGCCCATTATCACAGCTTTATCGGCCGTTTTCGGCCGATAAAGCGGCGATAATTGTATCGCCTGCGCTTGATAATATGCCCCTATCTGTCTTTTGCTAATACTTGTGTTCTGAACCTAAATTGTTAACGTTATTTCTGAAATTTTCTAAATTAAATGAAATTAACTGTTTTTGAGCTAAAACTTTAGTTTAAATGCCATTAAAAGATTAAATGAATAAATAAATAAAATAAACTTTTAGACATGTTAAATTGCTCTACTAAAATTAGATAAATGGGAAATTAAAGCTGATCTTGAGTTTTCCTATGCCTAATTTTCTTACTAGCAGACTCATCGACCCTTAGGCAATATGTCTAAATGTATATTTTCAGATGATAAAACCATGGTAAACTTTTAAAACTGCAGGTGTACATATAGTATAAACTTTTAGTTAATTTAGACATTTCGCTATGATACAGCAGCTCTCCATTGAGATTCACGGATCCCAAGAGTGAGATAGAAATTGTGAGAACGGAACTCACAGTGATATGGGCCCCACTGGTGAGTGATTGTATGTTCTGGTGTTTCAGGGATAAGTGATATGGTTTCAGAAATTATTTTTGGAGTAGCGCTGCATCAAACTGATGTTGTTCTATGAGTGATGCCGGTGTCTCTTATACATTTTTTAAAACCATCTCCAGTGAACTGTCCACCATTGTCTGAAATTAAATCTTTCGGAATACCTTCCCTTCCAAAAACTTCACCTAAGAAATATAATACATTTTCAGTATTAGCCTTTTCTACTAATTTATACTCAAGCCACTTAAAAAATGATATATTATAACTAAAATGTATTTTTGTAAACCATCAATAGTTTTAACTGGGCCAAATATATCCTTTTCCATAGCATATTAGGGATCACAATAGGGTGAAGTGGTGTTTTGCACTTGGTCAAACTCTCGCACCACTCTCTCAACATCTCAATCAACGCCCTGCCACCAGTAAGATTGTTTAATTCTGCATTTTGTCTTGACAATCCCTAAATGGCCCTCGTGACAAAGATTGATAATTTTTTCGTGAAAAACATTAGGAGGAACTAGTTTGGAACCTCGCAGTAATACGTCATTTTCAGAGGAAAGCTCATTTCTAACTTCCAAAAATGTTCAAATTTCAAATACTTTATTCGGTTTTTCATGTCAAAAGCCATAAAAGCAATATTACAATAGAAGCATAAAACTTTGTTAAGAATAGATGTCTTAAACATAAACCCCATAGATTTTATACAATTCATTTCATATACAAAAGTGTAAAATACAGTGTTAAAATACAGCTAAAAAGGATCATCACTCTTCTCGCCTATTTCTAATTTTTAGAGCTGATTTAAGGAATCCGACCAGATATAAAGTGCTTTCAGGTTTTGCCATTTGTATGTAGCACAGAGCCGGGCGAACCTGTTTAAAATGTAATCTTTTTAGTATGGGCTTCAAAAAGAACCAGCGGGGAACGTCATAGAAGGGGCAGATGAATAAAAAGTGTACCACATCCTGAGGAGACAAATTGTCGCAGCTGCAGGAGGGTAACACTTGACCTCTGTGTGACCCCCTGGGAACGGCTAGTAATAGATGATAATAATCCAGTCGGAACCTTGTTAGAAGGAACTGCTCGTGGCTTGTTATAGGCCACGATAAATATGGCTCCATTAAGGGGTAGTTTTGAGTATAGTAAATTTACGTATACTAGGTTTTCTCAGGTCCGCCTCTTCACGTTCCAAGTTTTTCCTTAAGTAAAAACTTCTTTTAACAAGCTCTACATCAGCCCTTACAATCTTACTTGGATTAAAAAACAGGTCCGGGCGCCCAAGGTCGGTAAAGCATCTTTTTAAATATTTAAACCAGGGAACATTAAGCGCATGATCTTGAGAAAGCACTTCCCTTAGCAACTGGTGGTTGAGTGCCAGATCTTTGTTCAGCCAGCACTTAAGCCAAAACCACAAGGGCCGTGATGCTATGGTGTCACCGATAAAAGGAGTTCCAGTTTCCTCATGGACTCTTAAGTTAGCTGTTCCCTTTGGAAGTCCCAATAATTGCTTCAGGAAAGTGTTCTTGGCCACCTCAATACTTTTAACTGGGGCATAACCCCATAGTTCACTCCCATAGCTGCTCAGTGCCACACTCTTTGCCTGGTACATCTTTAATAGTGCGGCTATCGGGCATGTGCCCATTTTAGACGCAAAATTAAATGTGGCTGCATTTGCCCGTATTAATTCTCCTCTTTTCCACTGTACCAACGCGGCCCAGTTTAACTGGTCGTCAAACAAGACACCCAGATAAAAGAAGGTCGTGGATAGCGGTACCTTCACATCATTGACCATGAAAGGGTACTGTTACTTCGGGCGCACTCCTATCTGCATAATACATGATTTGGTGTTATTAATGGCGAGATCTCGATCAGCCATAAAACCCTGAAAGGAATTCAATAAGATCTGCAGGCCCTTCGGGGTTCTTGCCAAAAAGACAGCATTGTCTGCGTATAGCAAGATGGGCAAACCCCTACGCCCAACATAGGGAAAATCTGCGCCAGTTTTTACTAGAAACGTATCCAACTCATTAATATATACGTTAAAAAGAAAAGGCGCCAAAATGCAGCCCTGCCGCACACCTCTCTCAACAGGAAAATCTCTCGATACCCTAAGATCTTGTGAGTATCTGATGTTTGCTCTGGTGTCCCAATGGAGGTCCCTTAGAAACGTTACCAACGCAGGCTCCACCCCCATGTTGCCCATTAGATCCCACAATTTCCTCCGGTTTATGCAATCGAACGAGAGAGATCCATGAACGCCATGTAGATGGTCCCTTGTTACCCCATGGTATACTTCCCCAATATTATATATACATTTAAACATTGTGCTAATGTGGAGTGTCCCGGGCGAAAACCATATTGAATAGCTGAGGTAATCCCTTTCTCCTCAGCCCATGATGACAATCATGGGCTGCGAACTCTGCGAGTTCAGCGAACTCACTCCTGAGGCAAAATAGCCGGGAGATTTTATCTTTTAAAAATTGTGTGATAACTTGTGCTTTTACTGAAAACTATTCACGGCCACTGTCGCCTTGCTTTGCAAACATCCGCCCAGCCGAGCGAAGGCTGACGTGGTAGAGCGTTGCCTGGACAACGCCGCCTTCCCCAGCTGCGGACACGCCCACCCACGCTGGCCACGCCCCCCCGCCACACTATATGAACGCGCGCTGACTGCTAGCGCGGCGTTCAGCGAACTCACTCCTGAGGCAAAATAGCCGGGAGATTTTATCTTTTAAAAATTGTGTGATAACTTGTGCTTTTACTGAAAACTATTCACGGCCACTGTCGCCTTGCTTTGCAAGCATCCGCCCAGCCGAGCGAAGGCTGACGCGGTAGAGCGTTGCCTGGACAACGCCGCCTTCCCCAGCTGCGGACACGCCCACCCACGCTTGCCACGCCCCCCGCCACACTATATGAACGCGCGCTGACTGCTAGTGCGGCGTTCAGTGAACTCACTCCTGAGGCAAAATAACCGGGAGATTTTATCTTTTAAAAATTGTGTGATAACTTGTGCTTTTACTGAAAACTATTCACGGCCACTGTCGCCTTGCTTTGCAAACATCCGCCCAGCCGAGCGAAGGCTGACGCGGTAGAGCGTTGCCTGGACAACGCCGCCTTCCCCAGCTGCGGACACGCCCACCCACGCTGGCCACGCCCCCCCGCCACACTATATGAACGCGCGCTGACTGCTAGCGCGGCGTTCAGCGAACTCACTCCTGAGGCAAAATAGCCGGGAGATTTTATCTTTTAAAAATTGTGTGATAACTTGTGCTTTTACTGAAAACTATTCACGGCCACTGTCGCCTTGCTTTGCAAACATCCGCCCAGCCGAGCGAAGGCTGATGCGGTAGAGCGTTGCCTGGACAACGCCGCCTTCCCCAGCTGCGGACACGCCCACCCACGCTGGCCACGCCCCCCGCCACGTCATCCTTCCGGTGGCATAAATAATGCTGAGGTATCGGAAGCGCAGCGGACGAGCGCAGCGGGCGCGACGATTACGCGCATAAGGCAAGCTCGTCTGCGCTCGTCTGCGCCGAGGAAGGGCCCAGGGCCACCCTCCCTGCATCATCGAGGCTATGTCAGAGTCCTAATATCTCAAGACGCACTTATACATCCTCCCAACTCCTGACCCTTAGGCACCTGACAGAGGTATCTCATGTTCCACCACAACTTGAATACACAAATCCTATTATAGGTCCTCACAAATGCAGGATGTGCATAGAGGAGACTCCTACCTTCCCACCGGCCGCTCTGCGGCAGGTGTTAGCAGCACTAATAAACGTGCGATCTCTCCCTAAACACAAAGTAGAAATATCCGAGTTTATTGATACACATAAACTAGATCTCCTATTCATCACGGAGACATGGAGTGACGAATTCTCCGGGCCAGATTTCAGCGCAGCCACCCCTACCAATTACTGTGTATGCAGATTGGACAGACCTAAAAAAAAGGGCGGAGGAATAGCAATTTTCTACAGAGACCACTTCAATCTCACAATGGTAGAAGTAAAACACCCTGAGTGTGAGGCGTTTCTCTTCACCATTGGCCTCTCAGGCAAAACATCATTCAAGGGTATCCTAATCTACCGACCCCCCGGGTCTAGATCAAAGTTCCTTTCAAACCTAGGCAACTTAATTGAGGCTTCGGTAGGATCCCCTGACTTTACAGTATTAGGAGATTTCAATTTTCATCTTGAAGCCATCAACGATCCGGACACATCACTCCTAATCAACGACTTAGAGGCAGTTGGTCTTCTACAAATGGTAAAAGAACCCACCCATCAAGCGGGTCACACCCTAGATGGGCTATTCACTAGCAACCCGCACATCTCTGTTACCCAGGTAATTCCCCTAATCTGGACGGACCATGCAGCTGTTTGTTTTTCCATCAACATCAACTCCATCAAACTGCCTGCTATATCCCCGACCCCAGTCACCTTCAGGGATTGGAAACATATCAACTTTGATCATCTACAAGAATTGTTGCATGATAGCACCTCTCCAAAGGTACAAGACCCTGCATTAGCGTCCTCCAGTTTTCTGAGTACTCTAAACACAGCATGTAACAAACTAGCCCCGATTAAAAGCTCTCTCCGCAAGAGGAATCTCCCCTCAGCACAGTGGTTCACGGAACCTCTACGAATACAGAGACAATATTGCAGGAACCTGGAGAGACAGTGGCGTCGCGACTTTAGCCCTGCCAATAAAATGATTTATAAAAATGCCCTCTCCAAATATAAAAAGCTCATCGCATCAGAAAAAAGTCTGTATTATACGTCTCAAATCGATCAGGCGAAAAACTCGGTAGGAGAATTATTTCAGGTTGTCACCCGTTTGTCCAACCCCCCGGCCCCTCGTCTAGAAGGATCTCAGTCTCTTTCAGATTCATTGGCCAAATTTTTTGAGGCGAAAGTCAGTTCCATCTTCTCGACCTTTACTCACTCCTCTCCTTCTCCTTCACCTGAAGCACTCCCCATTAATAACTCACCAAACTTCGTAGCATTTGAACCAACCACCCAGGAACACATTCAACAACTTGTGGCCTGTACTAAATCAGGTTCTCCTCTTGACCCGTGTCCACCTGCGATTATGAATCGTATCTCAGAAGCTATTGCCCCTGCCCTAACTTCAATCTGTAATGCAATGTTTTTAACAGGCATATATCCATCCGTCTGGAAGGAGGCTATTATCAAGCCACTTTTAAAAAAGCCCTCACTGGACCCTCTTCTCCCCGCCAGCTATAGACCTATCGCCTGTCTCCCCTTCCCAGCTAAGATATTCGAAAAAATCATGAACACACAGCTCTCAAAGTTCATTAACGACAACAAACTACTGGATGACACCCAATTTGGGTTCAGGCAAGGTCACGGAACGGAGACAGCGCTGCTCAAAGCAGCAGATGAGATAAGGACTACTATGGACAAGGGAGGATCGGCGGTTCTGATACTCCTGGACCTCTCCGCGGCTTTCGACACGGTCGATCATGTCACCTTGATCGACCGTGTCTCGGCATTAGGAATAAAAAACAAAGCGAAGGATCTCCTTGTCTCGTTCCTGGCCAACCGTCCTCAGACAGTTAAAATGGGCAACTATACCTCCCAGACCTTTTTCCTCCCCTGCGGAGTACCACAGGGCTCCTCGCTAAGTCCGACGCTCTTTAATATCTATGTTTCGGACTTAGCGAGGGTTATAAAATCCTACGGAATTGCCCTAACAACCTATGCTGATGACACCCAATTGGTGTTATCGGTATACAATGACGGTGCCGCGGTAGCGGCAAACTTCCAAGAGGGAATGATGGCAATAAGTTCCTGGATGTCACCTAACTGTTTGAAATTAAACTCTGACAAGACAGAGGTGATGACATTCGGGAACTTACAACCCATCTGGTCCCCTCAATGGTGGCCGCCCCAGATGGGAGCACCCCCCCAACCGGTGGTTACGGTACGCAACCTGGGAGTCATATTTGACAACAAGATGACCTTTCTCCAACATGCCAACTCAGTGGTACCATCAGCCTTTTTCCTTTTAAAAAGGATTAAAAAACTACTCCCATACCTTCCACCATCTGCGGGAAAAACTCTAATCAGCACTCTGGTGTTCTCACGAACAGACTACTACAACTCACTCCTAATGAACGCACAAGAAAAGGTCCTCAATAAATTACAAACAGTTCAAAATGCAGCAGCCAGGATTCTACTAACCATCCCTAAATTCACATCTACTTCCGCTTTTATCAGACAGCTACACTGGCTCCCGGTCAGGAGTCGGATTAAATTCAAAGCTTTATGCATAGCTTACAAAGCCATCAATAACCAGGGCCCACTGTTTCTAAAAAAAGCTTTTGCCCCACCTGAGTATTCAAGAACGTTACGCTCGTCATCAGCCCACTTACTAAAAGTCCCTCGCACAAGAAAGACCAACTGGGGGGACAGATGTTTCACCATAGCAACGTCCAAACTCTGGAACTCTGTACCATTTCATATTAAAACCGCCCCCACGCTTCTGAGTTTCAGAAAGAAACTTAAGACTTGGCTGTTCTCAACATAAATTTTTATTATTTTTCCTCACACGAGAGAGTTCCGCAACACTAGCGCCGAGACACCCGCAAGGGTATTTGCGCGCTCTAAAAATCGCATAAAATAAATAAATAAATAAATCTATTCAGGGCCACTCCTCCCACGACCTTAACTATCGAATCAATTAGGGAGATCGGCCTGTAACAGGTGGTACTGTTGCGATCTCCCTTCTTGAACACTGGGACAATCGTGGAGGTACCCCATGACCTGGGACAACCAGAAGAAGCTGCTGCGTTTAGTACCGCTGTGAGGACCGGTGCCCATTGTGCCATGTTTGATTTAAAAAGGTCTGTGGGAATAGCAGCATCAGGGCCTGGAGCTTTCTTACTCGTTAATCCTGCTATTCCTCTCTCAATTTCACCTAAAGTGAAGTGTGGTAATGAACTATGCAGTCCTTCCTGGTGCAGGTCTGTCTGCAATGTGTTAGCCCTAAATATAGAACTAAAATGCTGAACCCATTCATTCTCTGTGATGTTAGTTCCTAGTTCAGGGTCCCTCCCAGTATCAAACAATGGTCTATTAACATTGCCCCAGAATTTCTCACTGTTTGAAAGGGTACTGGGGTCCAGGAGATCCTTCCAAATTGTTTCTTTCAATTCGCCCTTGCGCTTTGCTAAGGCTTTCTTATATGTTAAACGTGATGAGCGAATCAGTAGTCGGTCTCTCGGTGTGTTCTTCAGGGCTGCCTTTAACTCCCTGGCGGCAAAAGAGCATGAGTGATCAAACCATCTTGGATCCCTAGACTTAACCTCTGTTGATGTAGTAGTCAGCACCATCCCCACTTTGCTTGTAATTAAATCAAATGACCCAAGAATATCAGAAGGGGCTGAGACAGGGCAAAGACAAGATTCGATTTCTGGGGCACATATTTTGTGTAGGCTAGCGTAAAGGGAATTCGCTTTCACCTTTGACCACCTAAGGCGGCGCCTTCCGTCCGTAGGTTTCAGTACCCCATCTATCGGCGACCTGTCCTGCAGGGCCAGTATGTTCCCAGATAACTGGATACAAACAGGGTTATGGTCGATATGAATACAGTCTAAAATTTCAAAGCCTAATAAACGTGACTGAATGGCCTCCGTGAATAAGATGTGGTCAATGAAAGTTCCCCCTGTATGCCCCTTAAATGTTGGTACAACCAGCTTGCTGCCGACATCCAACAGGGAAATAGCACTAACCAGATTATATTCATTTAGTAATAGATTAAGGGCCTCACCACGTTGAGAGTGTTCAAAGTGTAACCCACCCAATCTGTCACAGCCCAAATTACCTATAGCGGTCGTTGATGGGTTGCCACATGGTTGGGTATTAAAGTCCCCTACAAGCAGCATACAATGTGAAGCATCTTTGCAGTGTTTGTTAACAAAGCCGCTCAGTTGAGTAATCTGACAGGGCCCAGAGATATTCACTGCGTTATAGAAATTAATCAGAAGCAGCTTTACATTCCCCTGTTTCAAGGTGCCTGCCTGAAAATTACAATTTGAGCTGTATATAGGAGTTATTGTGCATTTCAGGGCTAAAGCGAAGTATATTACCAGGCCTCCCTTGGCTCTGCCACTAGATGAGTGTTGGGCCTGGACAAAGAAGGACTTATAGCCCTCAAAAAAGAAGGAAGCACAATCCACCAGTCAGGTCTCTTGTAGACAAATGACGGGGAAGAGCCTAATAAACTCGATCCACTTAGGGTCTCGGAATTTCCCTGCCAGCCCGGGTATATTCCATGAGATTATGTTATGGTTGGCAAATTTGCCTAAGGCTATAGCTTGAGTGGATATTGGACAATGGACCTGGGCGATAATTGGATCTCCCCCTGCAAACCCCTAGAACAAACCTCACTTAGGCACTGTGATTCATGAAGTACTGCAGGATCGATACACACTGCAGATGTATTCAGTCAATCACAGTCCTCTAAGGAGGAAAGTGCAGCGAATCTGTTGCCTTAACGGGGTAGTAAATCAAGGTGCCCGTGAGGATCTTGGCTGGCTACCTGAGGAATATGAGGGATGGTCTTTGAGGCAGTTGTCTTACCACATAGCGCCAGTTGGTGTGTAAAATTCAGGGGTTACAGGTTGGTGGCTCTGGTCGATAAAATAAACCCAGAGGGAGAAACTAAATTCCAGTACCAGTGTAAGGTATGACTGATCTAGCTTCTCTAAATTGCCTTTCAACAAGTATGTGATCGTTAAAGTTTACAACGATACAGTCCCCCATACCAGATCTCCTGGAATTATCTACCCAACCTACACGACGGGCCATTATAATATTACGGCCTATTGTGGGGTTTACTGATAGGTTGTTACATAACCAGTGAATGACCTTGTTTTTAAGATGGGAAAAATCTTCAGTAGAACCAAGAGAAAGCAGCGGCACGTTCCCTAGAATTGCCAGCAAAGGTGTAGATTGAGGTGACAATTCGAGAACAACAGGACTTGGGACCTTGGTAGGCATTTCACTCAGCTCATCTGTCTTTGTCTTAAGTCTGTCTTAAGTCTGTCTTAAGACTAACTCAAGACAAAATCCTAACTTCTGTGAATACCAAAAGTAGTAAGTGCATACTGTGATTACCAAAAAAGTAGTAAGTTTAGGATTGAGTCTTAAGTTCATTCTGTGAATCGGGCCCTATATATGTGGTCTACATGCTGGGTGGGGTGGGTGCACATCCCTATCAATTTGAGGCATGGAACTGTGTAATATAGCCTTTCGGCCTGCGGTAGAGGACTATACCGGCTATTAAAGGCCTGAGACGAAGGTGAGGATTTTTAACAAGGGAGTGGAACTTTAATAGCCGGTATAGCCTAGCTACGAAGGACTATAAGGCTATTAGAACATTCTGCCACTAGAGGGCAGAATGTTCTAACAAATAAAACAAAGGCTTCATGGAGCCCGAGGGGATTGAAATTCCCCCGAGCTCCCTACGCCTTTGTTCACAGCAGCAGCTGTGAACAAAGGCGTGTTCAGCAGCTGAACACGCCTTTGTTCACAGCTGCTGCTGTGAACAAAGCTGCAGACATCTTTCCCAGGAAGGTGAGGCCACTGAACGCGCATAAAAGGGCCAACGAACACCCTTGGCGTGGGACGCCATAACAGCTGCTGCTGCCTGCCTGCTACCTTGTTTTGCCGGTTTAGGGACTGCAACCCCCAGCAGACATCTTTCCCAGGAGAGAGAGGCCACTACACGTGCATAAAAGCTCCAATGAACACCCGCGGCGCAGGACGCACGCAGGCGAATCTCAGGCCAAGGGCTGGCCCGTTTTCGCCCGTAGGAGTTCAGAGGAGGCTGGGCTAGGCCAACCCTCTTGGTTCCCTGTTTCAGGATATATTTCTTGAACATAAACCTTTATCAGCGCTTGTGAGGAAAGCTGGAAGAGGGGACTTAGCACTTCCAGGAGGCTGCCGTAAAGCAATTTAATTTAACCTGCACTGCAGAACAGCTACTCTCCCCTTCATAAGTCGCACTATGTCTATTCCCAGGGAACCATTTTAGTCCGATTGAAGGGACTCAGCAGGATTGGGCTGGACTGGTATCCAAATTCCAAGCCCAAGCGACGCTAAGTTCAAAAAGGCTATTGTTTGAGCAGTTTTCTGGGCAGTACACCCGAGACAATTAAAGCTTCGGGAGAGCAAACAAGAGCAGGAGTATCGTTATTTGCTCCTAAACCTTTGCCTAGGTTTCCGGATGTTGGTCAATTTGCTAATTATCACAGGAATGTGGTCTGGTTGAGCCGACGGGCAGCTTAAATGGGCTTAATAATTGTTATACTATTTAAATTTCGCTTTTATTGCATTTTAATGTATTTTTAAGCAGTTGATTGTCTTGTAGATTGCAATCATATTACATTTTGTAGATTTTACAATTCTGCTTATTATGCATATTTTGCACAGTGAATCATTGACAGGACCAAGAATGGGAAAGAGGAAACTTGTAGGTGAATCAGGAAGTCCCAAAACTTCAGATAGGATAGATAGACCACAGACACATACACAGACATCGTTATTAAAGTTTATCTCAGGAGTCAAGGGGGCTATTGAGAAGCAGATTGCCAATGTGGAGGAGTCATTGTTAGTTTGTGGTAACAAAATTACGAGCCCCATGACTATATTACAAAACTCGGCCGACAATGACGGATCTTCAAAAACTTGTGAGGGAGGTGGGTTGGCTGAGACTGTTAAGGGACAAAAATGGGTGCATACAGAATACATCCAATACTGAACTTCTCAGCACTGCTACAATACCTTTAATGGGAGAGTATCAGCACTTCTCAGCACTGCTACAATATATTTAATGGGAGAGTACTGACACTTCTCCAAAACAAACAGGTAGTCTAGCTAGTGAGAACCAGCACTTCTATATTTTCATTTAAAGCACTGGTAACAAGCTCTTTTAGCATTCAAAAGGGGCAGGCTGATGCTTTCCACCTGAGCTCTAATATTTGCACTTTATAGTGTGTGCACTTTTCGGATACAGCAGCGAGTTATTGTAACGCTCATTTGTCTCACTTCTAGCAAGGGTCAAAGCTTTTCATCTCTTGTATTAACTGGATATATGTGTAAGAGCATCTGAGGGGGTGAAGAGGTGAAAGTGAACCTTAATGATCCTTATGCACAGCTCACTAATCAGAGCTTTCTGAGCTGGCTTTGTTTTGGTAAACAATGCAACTAGAAGATCACAAACTTCCATGAAGAAGAAAGTTCGAGATCACAGAATGAAGTCTTGGAGTTGGTAAAGGTTTCTTGTAAGAAGAAGCTCAGTGGGTTTGTGCCCTGCCCTCACTCCCCCATTCAGCAGCCTCGGCAGTGTTTGTGTCACATGACCCCGCTCCTCCACTGGAAATCAGACTGGAACTGACAAAAGTGCTGTCAACGACCAATCAAGTGCAAGTACAGAGAGTGGAGGGGGAGGGGTCTTGGAGGGTAAGGGAACATCCGCGCTGGAGGATGAAGTCTATCAAGGGGGGAAGATAATGAGGGCCAGTGAGCCCGTGGGCAGAGCAATTCTGAAAATGTGAAAAGAAACCAAACAGCAGAAGGACTTTCTTGTGCACGGTGATGGACGAACCGTTCACATTCGCCACAGTGAGACTATTCTGCTGTGGACACAACCAGTCTAAACAGTTCATCCACTGAAGCCAAGGGGTTGAGAACTGTGCCAGTAAGGATTGTGTGCGAGGTGCCAGTAACGATGGGGTGCAAGGTGCCTTAAACCAACAAGCACTGAAACACAAGCGCGGTCCCGTTGCCACGAAAGTTAATTGTGAGAGAGAGGGGGGCATGAGGTAAGCCCGGGATTGTTGCTCGCGCGCGCTAGGCAGAGCCGTCTGCTCTTTTTGGAAGCACATACTCGTACTTGTGGCGCGCCCCTGCTCGCTCCTGCAAGGTGGATGCCGCCACAAGCACGAGTATGTGCTTCCAAAAAGAGCAGAGCGAAGGCTAAAGGTCTCCTAAGCAACGCATGCGTGCTGCGTAGGCAAATCCTAAAAAGTAAATGCCTGGCACAGGAATCAAGGAAAAGCCAGGAAAGTGAGGCGGTGGGATAAAAGTCCATTTTAAGATTCATATTAAAAACAATAGATTTCACAAGCACAGCACAAGCGCTGTGCAGGCAAAACCGCTGTGCAGGTGAAACCTAAAAAATGTAAGGGTCACACTCCCCAATTTTGTGGGCATTTCACCACTAACATAGTACTGCCAATGTATATGCAAAGGATGCCAGCTGTGTTCTGCTGTCAATAGGCTGCTAAACGTTACCCCTCTTAATCAGATGCCTCTGTAGGTATTATTATTGAATTTTCTTCTGTTTACCTCCCCTGTAAATTCTGCTCCTTGGCCTGCACACAGATGTCAGCTCCATGGAGCACAGCTTAACAGATGTGTCTCACTGTCTACAGCAGCAAAGGCCAGGAGAATCACCAGCCCATGTTGGATACTTATATTTTTTATTATACGTATATTTGTGTGTATGTCACTCTCTCGAGTGTGACATTCCAAAACTGCTAACCCGCTAGGAAGCTTGTTTTCCTCAGTCCGCAACCTTCTCAATTTTGTAATATTCATCCTTTTTTACAAGTTTAAATATCAGTCACGTGTTTTGTATCATTTCGGGCGCAGCAGTTTACTTCACTTACTTTTTGCAATAAAAAACGACCTAATGAAAAAAAACTTCTATTATATTATTTTGTTACCTAACATGGAAAATAACATTTTAAATAGATATATGAAAATAACGTCATTTACAAAACCAATAGTTCTAACAAATGCGAGAACATTCACGTTTTCCCATTACTGAAAATTCTATTCTCCATGACTATGGAAGTGCCTTCCCAGTGTGTTCTTGTGGTTGGAGTGTTTGCCATTTATTGCAGTATTATCCTTGTACCTGTGTTTGGTATTCTTTTTTGTACCTTGCTCACGCCACTTTTCTCTTGTAACACACTGTTTGCTACCTCTCACATTTTGTTTGCTTTTGATACTTGCACAAGTGCCACCATTGCCTACGTAACGTTGGTTCTTGTGCTTGAGTGTCTGCCATATATTGCAGTATTATATCTCTAATTGTACTTTGTTTTCTCTTGAAACTTGCACACATGTCCCTTTTTCCTCCTGTAATGTACCGTTTGCTCCTCATGTATTTTGTTTGCTGACAATTGTCACTTTTGCCTCATGTAACTTAACGTTTGCTTTTGTAATTTGTTCACTTGTAATTTTCTCCTCATGTATCATTACTGTTCCTATTGTGAAGCGCTCTGTCGCCTTTGGGTAAAGTCCGCGCTATATTAAAAAGCATAAATAAAAATAAATAAAAAAATAAACGTTGCAAATGCGGAGGTAGGGGGTGGGTGGGTGAGGTGAGGTGTGTGTGTGAGAGAGAGAGAATAGGTGGTGGGGATTAAACGTGTTCGCCAATTACCAGGTGCAGTACCATCTACTGTTACTAGAGGGCAGGCTTCCTGACAACAACCAGCTGTTTTTTTTTGGGGGGGGATAGTTTGCATACCCAGAAGTCCCTGCAGAGCCTCACTCACTTCTGTTTCATTGCAAAGAGTAAAAACAGCCTTTTTAAGCTTTGAAAATCAGAAATATGTTTATGTATACACATGTTGTTGTAAGATAGCATGTCATTATATTTCTGTAGTCGCCGTTATTTTCATGTGATTTATAAAACAAGGTAACGGAAAAGCCATTAAACAGTCAGATTAATCTGCGAATCATTTATGGATCATTGTACTCTGTGTGACAATGATAACTGATTGAAATTAATAAGATCCGTTTGATAGTTAATTAAGAAGAAATGGGTGAAAGGCTGCAGCTTATCGTTACGTTAATTTTTCGTTGTGGGCATGAAGTCGTAGGTATTATCGTAGCAGAGTACTTTGGTAGTAAATGTGTTTAACACAAGAGTTTTTCTCTAACGCAGTTCAAGGTGCTATGGTGATGGTCTGACAAGCGCCTCGTTGAATTAGCGGGAGATGCAAGGCTTCTTGACGCTAAAGAGCGGGCACTTATAGAGTAAACAAGCAGCGTCACCAGCAATTTTAAATCATTAGAAACAGATATTTCTGGTCCATGGTGACCAGAGTACTCTGTGCGGGACTCCACTGGCTGCGCCAGGATACTAGTTAGTAACAGAGCGTGTTATAAAACCCTTTATAACATAACATTGTGTCAGCCTCTGGTTCTGCACCCGCGGTGTATATAAAGCGTGGTGCCTGGCAGAGGTTATTAGGGCCCCCTAGTGACCACTTGTTGTCCTGCGCCCTTGTGGTTTGTGACACCCACCTATTCCTACTGGACCTATAGTCAGTTTTGCCAGATTTTGAGACCTGTCCGAAACCTAAAGCTATTCAAGTCATACAAGTTCAAACTCAGTGGCCGCCAACACCAATCTTGGGTGGCGTGGTGGGGCACTGGCTCTCTGCCTCTGCGCCCTGACTCCACTGGTACCGAACAGGAACCAGGAAGCACCCAGGCTCTCATGACCAATTACAACGCAGCAATGCACACCTCCTCTGCCCTGAGAGCAGAGCAGCCCCGCCCGACCGCCCGCCCACAAAGCAGCACAGAAACATAAAATGATAATAACTTATAGCCATATTATCAAGGAAGCTGCAGTAGTTTATCGCCGCTTTACCAGCAGGAAACTGCCAATAAAGCGGCGATAATGGGCTTGATAATATGCAATTCGAATTTCAATCGAAGCCCATTATCGCCGCTTTATCGGCAGTTTCCTGCCGGTAAAGCGGCGATAAACTACCGCAGCTTCCTTGATAATATGGCCCTTTGTTATTATCTTTGAATGTTTTCTTTCTTTACACTTCTTAAAAGCAGTGGGGCGATGCTCTTCCACCTTAGCAGAGGAGCTGCCACTGAATTCTATTCAATGTACATATAGTGGGAGTCAGGTGAATTTTTACCCACATTTCGCCTCCACAGACCTCAAACCCTGTCCAATGTAGGCTTGAATCACTTATCATATTTGATTGCAAACTTAAAATCATCAGATGTAATAGATCACTTGACTTCACCTGTGACAAAACATGAAACTTTGTACCTTCCATAAATATAATTACAAAGGGCCCGATTCACAGAACTAACTTAAGACAAAATCCTAAACTTACTACTTTTGGTATTCACAGAAGTTAGGATTTTGTCTTAAGTTTGTCTTAAGACAGACTTAAGACAGACTTAAGTTAGGATTTTGTCTTAAGTCTGTCTTAAGTCTGTCTTAAGACAAACTTAAGACAAAATCCTAACTTCTGTGAATACCAAAAGTAGTAAGTTTAGGATTTTGTCTTAAGTTAGTTCTGTGAATCGGGCCCCTAGGCCGCATAAAACCAGCTGAACATCCAGCCACACCCTGTAGACTTCAAAACAGTGGTCCAAGCAGGACTAGGTTACTGCCATGAATATGGTAAAACCTAAATTACACCTTGCAGCTTTGATGGCAGCCCTAAATGGGCAAGACTCATCATGGTAGTAAAATGGTTTGGGCACATCACACTGTCCATGATTCCCAGCCACTGCCTTTCCACAGAAGTTGGGACTTTTTTCAAAATTGCAAGCACAATGCACCAAGCCTTGAGTCATGACTTCCAAGATACCTGACGCAATCCCCTCAGTGGGCAGCCAATCGCTACAGAAGATTCATGCCTCTGGAACTTCCAAGATTCAAGAATCAGAGAACTATGGGCCATATTATCAAGAAAGTGTGATACATTATCGCTGCTTTTATCAGCTGGAAACTGCCGCTAAAGCGGCGATAATGGGCTTGATATGGGAATTTACAAGGGCATATTATCAAGCCCATTATCGCCGCTTTAGCGGCAGCTTCCTGCCGATAAAAGCGGCAATAATGTATTGCCCTTTCTTAATAATATGGCCCTATTTTTTTTCTTTTTTAGGTAGCATTCCATAAATCCGGAAAACAGGGCCTCATTACGACAGTTGAAGGACCGCAATCACCAAGCTGTCGGTGCCGGTCTTTCAGTCATTTTACCAGGGATTTCCGTCCGCCATGTAATAATCGCATTTTGATGGGTGGTGGTCAGAAACACAGACCACCGTAGACCCGACAAGTGGTCTATATCCGACCGCCTGTTGGACCTCACTGGAGTCCCAGAATTGCGGCAGTGCCTGTCAGGCACCAGCATAGGGATTACAATATACCTCTCGACCGGGAGTTCTATGGCGGTCAACCCTGGGCCAGGGACATAGGCACCATAGGTGCCCCCTACATATCCCTACAACATGTAGTAGGCCTGTGGGGGAGTAGCATTCATGACCGAGCGCACTCGGTAGCGGGGGCCAGATTTTAATTGCGCAACCAGCGAACACGTGATCTTACGACACGCTGTTTAATGCCTGTGATGGTTGCAGGTATGCAGTAACTGACAGCCATCAGGTCGCGTGAACCAAGAAAAGTAAAGACTGAAATCAGAACCCCAATCTTGCCCTGACGAAGTTGCTGAAGTTTATAGCAATGAAACATGTCGGCATCGAGTAAATATATATGGTATACAAGGAACCATTTTTAATTGGGACTTCTTGCGGCACCAGAATAAAGTCATTAAGCTAGCAAGTTGCTCCTCATTTTAGTAGTGGTGCCGTTTGTCTTTGGCTATCACAGGGGTTCTAGGTGCACACACTCACTTTCTCACTTCTAATTTAGATGAGTGGACAGATAGGTTTTTCATTTTTGCACCACACCAATATTAGTTGGGGAATCACTATTTGTGTGTTTTCCTTTGTTCTTTACTCACAACAAAGAGAGAGTGACCAATGATGAGAACTGGCAATTGTCTGCCAGGAACCCCCTCGGGTGTTTTTACCGTGAGGTACTCTCTCTTTGCTCACTTTATTTTCACAATTGAGAGTGGGACCAGACCTGGGTGTAACTTTTTATGCAAACACACCATGACCCTTTAGATTAGTGTTAAGAAACGCATCTAAGGCAGTAGTATAATTGGTAGTCTAACTCTGTTATCGGTCCAACGTGAACTGGTGTTAGGTGGAGGAGGCCTTTGTTGTTAAATATTGACTGAGTGGGGGGCGACTTCCTCCATTATACCCCCTAGGGCTCCTTTTGCTTGAGTGGACTGCATGTGGTAGGCCTGCCACATAGTGCAGGGATATGTGTGAGGTGTCTGTTTTGGCTTGCGGCGGGTGCTGCAGAGCGTAGCACCAGGAAATGGCAGTCACATCTTAATTTGCCCTGTGGGATGGACGCCTCATAAGCGGGCAGTCCCAAATACAATCGATTGGCGGACAGACATCCTAATGACCCCATAATTCCTTCCTCAAAACACACAAATCCATCAGTTGTAGCCTTAAAAAATCTGACAAAGTATAACCCATAATGAAGAAATATCTGGCATTTAATGCTCCCCTGTCTCTGTGCCCCATCCCCATTTTAGCTCCCAGGGTTACTGAGTTATGTGTATGCATAAACGCTTGTAAGTAAATATCTTGTCTAAAGAGCTGTGACACATAGGAGAGCATAGGAAATGCTATGTAAAACTGCACTGATTAATAAGTATCTTAATATTAGGGCACTGTTAGCTAGGTGTATATATCATTGTAAGCTACGGGACTTGTTTCAGTTACATTCAACACCTAGGTGGGTAGAGGTTGAACAACTTCTAGGTCGCTGTCCGCAGCTGTTTCTTCCTTTTAAGTAATAGTAAACTATGTGAAAAATGTTAATCCTGCCAAAACTTTTATTTTATTTAATCGACTGCAAAACTATATTCCAGCCGCATTTTTGAAGCAGTTCAAATGAAAGGTGGACAGTTTCACTTTCTGTAACAAAATATTGAAGATTTCAAGGAAAAAAACTAAGTCAAAAAATGAAAAAGCAGGGCAGACCCGTCCTTGCATATAAAAATATTACTGGGAAGCACAAATTCATGGCAGTCAGGCACCGATTAACTAGGATTTTGCATCATTTTGCAGCGCAGCCCTGCTTCAAAATCCACATTGGCATTTACTCAGCCATGCACAGTCGATTTGCATGGCTTTGCATTATTTACTAAAACCAAAGTAATGCAAGGCATTGCGCTGCGTTACTTTACCTTGCCTTATGTTACTTTGTGCTTGGTAGGTGGTACATGGGTGGAGTATGGGCTTTCCTGTGCATGCACAAATGTATTTTGATGCAAACCCATATTTACAAAGACCTGTGAACCTGAATAATGTCCTAACTGACAGAGCGTGATGTATTCTGCATCACACCTGGAAGGAAGAAATCACCTTTTAGGATTGCTTTTGTGCAGGAAGGTATAATTTCTTGCCTGTGTTAAAACAATCCTGCCTGTAACACAGGCACCCTTGCAGCATGGCACAAGTGTGTCTTTGTTGGCAGTGCACCAGTGCAAGGAGAGAGCAAAAGTGCACCATATCTTAGCAGATATGGTGAATTTCTGCTCTCGACCTTTCACAGAAAGCAACACAGCAAGTTGCCTTGATGTCTTTACTTGCATGAAATATCAGTAAATCTGCCCAATGATTCTTACTTGCTCCAGAAAGATGTAACATTGTACAATTCCAATTTCGTACAGAGAGATTTAAAGACTGACAGAGCTACCCTGTCCGCCAGACTGATGGCCCACCTGCCATATTTAGGGTTAGGAGGACCACCACCCTTCATTGACAGAGCCAGCCATGGCTCAGTTGATGGAAAGCTTCCTCTGTTGGGCCAACACAGTAGGGGCTGTCAGCGAAAGGGCATTTGCCTCGCATCCTATTTAGGGGGAATGGTGTGATGCCCTTTTTTCTGTCTATCACTGCCAGTGAGACAGAAAAAGGCAAACGATGACTCCTGTACTCAAGAAAAAAAATCCCTGGGTGTGGGTGTCATTAGTTTTTATTAAAGTTTGGTAAAGTTTTGGTGACTGTTTCTGTCAATTTTGACAGCTGTTCAGCAAATGAGTATCTTGACAGGAAGCGCCATGACACAGGTTTCTATAAAGGTGCATACACCTCTATTGAGCCTGCGGTGATCTCTAAACTTGGCCGAGGTAAGTCCATGGGGGTGGCAGAATGAATGTCCTCCACCCTAATGGATGGAGTATCATCCAACAACCTTTAAATCTGGGGCTCTGTTTACTCATAGTCAGCCATGGGAGTCCTTTCTAATATCAAGAGGAAACATGTTTTTTAAGAAGACACAATTTAAAATAAATCAAAACCGAGAATATATCTCGGACAATAAACAGCACTTTTGAAATGTTGTCATTTTACTCTAAATATCAATATTTTAGTGAACTAAAACCTGTTGCTTTGGCATTACCCCTGCTTTCCAGAATTTTGGGAAAGGCCAATTGTTTTAAGGACATTCTTGATAATATTTGATCCCCAAGAAAATACAAAGAACAACAGCAAGATATAAATAACAGCTTCAGCCTGATATAACATTACCACTAAAACATGGAATAAGAATCAAGTACATGTCAGCATTGGCTCTTCAATATATAAGTTTGAATCAGCAAAATCGCCTCAGATATTCAAAAGCAGATAACTTCTCAATTTTATGAAAACGTTTCCCAGATGGTAATTGCTGGGGAGTCAGTCTGATAAACTGATTGTTGTCTACTCTATTTGTAGATCCACCATAAGTTCAACATAGTGTTACAGCATCTACTCATGATCTTCCCTCAGAAGGTTGAGTAAAACGTACATGTTGAATAGCCAAAAATGTCCAATGGATTAGTTCCATATCTCAGCCTTTTTGTCATTAATGCTTGGGACTCCTGTAGAACTAGATCAAAACTTTCACCATGATTTATCAAACTTTGAAGCTACACATCAACATAACTTGCTGCGCTGAATCAAATGGAGAAAGCTAGAATTCAATAAAAAACAACGTTACCTTTACATAATCATTTTCACAAAAGTGTATATATATCAGGCAATGAGAGAGGTGATTATTTTGGGGTCCCCCTAACCTAGGGAGAGGACCAAGCAGCTGGTGTGAACACAAAGAGCATATCATGCTGAGCGATTCGGTGGTGGTCCCATCCTCCTAGGACCATCCCAACCACAGTTATGGGCAGAAATACAATGCCAACCATAGGCCCTGCAAGACATTATGGGGTGAGATTCTAGAGTGCAGTGAAGACTCGTAATATGCTTGGCAGGACACTTAGTGCGGCCTCCTGACTGCCCCAACACCACCAGGTAATGGCGGTGACAAAGCTTGGGAATGAATCTGCTTCTTCCTCACCGGCCGAACACAGAAAGTCAGACTACCTCCGTTCCTCTCAGTACCCGAAGATATCAGCTGTGGAGTGCCTCAGCGCTCCTCCCTGAGCCCCACGCTTTTCAACATCTTAATATTCCCGCTTGCATCCATCATCAGGAACCACAGACTCAACATCATCTCCTATGCTGATGACACCCAGCTGATTCTCTTCCTCAACAACGAACCAACAGTCGGCAATAACACATTTTACAACGGGATGAAGACTGTCAGCACATTGATAAAGAACAGCTGCCTCAAGCTCAACTTAGAGAAGACTGAAGTCCTAATCATGAGCTCTACCCATACAGCCTGGTATGACTCCAGGTGGCCCGCAGCACTTGGAACCCCCCACACCCACAGACCATGAACGATACCTCTGCAGCATCATGGACTCCACGCTCAACATGAGCTGCTAGATCAACGCCGCTTCATCATCATGCTTCCACACTCTATGCCAACTCTGATAGATCATCAAATAGATCCCCACTGAAAACAGAAAGAGTCACCCACGCACTCGTCAGCAGCAGAATCAACTACAGGAATGCACTCTACACTGACATCACCCAGAAACTCCTCAAGAATTTGCAGAAGTTCCAGAACGTCACAGCCAGACTCATCCTTAACATCCCCACCGCACCCACATCACCAGCTACCTAAGAGACCTCCACTGGCTCCAAGTCAACAAAAAAATCAACTTCCGCTCACATGCCTACAAAGCCCTACATGATGCAGGACCTGCGTACCTCAACCACTGCCTCTCATTCCATGCAGCCACCAGAGACCTCTGCTCTGCCCAACTGGCCCTGGCTACCATCCCGCGTATCAGCAAGACCACAGCCAGAGGAAGATCCTTCTCCTACTTTGCAGCAAAGACCTTGATCACCCTGCCTCTCCACCTCAGGCAATCACCGTCACTGCCGCAATTCAGGAAGGACCTCAAAACCTGGCTCTTCAGCTGGACCACAGTGCCTCAACAGACCTGCAGCTCTCTCCCCCTCCCCAGCGCCTTGAGACACTTACAGTTGAATAGTCGTGCTCCACAAGGCACTGATTGATTTATTGACCTAGAGATGGTAAGCCAATGTAGCCCAGAAATACATGGGGGGCTTATTTATGAGACCTTGCATCACTTTTGCGCCACCGGTGTGTCACTTTTTGTTACTCACCAGCATCGTAAAAAATGCACCATGTTGCATCATATTTACAAAGTGGTGTATCTAGGTAGATGCAACACTTTGTAAACCCCTGTGCCACATTATACATGCACCAGGTATAATGTATGCAGGGTAGGCATTCCTACGCAAGTAAGCCTTGTAGCAGTGACGCAGTGAAGTCTATGAGATTTCAATGCGCCAATTCTAGGACGCAAATGCGCTAATATCTTACACCTGCCTCAAAGCAGGCATAAGACTTATGCAGGCAGATTGAACTAGGACTTGACCATGTTAAATGATCCTTTGCTGAAGTTGGGTCACTTTTGTGACACACTCCAGCAATGCGTCATTTTTGTGCCTACAGATACGTCAGAAATACTATCATATCTGTAACTCCTTGTGACATGATGCGTCATACTGTAAATATGATACACCCAGCATGTCACAAGGAGGGTGCAATGAGAGTGACGTATCGCTGTTTTCACGCAGCAATTCGTCACTTTTCATAAATGAGGCCCTTAATATGTATTTCCGGAAGCTATAGGGACATTCTCTCCCATGTTTAACTAAGGGCAATAAGTCCAATGGTAAGGCAGTTGAGAAAATAAGTAAGGGTGGAGTCTATACAAGTTTGTGTAATGTTCTTCAAATCAATATTTGTGTGCCAACATTAGTGAAAGAACAGAATCTGACTTTCTTGACAATAGCTTGTCAAACACGGAATGACCAGAGTCAATTGTCAGAGCATTGCTTGTCTTGGGTGTCTTCTGGAGGTATGTCCAATATTATGGGACTTTTGTAGTGAGCTGTTTTATTATATTGCAATATGTTGTAGCACCAGGGACACAGGTAACTGCTCTTCATTGTGATCATAAGTATCAGGGCAAAATCAATTAACGAAATCTCAGGGACCAACAATGGAGGTGAAGAAAGTCGTCGTTCAGTGCACACTGCAAACTCGGCCATCCTTTAGAGACATATTTCAGGACTGTGGGGTCTACAATACTTAAAAAAATAAAATAAAGAGAGACAAAGAAGCAAGGTTGAAGCCATCTAGCCATCATTGGAAGCGCTCAGGGCCCACCATGGAGCAGGTATCAATCATATGATGAGCTAAACGTATAACAAAGGCAGGTTACAAGAGTGGTGTAGATGGCCACTCATGCAAACATGGGCAAAATTATAAATATACATGTTGGTGTTTACGTTTTTGATTTATATAGCTTGGATAGAAAGTAAGCAGTAATATATTTGTTGTTACAAACATCAGCATTGTTTTAAAAGCCACAATATGGGTGTATTTTGACTGGCAAAATAATATATCAGAGGACAAATAAAGGGTACAAAACAACAACTTAGAATCAATAACATGTTTCAGGTACTCAAGTTAATGACTTTACAAAAAATCTTCATTATAATAACAGGCACTAGGCAGACGTATCTGTATTTTAGTAAATAAAAAATAAGAAACATGGGGGCATATTAGCAAGGTCCTACGATAATTATCACTCAGCGCTTTAGGCGCGAGGATAATTATCGCTGGCTAATGCAGGATTCTATCGCGGACTACATGTAGCTTCACGTAGTATACTTTGAACTAGTACGTAGCTGATGGCACTGTATTCTTGTCTGAAATGTGAAATAATTGCAAATAGCATCCTGCACAGTGCCAGTTGTGATAAAATAAGTATCTCTATCTATATATGCTGTTTCAAAAACCTTTATTAGGTGGATAAAGGCATATATACAGAGTTACAGTCAAAAAATATTTTGTCACATTAAGAGAGCCATAATTACATATACAGAGTTGTATGGCGAAGAACTACAATATGTACATCAAGAGGTCAAGTGGCAGAAAAAATGGCAGCTTGTGTCCCAAGAGTGGCATGCCCCCCTCAAAAAGTGGATAAACATTTTATGTATCTATACTAATATAATAAAGAGAGAACCCAAACCTTTGAGGCGGGTAATCTCAGGAACCACAGCACCAATCACAACACCCAATACAGCGTTGGAAAGGGCAGTTGCAGCAGAAGGACATAGGCTATGCAGACGCCCACCATATACATTTAAAAGGTAAAAGAACCGTGCCAGCAAAGTAGTCCCTTGTGGGCGTGTTTGCATTGTGCTGTGGGTGTGTGCTGGGGGCGTGACAATCGCGGGGGCATTCCATCACGAGTGTTGTTTTTTCTTCCCAGGTAATATACATTCCTGCTCCCTTTAAATAGTAATTCAGTGGAGGTCCCATTATCTTAGAACCACCCCAAGCACAGTTATGGGCACAAATACAACTAAAAGGCCCAGCAAAGCATTATGGGATAAGATTAGCATCATTATTAGCAGTCATGAAAGGGTTTCAATGTTTTTTAATTTTACTCATCAGGGAAATCTTGGGAGGACGAGGTGAACTGCAGCTTGATGTATAATATTTTAAATGCTATTGCATTTGCCTTATCAGGGACATCTAGGGACGGCGAGGTGAACTGCAGCTTTATGTAAAATATTTTAAATGCTATTGCATTTGCCTCATCAGGGACATCTAGGGACGACGAGGTGAACTCCAGTTTGATGTATAATATTTTAAATGCTATTGCATTTGCCTCATCGGGGACAACTGGGGACGATGAGGTGAACTGCAGCTCTTTGTAGAATTATTTGGATAATATAATATTCACTTCCCACTGCTAATCTCGTCCCATAATGCTTTGCAGGGGCTTGTCTCAAAATCATCACCTCTCTCACTGCTTGTTGGAAGCTAATTTCACTTTTGTGAAATGACTATATGCATTTTAGCATGTAGAAATACTTGTTATTTTACCTTGAATATATGAGGTTTCTGTTTTAATAATTGGAAATCTGACGGAATGAAATATTGCGGATTGTTTTGTACCAAGTTCGCGCCAATTCCACCCACCCCTACTTTAAATAGCCCTGCACCCCATAATCATAACCCACCCTTACTCTATAAAATACCCCAACACCCTTAAACACTAACCCACCTTAATCCTCTAAATATACCCTGTACCCCAAAACTCAAATCTATCCCTAAACCCTAAAAATACCCCTGTACCCCGAAACCCAAACATAGCCCTGAACCCTATAAATACCCCTGTACCTCAAAACCCAAACCTACACCTGAACCCTAAAAATACCCCTGTACCCCAAAACCCAAACCTAGCCCATAACCCTTGAAATACCCCTGTACCCCAAAGCCCAAACCTAGCCCTGAACCCTAAAAATACCCCTGTACCCCAAAACCCAAACCTAGCCCAGAACCCTAAAATACCCCTGTATCCCACAACCCAAACCTAGCCCTGAACCCTAAAAATACCCCTGTACCCCAAAACCCAAACCTACCCCTGAACCCTAAAAATACCCCTATACCCCAAAACCCAAACCAAGCCCTGAACCCGAAAAATACCCCTGTACCCCATAACCCAAAACCATATCTGAACCCTTAAAATACCCAAACACCCCAAAACATATACCTCAGTACCCCAAAACATATACCCCGATACCCATACTTGCCTTATCCAAACATTTTTAAAAAACATGCTTTTATCATTCATGCATATACAACGAATTTCGTTGTAAATGTATGCGTGGTAAAAGCATATAAAATGTAATGCCATGCGTTATAAAGGCATTGCGGAGTCATGGTACTTTCGTAATGAAAGTATGCGGAGTGATGGTATGCGGAAAGAAAGTTGCGGAATAATGGGTGTTTACCCTCGCCCGTAAGTACATTGGAGGCACGGCAGCCCACATCTCCAGCAACATACTCATACTTTTTCACCACCGATTGGAAAAATGCCCAGGTCTCTCTCATTGATGCCCAGCACCGACATACAATTTTAGACACACCTCCCACCACAAGTTCTACAATTGCAAACTTTAGAGATGGGGAGCTACGTTTGAATCTCGGCATCAGCTCAACATCCTGTGATTCCAGGCAAATCGCTTTGTCTCCCCGTGCCTACCACAAATGAATGTGTTCTTCCGTAATGTAAATTGTGCTCATGCCATGTTGTCGAGTTCGTGCTATATAATATTGCAAGGAAAATAAAGTAGGGAAACTCAAGTTCACACACTATTGAACGCGCACTCTTAAGTGCATCAGCAGTGCACTGTGAATCGGAGCGGCTCACAGGCCTGTCACAGATGAGAAATGCTATCAAAACGAAATCCTACGAAACAATATACTACTGGCCGGCAGCAATTCATACCCGCACAACGTCGGGACGGGCTGCTAGTCACCTATATAAATGCCAATCCTCATAGCCTGGTGGCATGGCAAACAAAAACAGAAGTTGTCAACAATACACTATATATATATGTCTTAAGTGACCCAACCTTTCCAGTTTTTAATTTGCCACAAAGTGTTGGCTTCCTCAAGTCCCAAGGTGGCACGATCTAAATGAACATAAGTCATGATTTTAGCAAGGAAAAGGTTTCAGCACGCCTTAGCATCCATGTCCTTATTTAGAAAAAGAAGCAGATTCCGTGCATCCCACAATGCCTCCTTAGCACAGTTCAACAGTCTCCACGCAGTGGGAGGACGTTGTGTAGAAATGTCCTGTCGAAAAAGAAGTGCAAGGAAAGACAAGGTAAAAATGCCTGCAATGTCCAAAAGAAAGGGCTGTAGTAAAGTCCAGAAGGTCTTGGCATGAACGTAACCCCATAGCAAATGGAAAACAGTTTCTTCTTTTCCGCATCTCGTGCATGGGCAACATGCTGTGGGGGCCAAACCTCACTGATGCTGAAAAACGTTCACAGGGAGGCATCCATGCGTAGCCATCCAAGCCAAGTCTCGTTGACTGTGGGGAATGTCTCTGTGGCCCACCATCTTCCATACTCGCAACGACTGTGGCTCTGACAGGATGCCCAGCAGGGTAGGCTGCTCTTGTTTCCGGAGCTCATTTTTCAGTAAGGTAGGGTGAATACACACATCCCTATCAAAAGTTTCAGTGTCCAAAGTCAGTAAAAAGGAGTAAAGCCCCTTATAGTATGGCGGTACCTCTTGGGCCAAAGGAGAAATGTTTGAATGGGTATAGAGTCCAAAATGTCGTAGCATTGCCCCCATAAAATATCGTGTAAACAAGGCAGGTACTGAAATCATAGCTTCATCTGTACGTGATAAAACATAGCATAACACTTTAGACAACAAAAAAGACTTAAGGTCTGGCAAACTTTTTCCTTCATTTTTCCAAGTTTTACATACTTTGGGGTATATTATCAAGGGGTTTTATCTCCGCTTTTTTGGCTTTAAAAGCCAAGAAAGCGGTGATAAAATTATCTCCCTATTACCAAGCTGTCGCTAACACCAGTTAGCGACAGCTAATAGGAGATAGCGACCATCATGGGCCCCACTTTGCATGTCAGTGATATTTATCACTAATGATATGCAAAGTGGGCGTGCCAAGATGTTAGCGACTGGAAACAGTCGCTAACATCGCTATCTCCTATTACCAACTTTTGGAGATATTTGCGCTAAGGGCGAATATCTCCAAAAGCTAACACCTGCCCTGAGCAGTTCTTAGCCATGTTATCCAATGGGAGGTGGATAACATGGCTAAGAGCATTTGCTCGATAATGCATGAATATCGCTGACTTTTCAGCGATATTCATGCATTGCGGGCGTTTTTTATCGCATTTGCGATAAACCTTGCTAATAGCAAGGTTTATCTGCGATAAAAATCGCCGATGTGCGGCGATAATTTTTGTCTCTAAACAAGTTAGAGACAAAAAATATCGCTAGTTGTTGATAATATACCCCTTTGTCCCTACTGAGCTTTTCAATTCGCGAATTCCACAAGAAAGTAAAAATCATTTTCTGAATTTTCTGCAAAGTGCTGTGCTGAGGAGGAAACACCATAGCAAGGTATATCAATAAGGGAAACAAAACAGACTTAATTACGAATACCTTCCCTTCTAGTGTGAGCTTTCGCAAAGACCACAAAGAAAGCTTATTCAATAGTTTGGTTTGAAGTTCCTTCCAATTGTGTTCCTCATACCATTGGCCCCCAAAGCATACTCCTAGAATTTTCGTGGGTTCTGCGGTCACAGTTACTTATAAATGCGCCAGCCGATCCCAGGGACCTGTGGTCAAGCATACACTCTTGTCCATGTTTAAACATAACCCTGAAACTTCCTGAAAAAGAGAGGCTTGTAAAAGAGTTCTGCTCACAGAGCCCAGAGTAGTACATAATACCATCACATCATCCATATATGCCACGACTTTATTCTGGACCCCAGAACCCCCAGGTACAAAAACCCCTTTTACCAATTTGTCCTTTCTAAGTTTGCACAAGAAAGGTTCCAACGTACAAACAAAAAGGTTGGGAGACATTGGACACCCCTGACGTACCCCAGTGCAAATGGGAAATCCAGCGGTGGAAAAGCCATTGATACTCACTTGGCTGCGAGCTCCTTGGTAAAGGGTCTGTATCATTTAAATAAAAGTAGGAGGAACATTCATTGTTTTTAAAACCAGAAAAAGAAAATCATGAAAAACTTTATCAAAAGCCTTGTGAAAATCCTGGCTGAGAACACCCAGAGGTAGCGCCCTTTCGTTATTGTCCCAGAGCGCATCTCGTAAAGTGACAAGGCTATCCACAATAGTGCACCTTCTGATAGCGCAAGCTTGATCTGGCTGAACACAAGCATGCATGACTGCTCGAAGGCAGGGGGCAAGTACCTTAGCTATCAATTTGTAATCGACATTCAGGAGCGTGATTGGTCCCCAATTATTCAGGGAGGTTTCATCCCCTTTCTTATAAAGGGAGATCACCCCAGCGGAGAAATCTGCAGAAAAAAGGTCATTAAAAAAACCTGCATTAATCATTGAAATGTAATCAACAGGGCCCAACATTTTGGGTAAAACTCCCAAGTGAGCCCATCCAGTCCAGGGCTAGAACCTCTGGGAGAGGACTGTATTGCCAACAGAAAGTCTTCTCCATCAAAAGGCTGTTCCAGGAGGTCAATCTGGGTCGCATCGAGACCAGCCTCCAGCCCTGAACAATATTCCTCAAGGTCCTGCAAAGAAGAAGGGTGTTGTGGGGCAGCATAAAAGCGTGAATAAAAATCAAATGCTATTTTTTGGCAATGTTCAACACCTTGCATGATATCCCCCTTTTCATTACGCAACCGTATCAGTTATTTGTGTGAGGATTTAGCTTTTTTAAAGAAAAAGGATGTGCATTTTTCATTCTCCTGATAGTATTGAACTCGAGAGAAAGAAATATCGTGGCTCTATTTTTACGTTTCATCCAATCATTCATATGTATCGTGACTAATCGGGTGTCTTCCTTAATGTCTTTGCCTGCCTCTCCCAATTTTCGTAGAAGAATAAGGCGTCGATGTAGTTTCAGAAAATGGTCCCATTCAGCTCTGAATTGAGCCGGCCTTGTTCCTGAAAGAAAAGTTTGGTTCGATGTTTCACCCAACACCATCATTTGTACTTGTTTGGAAATCTATTTTGTTGCTTTGCCCATGCATGATATCATAGAACATATTTCTCACAAATGATCTCATCCTTAAGGAGTTCATTATTTAATTTCCAAAATCCAGGACCCCTTTGAGGCCGGCCTGGTGTTGTGAACCAAACTACCAAAATATTGTGATCTGAGAAAGGTAAATGTGTAAGGCAGCATTTATCCGCACTCAGGGTTTTTGTTGCAAAAACAAATGTAAATGTAAATGTAAATGTATTTCGACTTATATAGCGCACAAATCACCCAGAGGTCTCAAGGCGCTTGCTTAGGGAACCCGTCCTGGTATTCCCCTGTGAGATACCCCGGCAGGGTATCCACAAGGTGAAAGCCAGGCATCCCGCCGCGAGGGGCCGTAGTGGAGATTAAGCAAGCTATTGCCCAGAGTCGCAGAGTGTGACCCCGTGAGTCGAGTAGGCACTGGAGCGAGAATTGTCGAGTCTGTGGAATTTTGAGCCCGAGACCCGCCGAGGCGGGGAATCGAACCCTGGTCCACGGCCGATCTCAGCTTCCGGGTCTACCGCCTCTAACCACTGAGCCACGCTTCTCCAAAATCTAGGCGGGAGCGGGCATTACCATGATCTGCCTCCCACGTGAAGCTGCTACCAGGAGTATGGTGTTTCCTATAAGTGTCATAGAAATCCAGATCACAAATAAGAGACAACAAAAGTTTAGAAGTGACATCCAGTGCGTAAGCAGCCTGTGCACCCTGCCTATCTTTGACATGCAAAATGCAGTTAAAATCTCCCACTAGGAGGGTTGGCGTGGCACCTGCAAGAAAAGGTTTTATGATGTGAAACAACTGTTCCCTCTCCGGTTTAGTGGCCGGAGCATGTACAGCACATAATTTGATAGGGAGGCCATCCATTAATATTGACAGCAAAAGAGCTCTCCCTGGCCACAGGATTTTCTCCTCTAGTATTTGCCAATGTTTGCTTTTAAAAAGAATCACAATACCATCATTCTTGTTGGCACACCGAGACCATGCTGAGGGCCCACAGGGCCAGCATTGCTGAAAGGAGAAATACTTTGGTTGATAAGAGAGCCAACATTCCTGTAAACAAATAACATCATAAGTGGTATTACTAAAATAATCAACGACTGTCCTCCTACGCAATTCTGTCCCCAAACCTCTCACATTACAAGAGGCTAGGGATATGGCCATGATGAATAAAGGAAAACAAACCGCCATAAAACACTGTTTAAGTGAGAGCTTTTTCTCCCACAACATCACATGCAGACTTAGATCCTTCATCAGTACTCTGGAGAGTGGATGCCGAAAACAGGGACTTAAAATCTGGCGTATTCTCCAAGTCAAGAACTGGACTGTCAGTAATCTCTAGCAGCTGGGCAACTTCCTGAAATGCCTCCTCTGAATCAGAGAGGCTGAGCAAGGGGTCAAACCTTCCCCCTCCAGAAAAACGATCCAGAGAGGAAATGCGACGCTTAGAGGGGATAGAAGGAGAGTAGTCCACTACTTGTTGGGAGGTGCGGGATTTTCGCTTATTTGTGGTATAAGTGGTCCACCCACTGTATTCAATCGCCCGTGGCTGATTTTTTATCACACCAGGTGTGGCCACTTGCAAAACAGGGGATTCTGCTACTTTTATCACCATTTTGACTTTACGCTGCAGTGGCACTGTGGGAGAAATGACAGAAAAAACTGTTTCTGGCACCTCTGTAAGTGAAATTGCAGACGTTGAAAATACCTGATAAACACCTGGAGTAGATTCTGTCTGGGTCAAACCTTCGTGACCGCCTTTCTATCCAAAGCCTCTTGTTTAAGGCACAGGGTTTCAACACGCTCCTTCTCCTCATCTTCTGTCTGTAGGGACTGCAAGTCTATGTTTGGGTCTGAAGGGTCCACTCCTTATGCCTCATCATTCTCCTCCACATCCCCCTCAGCAGTCTCCAGTCCTGAGCCACCCCGCATCCCCTAATTTCTATGCCATCAATGAGTCCTAAGATCTCAGAGTCAGTAACATCCTGAACCGCATCAGAAGTAGTTTCGGCAACATGCGGGGCAGATGAAAGAGGCGGAGGACCCTGCACACTAGCAGCGGAAGCGTAGGAAAACTTCCCTTTAGGGCAGGTTTTAAACAGATGATCAGAACCACCACGTAGGTTAAATTTTTTAGGAACTACACAGTCTAGGGCTTTCTGATCCGCGCCCCCACAATTCCTGCAAATCATGACAGAGCACTGTTCCTCAGTGTGTCCAAATTGCTGGCAGAGTCTGCAGAAAAGGGGCTGTCCAGAATACACTAAGAACCCCTTATTTGCCCCCAGAGAAAAAGTCTGTGGGGGGTGCGCCAGGCCTCCTACACCAGCAGGATCCTCCTTAAGCATGACTATATACTTTTGTTTGCCATTCCAGATCCGACAGATGTTTTTTATTTTTTGCCCACCCCTGATGTTACTGTAATTTAAAAACGATTTAAAAACACCTCAATCAATCTGTGATCAGTATAGGGGTTGTACATATGTACTACCAGATTTGCAGCCTGATTCATCATTCTCCCGTTTTGCGAGCCCCTAATAGCGATTCATAACGAATCGCTATTAAGGACTTGCAAAACGGGATTCATGTAGAAATTGCATAAAGAAATGCGATTCCTACACATTCCTTATTTGCGATTAGCAAATTGCTAATCGCAAATAAAGAATAACTCCCCATTCATTCCTATGGGCCAAAAGGCCCATAGGAATGAATGGGGAGTATTCCTTAGCGATTTAAAGGGTGCCAGGGGTGTCCAAAGGACACCCTGTAGCACCCCTTAAATGCAAATTGAAACAGGTGTTGCGCACACACATGTCCAAAGGACATGTGCGTGTGCAACATGCAACTTAGAAAAATGCTTTTAAAAGCATTTTTCTAAGTTTTCGCTATTTACCACGAGGTTTGACCTCGCGGTAAATAGCGGGCCGAAATTGCGAATTCGCAATTTTTAAATGGATGATGAATTGCATTTAAGGAATCTCAAGTAGAGATTCCTTAAATGTAATTCCTCGCAAAATAGCGAAATCGCTATTACCGATTTTTGCATTTAGGATGATGAATCCCAAATGCAAAAATAGCGCTCGCAAAGGGCCAGATTCTCAGAATCTGGCCCTTTGCGAGCCGATTTTGGCTTGATGAATCAGGCTGTTACCTCCTTAGGTGCAGACATAGAACAGTGAGGCCACAAAAAGGCTGGGTGTCTTTGCGATGTGCCACACATGCCAAAAAATCCTTACAAATAGAATCACTAGAGAAAGTTACATCAAAAATGCCTCGGCTAGAAAAAAAGCACATTTTTTTCCTTCCTGTGTGCTTCACTGATTTCCACACGCACATTGGGCCCGATTCACAGAAATAACTTAAGGCAAAATCCTAAACTTACTACCATTTTGGTATTCACAGAAGGCACTTACTCATTTTGGTATTCACAGAAGACACTTACAGCCTGATTCATGAAGGTAAATGCGCTCGCAAAAGGGCCAGATTCTCAGAATCTGGCCCTTTGCGAGTGCAATTTTTGCTTTTGGGATTCATCATCCCAAATGCAAAAATCGCTAATAAAGAATTAGCAAACATGCGAGGATTAGCATTTAAGGAATCTCTATTAGAGATTCCTTAAATGCTATTCATGACACATTTAAAAATTGCGAATTAGCAATTTTGGGCCGCTATTTACCGAGAGGTCAGACCTCTTGGTAAATAGCAAAAACTTAGAAAAATGCTTTTAAAAGCATTTTTCTAAGTTGCATGTTGCACACACACATGTCCCTTGGACATGTGTGTGCGCAACACCTGTTTCAATTAGCATTTCAGGGGTGCTACAGGGTGTCCTTTGGACACCCCTGGCACCCTAAAAAATCGCTATCTTATTTGCGAGTAGCAAATTGCTACTCGCAAATAAGGGATACTCCCCATTCATTCCTATGGGCCTTTTGGCCCATAGGAATGAATGGGGAGTTATTCCTTATTTGCGAGTAGCAATTTGCTACTCGCAAATAGAGAATATGTAGGAATCGCTATTTATTTAGCAATTCCTACATGAATACCGTTTTGCGAGTCCTCAATAGCGATTCGCTATGAATCGCTATTAGAGACTCGCAAAACGGTACCTTCATGAATCAGGCTGTTACTCATTTCGGTATTCACAGAAGGCATTTAGGTGCCCTGGGCCTCCGTGGAATGTCTTTCAGAAGCGCTCACTGCAGAAACTAAAAAATGGAGGTTTAAAGGCCTATATGCCTTGTAGGCCTACCTCCAGTGAAAATCACGTGGTAACAGTAGCAGGTGTCAGTTTTAAGCCTGCCACTGTATCAAGTAGGAAGTCTGGCAGGGAGACAAGACATGCACCCCCGGTCCCCCTTCCTTTCCCTCTGTGAAGAGGGGGCCAGCGCGCGGCAGCCAGGGGAGGAGGGAGAGTTGTGGGCTACTTCACAGGGACACTGCAATAGCACACGCCGGTCCGCCTGGCAGGTAGAATGTGCAGATGGCCAGACTCTCTTGGCACAGGACCCGGACTCTCCGCCGCCGATGTCCAGCAACAATGTAGCAACCTTCCGCGGACAATCACTTAAATGCCAGTCAGCCTTGGGGGGTGCAGCCTGGTCCTGGTCAAGCCAGGGAGCGAAGGCCCAATCCCTCAGGTAAGGAAGAACAAACGCTCCGTCCACCAAATCCTTCATCCTTAAAGACGCAGCTTGGCTCCGGTCAAGCCAGAGATACACAGGCCCATCCTTTCAGGGATCAGATCTTTATGTTTTGAAAACCTTTATTGTGTTTTATAAAGGCACATATACAGGAAAAAGACATTTTTTTTACAATAAGATCATGAGTTACAGATCAAAGTTCAGCAGTACATTGCTCCTAGATATAGATAATGTTGTCATAAAAAACCTATGTAAGTGACAATCCTTATTCCCCAGTGGCAGGGGTACAACAGAGAAACCATCAAGAATTTCAAGTAGCCCATTCTTTCCATTTAGGCACTTGCCATGTGGCCAAAGCCTGTTCGTCCCCCAAAAGTTCACGATCTGCAGCCACATAAGTGTTTAATTTTGCGAGGCAAAGAGTTCTGCAGGCTGTCGGATAGTGGGAAGGAGGCAATGTCCAGCCATACAAGATAGTCTCAACAGTCAGAGTGGAAATGTTCGCAGTGTGAAGCAAGAAAGGCTGAAGCAATGTCCAGAAGTCTTGTGCATACCTGCAACCCCAAAGCAAATGATACACCATCTCTTCATTGGCACAAGTTGGTCTTGGGCATTTTACGGAGGGAGCGAGGCCTCTACGATGCTGAAATGTCTTCACCGGGAGGCATCCATGGGCACTCATCCAGGCGATGTCCTTGTGGCTGTGACCAAGATCTCTGTGTCCCACCATACGCCAAACCGCACGTGACTGCTTTTCCGAAAGGTATCCTATAATGACTGGTTTTTCTCTACAAAATAAAGCATTTTTCAAGCGTTTAGAGTCTTTACAAATGTCTCTTATAAGATTAGTTAAGTCTATTGTGTGCAGAAATGTCTGTAAGGCCACATAGAAAGGAGGAACAGTTTGAGCCAGTGGCCGCAAATTGGAAGGGGTAAAAAGTCCAAACGTTTGCAATATAGTACCTGTGAAATAACGAGTAAAACAGCTAGCAGTGGTTGAAACATCCTCTTCTGTTCTGGAAATAGTATGACTAAATATTTTAGAATACAAAAAAGTCTTGAGATCTGGAAGACCTTTCACCCCATTTCTCCAATGCTTACAGGTTTTTTCTCTACTTAATTTTTCCATTTTGGACCCCCATAAAAAAGTAAAAAGCACTTTTGTACATTTCTGCAACACCTGTGGGGAGGGAGGAAAAATCATTGCAGTGTAAAGTAATAATGGAAATAATACAGCTTTAATAACTAATACGTTGCCTTCCAATGTGAGTTTACGTGTAGACCACATAGATATTTTCTTTACTATTTTGTCATACAGTATTGCCCAGTTCTTTTGAATGTGCCCTTGTGACGCAAAATAAAGGCAATAAATCTTCGTAGATTCAGTGGTGGTAGTCACAGGCAGATTTGCCAACCTGTCCCAGGGGTCAGCTGTTACACACACACTTTTTTCTATATTGAATGCAAGACCTGAAACAGGTGAAAATAATGAAGCGTGCAAAAGAGCTCTGCGTGCTGATGCTGCAGCAGTGCATAGGACTGTAACATTGTCCATGTATGCTACTACTTTTGCCTGTGAGGCTGAACCACCGGGTACAAATGCCCCCCTAATTACCTTGTCACTTCGCAATTTACACAAGAATGGTTCCAAAGCGCACACAAAAATGCGGGAGACAAAGGGCAGCCTTGCCGTACCCCCTTATATATCTGAAAGACCTCGGTATGAAAACCATTGAAACTCACTTTGCTGCTTGCTTGTTTGTATAATATATGTAACATTTGCATGATATTTGGGGGCACCCGCAAATGGGACAACACTGCAAAAAGGAAATCATGTGAAACACTATCGAATGCTTTGCAAAAATTCAAACTCAATGGGCCCGATTCACAGAAAGAACTTAAGACTCAATCCTAAACTTACTACTATTTTGGTATTCACAGAATTCACTTACTACTTTTGGCATTCACAGAATGCACTTACTACTTTTGGTAGTCACAGAATGAAATTACTACTTTTGCTATTCACAGAAGTTAGGATTTTGTCTTAAGTTTGTCTTAAGACAAACTTAAGACAGACTTAAGTTAGGATTTTGTCTTAAGTCTTTCTTAAGTCTATCTTAAGTCTGTCTTAAGTTTGTCTTAAGTCTGTCTTAAGTTTGTCTTAAGTCTGTCTTAAGTCTGTCTTAAGTCTGTCTTAAGACAAACTTAAGACAAAATCCTAACTTCTGTGAATACCAAAAGTAGTAAGTTCATTCTGTGAATGGCAAAAGTAGGAAGTGCATTCTGTGAATACCAAAATAGTAGTAAGTTTAGGATTGAGTCTTAATTATTTCTGTGAATCGGGCCCTATATTCCCAAAGGGATGTTTCTGTCCAGATTGTAATGTAGAACATCTCGAATGATCGTAAGACTGTCAACAATAGTGCGGCCCCTTATTGCACATGTTTGGTCTTGGTGGATACTAGTACGCAGGACAGAGCGGAACCTACATGCTAACACTTTGGATACCAGATTGTAATCCACGTTGAGCAAAGAAATCGGGCGCCAGTTCTGAAGAGATGTTTCATCCCCTTTCTTATAAAGGAGGGTGATGAGTCCTGTGGAAATATCTGTGGTAAATGTATCATGCTCAAAACTATGTACAATCATGTCCATAAAATCTTTACAAAGCACACCCCAAAACGTTTTATAAAACTCCCTCAGTAACCCATCCAACCCAGGACTAGAGACCCTGGGTGCAGCTCCCAAAGCTGAGAGAAAGTCTTCTCCATCAAAAGGTTCCACCAAAAACGTTATTTGTTCATCAGTAAGACGTTCTGGAAGTGCTTCGAAGTATAACTCTATGTCTTCTTTGGAAGGAGGAGTGCTTGGAGAGGCATATAAGGCTGAATAGAATGTGTAGGCCACTTGTTTGCATTGTTCTACCCCAGTCACTCTATCACCTTTGTCATTTAAAAGCGTAGTGAGTAGTTTATGAGATGTTGCTGCTTTGCGAAAAAAGAATGCTGTACATTTTTCTTCTTCTTGATAATGTTTCAGCCTGGAATGAAAAATTGTAGTTTTGCTTTCTTTGTAAGCCATGCATTCATTGCTGTCTCAAGTGATCTGACGTCCTCTTTTACATATTTCCCTGCATCACCCAATTGTTGCAATAAAATACGTCTTTTTTGTAACTTAAGATAGTCTTGCCACTCTAACTTGTGCAATACCTGTCCCTGTGTTTGGAAGAAAATCCGTGTTTGGTGTTTAACCCAGCGCCACCATTGATAGGGTGTGGGGAAGATACTTTTGCGAGCTGCCCATTTACCATAACATTTGGCGTATTTATCACAAATGTCTTTTTGTTCCAATAATGCACAATTAAGTTTCCATTTGCCTGGACTCCTTTGAGGTCTGGCAGGAACAGAGAGCGACATGGACACCAAGTGATGATCTGAAAAGGAAACAGGAGTGATGGTGCCATGTTGTGCACACAGTAGCTTAGATGCAAATATATAATCAATACGCGATTTGACTCCTCCATGGTCTGCTACCCATGTAAAACCTGTCCCTGGTGGAGAAAATTTCCTGTGGGTATCATATAGGCCAAGGTCATAAATTAGTGCTTTTAAAAGTTTTGAGGTTACATCCATAGTGTACTCAGTGTGTACCCCTTGCCTGTCTGTACCATGGGTGATGGAATTAAAGTCTCCAACTAACAGTAATGGTGTTGAACCTGTTAAAAAAGGCTTGATTAGTGGAAACAAATTCTCATGTTCTGTTTTTTTGGCTGGAGCATAAACTACACATATCTTCAAAGCGATTCCATCCATATATACAGATAGAATTTTCTCTTCCATTATCTGCCAATGCTTATTTTGAAAAAGAATAACAACCCCGTCATTTTTATTTCCCCCGCCTGACCATGCAGAGGGTGTTTTTTGCCACAAGGATTGGTAAGAAAAATAGTTGGGTTTAAAACCAAGGTGACATTCTTGTAAGCAAAGGACATCAGCTTGGACATTTTTACAATAATGAAGGATCATATGTTGCCGTAATTTCCCACTCATACCTCTAATGTTGCAATTGGCAATTGTTACTGCCATGAGTATAGTAAGTAAAACAACAGCCATGTTACAAGTCTTGTGATTCAGGCACTACACCAGGAGGAGCACATGCAAACTGTGAAGCTGGGTCTTGGTCGACACCTTCAAATGAAGCCTATGAAAGCAAAGCCTCTAAGTTAGGTGAAGCTTCCAAATCAATACCGGACTATCTTGCACTTCTATAACCTGAGCAACATTGTCAATACCCTCCTCGGAGTCCGAGAGGTTAAGTAGGTGGTCAAACCTCTCCCTTCTTGTTTGGTGGTCCAAGGAGGATGTTCGCCGCCTTGTATTTACTTTGTGAATTGGGCCCACTGCTTGTTTTAAACCTTTCAGCTTTTTTGAGTTATAAGTGGCCCACCCACTATGTTTCATGTCAGCCTCTGCACTAGAGACCATCACAGCTGAGGCTAAAGAGGCAGCTGTGTCTTCTGCTCCTTTGCGCAAATCCCTGACTGCGCCAGCCACACTGGATTTATGACCTGTAGGAGGAATAATGGAGTTAGATAGATTCATAAAATCACCGGCGGAAGGCTCAACAGGTAGGCTCAGATTTGGAACAGTAGCACAAGGAGTAGATGAGTCACGTAGCTTTGCCTCCTCACGGCGTGCACGTTTTTCCAGGATAAGCTGCTTCATTTGCTCTGCCTCAAGTCTATCTGTTTCTGCTTGTTCTAATTCTTTCCGGATTTGCTCAAGGTCAGGCTCTTCAGGATGGGAAGAACGAACAGCCAAAACCTCACTCTCCTCCTCCCCCTCAGGCACACTACACTTACGGATCTCGGTACCGTCAAATATACCCAAAATGTCTGAATCAGTGACTTCAGCCTGTGCTGATGTTGATGGCTCAGCAGAGGATGGAGCAGGGGCAGAGGTACAGGGAGGGGGGGTGGTATGGGAAGAGTGTCCATACGAACCAGCAGCTGACGCATATGAAAACTTACATTTGGGACATACCTTAAAGAGATGATCAATGCTACCACACAGATTGCATTTTTTGGGGACACAACACTCCTGCGCCTTGTGATCCATACCCCCACAGTTTCTATAAACCAAGCCTGAGCACTGTTCTTTTGCGTGGCCAAATTGCTGACACAATCTGCAAAATAAGGGTTGACCAGAATAAACCAGGAAGCCCTTGTTAGCACCTAGTGCAAAAGTCTGTGGCGGGTGAGCAAAGCCTTGCACTCCAGTAACATCTTCTTTAAAAGTCACTACATATTTTCTTTTGCCATTACAAATGCCACATATATTCTTAATTTTCTGACCACCTCTGATAGTAGCACAATATATCTGCATAGTAGGCACTCTTTTAGGAGGAGTGATTCTCCTTATAGCTATAGTAGTTTTAGTTTCCTATTTTGCACCACACGAACAGGTAGAAAAGGCTGTGGGGACACCTGTGGTAAATAAATAATTAATTACCGGTACTATTTTTGAATACATTAATAATAACAGATAGCTCAATAAATAAGAGGCAGGATCCGGGGTATCTGAGTCTAACAGGCTTTAATCAGGCACAAGGGAAGGGACAGGATCGGGATAGCCTGTAAAAGAATGGCACGAGTGGCAGCTGCCACGTCTCATTAACAGTACATGGTTTATATAGTAATACATTACAATTGCATTGAATACAGTAGGCGTAACAAGTGACAAACGTAAGATAAGAACACATGGGCGTGAAAAGAAGGCGTGCACAGGGCGTGCACGTAGACATGTGATGAGAAAGTCACAGAAGTGTCATAAAATGGGTGGATACATGGAGGGGGCTACCTGGGCAGCTGGAACCTTTAACCTAGTGGTGCGCGCAAACGGGCTATGACGTGTACCTGGGGAGAGCTGGGGGCTCTGACTTCTGCACTAGAAGAGGAGACTAAAGTCTGAGATGTCAGGACGACATGTACCTATGGCATATCTGGTATCTTGTGTTTGGAGTACATGTTGATAGAGTCTAAAAGTTATCAGGGCAAAGGCTACTTGACACTAAGACTGGTGCATGCATATATTCTTCATGTATTGCGTGTGCTATGAATCTTCTATGGATATTAATTCAGTGATTCTCGTACATGGAGACAGAAAGACTAGACTATAGCTGAAGATGTTTCAGCGGTTCGTTAGCTTAGGAATGTGAAGACGAAGAGCTGAACTGATAACTAGAGGCCTAACATATTCTTGGCAGACAGGCAGGCAGAGCCAGGCCGGGCACCGCGCTGCTTGGCAGGAAGTAAGTGAAGGGTCAGGGATGCAGGTGGGGGCTGCATCGCTCCTCGGAGTGATTCAGGAGACCGGAGCTTGAATCTGGTGTCCGGGCCCTCATGAGGCCTAGAAACGGGGACAATTCAATGAATTAACGTGCACAATGTAAAAGGTTGGCAACATAGGCCTAGAAGCCTAATTCACGTTGCTTTCACGGGGACTGGATAACTGGCACACTAACGTTGGACACAACTATAATTGCGTCTTTAATCGATCATAGGGGGAACACGTGCATATTGATCATGCACATATAACATAGGATGGGGAACACGTAGGCACACATGACAAGGCAAAATTCAATTTTCCTCATTCCCTCTTTGTGCCCTACGTTTCCCTCAGGAAACATCAATATTCATGATACCATCTATCATTTCATATAGCATCATTTGCTCGTCTCGAATTGTCTTGGAACGGGACTTAGAACTAGGAATACAAGATGTAGCACACAAGCCGCAAATCGCAGGGCCACATTGTAAACAGAGACAGCAACTGAATATAATCATTACTGCTATACCCAGGAATGACAATACTTTCCATCCCCAGGCAGATATTATACTCCAGAACCAACCGGACCATGTCCAGGTGCCTGGATTCTGGTGTAACTGATGGGCTATTTTATGAAGTCTGGTTATAGCTGAATAAACAGACGGTGCGTTATTAGGAATGAAAATGCAGCAACTAGATCCGATGACTCTACAAGCTCCTCCCCTATCGGCCAGTATCACGTCAAGGATGAGACGATTTTGAAGCACGACAAATCTCATAGCAGATTGTTCTTCAGTTAAGTTACCTAGAGCGGAAGTAGTCTCATTCACTACTGCTTCAAGGGTTCTGGTTAGCCTACGTATTAGCTTACTATTCTGGACAGGACCTATGAAGAAAAAGAAACCTTTATTGAAGTCTTGATATTGTTCTAAGGCGGTTTCAGTCTGATCGACAATTGGGGACTCGACCTCCCTTCTATGTCTAACGTGTACTAGATGTGTGTTTCTATGATAATCGGATGGGGCTAGGAAAACTGGTGGCAGTAGGAAGGCAATGTAACATGTTCCATCCCAATCGAGGGGCAGACGTACATATGCCGTCTGACCACACACAAAATAAGAATGACGTGAGGCTTTGAAAATAAATTTCCCACTGTCACTATACTCGACCACAGTAGTACAATCACTATGACCTACATGTACTGAACCATTCTTTCTGACACATAATTCGCCTTTTATGGGTAGAACTGAAATAGCAGGCAAATCTGGAGTAGTCTCGGACTGAACATTCAAAACCATGAAATTCGAGGAATAATTACCTAGATCATATACTTCATTTTCTAGATCTAACCCTGTTCTATGGGAAAGACCTTCCTTGTCTGGGAAACATGTTCTATTCAGAAGGGACATATCGTTTGAAGATGACGTTAACGTGGACCATGCTCCACACGAACCATTGTGTGAAAACGGATAGGGAAAGAGTGGCAGAACTCCCTTCGGTGTCTGGAAAGGGGGGAGTCGACCACACACCCAACAATTAGTGGCATTGCTGGTCTGGTGTGAATAGTGTAACATTCGAATAAACGTATTATTGCGCATGGCAAGACGATAGGATAACTCGTGAGGAGGCAGGTCACTAAAAGTGTGCTCTACTGTAACATTAGAAAACATATGTACATGTGAATTAATAGGAAAACATAAATGTAAGGCATAACTTATGCAGGTAACCATAAGACTCAGAAATATCATAAATAGTAGAGTGATAATACATCGACTTCGAAGATTCTTTTGATAACGTATTCTCTTAGAGTTTTGACTAACTCTCTCACTGTGTGGGTCTATCTCATACATGTCAGGAACCTGTCTAACCGTTTCACCCGAGAGGGACTTAGACAATTTGGGCCCGATTCACAGAACTAACTTAAGACAAAATCCTAAACTTACTACTTTTGGTATTCACAGAAGTTAGGATTTTGTCTTAAGTTTGTCTTAAGACAGACTTAAGACAAAATCCTAACTTAAGTCTGTCTTAAGTCTGTCTTAAGTCTGTCTTAAGACAAACTTAAGACAAAATCCTAACTTCTGTGAATACCAAAAGTAGTAAGTTTAGGATTTTGTCTTAAGTTAGTTCTGTGAATCGGGCCCTTAAACTGGCTGACTTACTAGACCTTAATTTTTCTTTATACTCCTGCTGCGGAGTTTTCTTTAACAGGGGAAGTTTAGATTCAGTGTCTGGGCAGTCCTTGAGAACGGGGCAGTCTTTGAAAAAAGTTTTTGGCCGAAGTCCATGAAATCGCTTCACATGACTGGAGTGAACCCATCCCTTGCGACCCTCGATCTTCACCGCACTCCTTGTTGTTAGCAGGACAAGTCTTGGCTCCTTCCAGCGGGGCTCCAGCGGACTTGAACGATCAAAATTCCTCACGAGGACTAGGTCGCCTGGTATGACCTCGTGCGGTTTCACTTGGGTGTTGTCTGGAAAGGCAGCAGCGACCTGTGAACGACAAGAGAGTAGTGCAGACATCAAGGAGGCCAAGTAATCTGTCAGCATATTACTGTCAACATCTGTAATTGTACGTGGTCTAGGTGTACCCCACATGTTTGGGGGACGACCGAACACTACCTCATAAGGAGACAGACCTGAACGGGAGTGAGCGACCATTCTCATATAAAAAAGGGCGACTGGCAGTGCTACCATCCAATCTACGCCTTTCTCTGTGCATACCTTGGCAATGCGGATTTTCAGGGTCTGATTATGTCTCTCTACGAGACCGGCTGCTTCGGGATGTCGTACACAGTGGAACTTCCACTGGTACCCTAACAGAAGGCATACTTGTTTCATAAGTTCGGATGAGAATGGCTGGCCGTTGTCTGAATACACGACCCTCGGCAAACCATAGCGGGGAAAATACTCACGAACCAACTGCCTGGCAGTGGTCGCGGCAGTGTAATCTGGAACTGGATATGCTTCCGTCCACCTGGACAAAGCACATACAACTACGAGGACATACTTGAAACCTCGGCATCGATCCATCTGGATATAATCCATCTGGAGGACTTCAAAAGGGTGGTCAGGAGGATGGAATCCACCTTGTTCCACCGGGACACCTTTACCTGGATTGAACTGACAACAGATCATGCAGGTACGCACTTTCTGCTTGGCTGCTGCTCGTAAATGCTTGTTAAACCAGAGGTTCTGAATACTGTCTAACATGGCTTTTTCTCCTAAGTGTGCCGGACTATGTGCGGTGTTAATAATGACTTGAACCATAGAGTCGGGGAGAAACCATGTGGCTTTTCCCTTCGTCAACCATCCTTGATCTGTCTGGACCCCTCCTTGTTCAGACCATTTCTTGATTTCGTCGGTGGTAGCATGTGACTGTATATCTAGTACGTCTTGTGTAGGGTCCTTAACTGTCATACAAGTAGACTGAACTGAAACTTCTGTCTGTGTCTTGTTAACTGGAATGTCTGGGGTCTGAGCTGTAAGCTTGGCTGTTCGATCTGCCAGGTCGTTACCCTGGGAAATGATGTCAGCAACTTTCGTATGTGCCTTGCACTTCATGATAGCGATAGCTGTCGGTAAATGTATTGCTTCTAACAGAGCTTGAATGAGGGGGCCATGCTGAATCTTGGTTCCATGAGAGGTCATGAAACCTCTTTCTTGCCAGAGCACTCCAAAGTCGTGTACGACTCCGAATGCATAACGTGAATCTGTGTATATATTTACTTTCAGGTTCTTGGCTCGTATGCAGGCATGGGTCAGAGCGACGAGCTCTGCTGCTTGAGCAGACAGGGTGTCAATACGATGTGTTTCTATAACTTCAGTGTCAGTAGTCACTGCATACGCGGCTACTAGTTCTCCTGTACTTGTTCTCATACATGAACCATCCACATAAAGTGTCAGGTCGGGATCAGGTAATGCAATGTCTGTCAAGTCTTGTCTTGGCTTTGTCATGGTGTTAACAATTTCCACACAGTCATGTGTGGTAGGATTTGAAGTAACTGAGGGTAACAGTGTAGCTGGATTTAAAACGTTGCAGCGTCTGATTTCTATATGTGGCTGAAACAGTGTCAGTTCATATCCTGTTAAACGTGCAACTGTCAAGTGTTGAGTCTGTGTTCGATTTAAAAGAACTTCCACGGAGTGTGGAACTTGTACTGTCAGGGAGTGTCCTAACACTATGGAATCACTTTGTCTGATAGCTAGAGCTGTGGCTGCAACTGACTTGAGGCACGCAGGCAAAGCCTGGGCCACTGGATCTAATGTGCTAGAAAAATAAGCACAGGGCTTGTATTGTCCTGCTTGATCTTGTGTGAGAACAGATAATGCAGTACCATCACGTTCAGTGACAAAAAGTGTAAAAGGCTTACTGTAGTTTGGTGTTGCTAGAACAGGTGCTTGGCATAAAGCTTTCTTTAACTCATTGAAAACAAGTGTATGTTCTTGGGTCCAAGGGAGGACAGTCGATACGGCTGCCTCTTGTGTCGTTAACTGTATCAGTGGTTTGGCTAGATATGCATACTGAGGAATCCATTGTCTGCAGTAAGAAGTGAGGCCGATAAAAGCTCGTACCTCCTTCTGAGTCTTGGGCTGTGGAAGATGTGCTATTAACTGGATACGATCAGGTGTCAACTGCCTACCCCTCTTGGACAGTAAGTGTCCAAGGTATACCACTTGCTGGACACAAAATTGCAGTTTCGAAGGGGACACCTTGTGCCCCATCTCGGCCAGAAAATACAAGACTGTAAGTGACGCACGTTCGCAGTCACGTTCAGAACGGGCTGTGATCAGTAGATCATCGACATACTGGAGCAGAGCAGTGTCAGTTGGCATGTGAATATTGTCTAGTTGTCTTTTAAGTGCTTGACTGTAAATGCTAGGACTTTCTGTGAAACCTTGAGGAGCTCGTGTGAATTTATAGCTTCTTCCATTTAAACAGAAACCGAAAAGAAACTGGCTGTCTGGATGAATGGGAACACTAAAAAATGCGTTCTTGAGATCAATAACAGTAAAGAACGTAGCTTCAGAATCAATGGCAGTCAATAGGGAAGAGATATCTGGAACCACTGGGTACTGGGGTATGATATATTTATTAAGTTCTCGGAGATCAATCACTAATCGATAAACTGGAGGTTTATTGGGATCAGTACGTTTTAGAATCAGAATGATAGGAGAATTACATACATTGGAGTCAGTTTCTACAACTACTCCCTGAGCAATAAGCTCGTCAATAATTTTGGATAAGGCTGCTACAGCCTCAGATTGCAATTTGTACTGTCGGATTCGTGGTAATACTACACCTTTCTTCAGAGTGACACGATAGGGTGTAATGTGCATACAACCTACATCAGTTGGACCTTGCGCCCATAAATGCTGTGGTACATTCAATAATCTTGGATCAAAATCTCGCAACACATAATGACCTTTAAAATCTCGTAAAAACAGTCTTACTCCTTCTGGGGAGCAGCATATGACTGCTCCTAATTCTTTCAGGGTCTTAATACCTAATACATTTTCTGGACATGATTTCGTTAGTAACAAGTCGGTAGTTCGGGACAATGGACCAACTTCTAGAGAAACTGGTTTCGATATTTCATTAACAATAGGCTTTCCTGAAAATCCAAGGGAAACATTTCTAGAGCCTGAAAGCGGAGCCCCTGGAACCTCGTCATGACTGATGGTAGTCCTACTTGCCCCTGTATCAATCAGAAACTTTCTGTCTTTCCCTAATACTTGACTGTGTACATAGGGACCCTCTTGATCTACAGGAATCTCGATGAGAGGCAAGCCAACCTCCCTCTCTAGGCTGTTTCATGAATACTGCTGGTAATCTGGATACTCTGACTGTGCGTACTGGTACATCTGTTGTGTAACGTGCTGTGTGGCAGCTATAGGCTGCGGTACTGTAACTGTCTGTGGTGCATTCTGCGGTGCTTGCGTGTTCTGCGGAACATGTTCTGGTCTAGGCGGACGTGGTCTCTCTTTCGTTTTGCCAGTAGCTATGTTGTGTTTCAGAACTGCACATTCATTTATATAATGACCTGGCTGTTTACAGTAATTGCATGTCCCTTTAACGGGAACTGCAGACTGACTAGCTTGATTCGTACCCCTCTTCTGACTGTCTTGTGGAACAGACTGTGCAACTAGTACTTTCATTTTCGTGTCTTTCATACGTCTCCTTTCGTGTTCTTGCTCTTCCCTAATTCTGTTCTGGTGATACTGGAGCATCTGGAGCATTTGTGACGGAGTATTTGCTTGCCAAGTACTCTCGACTTTCAGTACTCGATTCTTGACTTGTGGCAAAGAATTATCAACTAACTTGGTAACAAAAAGATGTGGATACGATTCACTACTTGTTTTCAGACCACTATTAATAATGAAACATTTCTCAAATCTAGAATAGAAATCACTAGTGTCTTCGTCTTGTTTCTGTTTACAGGCTGAGATGGCATCCCAGTCTTCCTTTTTCGTGGCTAGTAATCTTGGCAAGACTTGTATTAACAATTCGGGCAAAGCTTTAGCTTTTTCCCCAAGACCGGTACCTGGAACTCGTGTGTTATCTTCAGTCTCTAATGCGGTCCAATCTATCTTTTTCTCTCCCACCTCCCATTCTTTTTCTTTAAGTTTTTCATATATGCCCGCAGGCAACAGGACCTTTAACATTTTAATAATATCTGGATACGTGTATTCTCCCATACGGAGCATGTCTTTTAATTCACGGTGGAACCCTGCTGGATCTTTATCGTGACAGGGTATTAACTTTTTCATTTCTAGAAGTTCTATTTTCGTGATAGGGGTGTAAACAAATACTCGTTCTAGATCACCCCCCTCTCCCCTAACTGGATGTACTTCTCGCAACGGATTCTGTCTGTCTATGTAGAATGATTTTCTTACTGGGGGTGGAACAGGAACAAAATGTGGTATCAGGAACGTTCTGTATTTATGGCGTTGTTCTAAAATGACATTAATTAAATCGGTACCTAGACCTTTCCATCTGTTTAGGAGTACCTCGTTCAGTACATCACACAAGGGACCTGGATCAGAATGCTGATCCTCATACAGTGTGATGAGGTGCTGGATCATGTACATACCCACCAGACGCTGCGCGGCTGGGGGCAGTTTCAGAAACGTTTGGGCCACGATTTCATCTGGAAACGTGGTAGAATCACTAGTCCATCGAACGGCTGATCGGGCTAGTTCTTGTTCATGCATGGTACTAAGCTCACTACGACCTATTCGTAGTTTCAGAATTTTATCTGTAGCCTGGAATACTTGTTCAAGAGAACACTGTTCTGGTGCGGGAGGAGGAAAAACTTTCTTGTAATCTGGACGTGAATGTCTGTCGGAAAGTCTAGTTCTACCTACATACGCTATTCTGTCGGGATTCTCGCTGTCTACCTCTTCACTTGAAGAGTCATTCTCTTTCTCGGTTGCTCTTTTTGCTTCCTCTTTCTGGTGTATACTTATAATTTCCTTACGAATTTTTCTGTACATACTCTCTATACAACCTTGTGTCTTGTGTTTTCCCTCGGTTATATTGTCACTCCACCTAGTCAGGGCTTTCATCTCGTCTTTGTCTTTATCGGGATAATCCTGTTCTCTTATTAAACAGTTAATCAAGAACTGTAAAATCATACTTTGAATCTCGACTTTTCTGTGTGCCATAGCTTCGTGAATGCTTCCTGGATTCTCCCCTGTACGGACAAAATGATATATTCTGTCTAGATGTTCCTTCATGTCGGGCAGGGTGGCCAAAAAGTTGGCAACCCGTCTTAAACGTACTGAATATAATACCATATGATCTTCGCCTGGAACTGGATCATATATACAGTCAGTAAGAAGTCGCTTGAGGTCTGTGTATGTAGCCACTTTTGGCGTACGCTGTAACGCTGCTTCTCGCGGCGTCAGTCGTCTTACTTGAGGCGGGGTGATAGGAGCACCTCCCCCCGCTGCTCCTGAACTAGAATCGTCAGTTAATACTGTACGTGCTGGTAAAGTGACTGGCAAAACGGGTACATTTAATGTGGGCTGGTCCGGGGGTACTGGCACATTAACTTGGTCCCCGGGACCAGTGGCTGGAGGAACAGGAATTACATTATTTACAGGCTGCTGAGGTTGAGCAGGCTGAATACGATTTGCATATGCTGGGACCGTATCGTCCAAATAGGACGAAAGAAAAATTTCAGCTGCAGTCGGTTTGTGACGTAGCTTAGTCGGGATCAATGGTGGCGGTAAATTACAGGGTACTTCTGGGGTTGCCTTCGGCAAGCCCTCGGCAAGAAGAGGATACATACCTTTAATAAGGGCATTTCTCTGCCTGTCTGACTGTTCTGCTCTAACTCGTTCACCTTCTTCTAGAAGTTCCCTTTCTTGGGCTTTTTCTGAGGATTCCCTACTTAATTCTGTTTTTCTGAATTCCTTTTCGGTTCTCCTGTGAGATTCTTTGCGCCATAACTCGATGGCATCTTTCTGGGACTGTCTGGCTTTCTTTTTCCATAATGCTTCTTCTACTCGCATGATGCACTCGGCATCCCATGTACCTGACACGGGCCATCTATATTTCTCTTCAAGATCTTTCGTGTAATCCGCCCATAAGTCTAGATATAATATGGCATCTAAGCCATGCTTGTGATACATAAAATGTCCAGGACTGTCCCTAGGAGGGACAGGAACTGCTTCTTCGAGTAACCCTTTTCTGGTTTTTATCTGACGTAATTTCGAAAACAGAGGCATGTCTGAATTGCACTTGAACTAGACACAATACACAATAATCACAGTAATGAAATGGCAAACAAATCACTCATACCACGACATAGAAATACATTAATAACCGTTCGAACAGAATACTACCTGATACACTGAAAACATAACACTTGAATTTCTCGAGAACGGACTTACTAGAATTACTGGATGCACTGCTAAAACAGTACAGAACATACCGGTCTCGTAAAGAGACACGTCATACCGTATCCACCTAGGTGAATACTTCGGACTGGATCTGTGTACCCAAACCCATCGGACCAGGGACAAACTAATGAACCTGTCTAGATACTTCCCCCGCAACGGTACTCACCGGGAAGCAGAAACTGAAGGCCTCGGACTGGACTGGACTGCTACGACGTCTGACTACGAACTTCGGACTTCGGAAACGGGTGGGCCTCCGGATACCTCGGACCTTGCTCTCTCGGCTTGGGCTCTGGTCGGGACGAACCGCATTCCTCACCGCCTCGTCTGGATGCCGGACCGCAGTCTCCGTCTCCTTCATGGGCCTGAGGGAGACTTGAGCAGAAATATCTGCAGGTGCGCAGTAGGGGTCCGTCACGGCTGTAGAAGGGTCAGGGGGCCTGCGTTACATCGCCGGCGCGTGGGGAAAGGGCTCGTCCCTATTCGGGCGCCATTATGTGGTAAATAAATATTTAATTACCGGTACTATTTTTGAATATATTAATAATAACAGATAGCTCAATAAATAAGAGGCAGGATCCGGGGTATCTGAGTCTAACAGGCTTTAATCAGGCACAAGGGAAGGGACAGGATCGGGATAGCCTGTAAAAGAATGGCACGAGTGGCAGCTGCCACGTCTCATTAACAGTACATGGTTTATATAGTAATACATTACAATTGCATTGAATACAGTAGGCGTAACAAGTGACAAACGTAAGATAAGAACACATGGGCGTGAAAAGAAGGCGTGCACAGGGCGTGCACGTAGACATGTGATGAGAACGTCACAGAAGTGTCATAAAATGGGTGGATACATGGAGGGGGCTACCTGGGCAGCTGGAACCTTTAACCTAGTGGTGCGCGCAAACGGGCTATGACGTGTACCTGGGGAGAGCTGGGGGCTCTGACTTCTGCACTAGAAGAGGAGACTAAAGTCTGAGATGTCAGGACGACATGTACCTATGGCATATCTGGTATCTTGTGTTTGGAGTACATGTTGATAGAGTCTAAAAGTTATCAGGGCAAAGGCTACTTGACACTAAGACTGGTGCATGCATATATTCTTCATGTATTGCGTGTGCTATGAAACTTCTATGGATATTAATTCAGTGATTCTCGTACATGGAGACAGAAAGACTAGACTATAGCTGAAGATGTTTAAGCGGTTCGTTAGCTTAGGAATGTGAAGACGAAGAGCTGAACTGATAACTAGATGCCTAACATATTCTTGGCAGACAGGCAGGCAGAGCCAGGCCGGGCACCGCTCTGCTTGGCAGGAAGTAAGTGAAGGGTCAGGGATGCAGGTGGGGGCTGCATCGCTCCTCGGAGTGATTCAGGAGACCGGAGCTTGAATCTGGTGTCCGGGCCCTCATGAGGCCTAGAAACGGGGACAATTCAATGAATTAACGTGCACAATGTAAAAGGTTGGCAACATAGGCCTAGAAGCCTAATTCACGTTGCTTTCACGGGGACTGGATAACTGGCACACTAACGTTGGACACAACTATAATTGCGTCTTTAATCGATCATAGGGGGAACATGTGCATATTGATCATGCACATATAACATAGGATGGGGAACACGTAGGCACACATGACAAGGCAAAATTCAATTTTCCTCACACCGACACCTACCACCCCTAGTCAGAAAGAAGACAGAGAGCGAAGAGAGAAAGCCTTGCTGGCTGCAGAAAGTCGTAGGTTGCATACAGATTTGTCTAAGGGAAATTTTGGGCAGAATGCGTATGCAAAGTTGTTGTATGAATACATTGATGCGATGGATGCGAAGGACTGTTACGTGTGCATGTAACTGCCAGCTTCAGTAGATGAGGGTATTAGATACCATCACCTTCCACTGACATATGGAATTTCATGTAGTTTACTGATTAGTATACTTTATGGGCGGAATCATTTTGAATACTTCTTTTCAAATTATGATGCTGTGTTGCCAGAAGTCCCGAATTATAAGCACTTGAACATGTGGGATTATTATAAGTCAGAGGACAGGCTTGGATATTTTTTCATTCCCACACAAGAGCTAGACACCCCGTATGCACACCGACACAACTTGACCTGCTCTTTAATTGAGACGGAGAAGAAGTTCAATGAGCAAGTGGAAGATAGGTACACGAAACAGAAACAGTTGCGAGATTCAGGGCAAGGCAAGGTGGATTGGACAGAGGAAGAGAAGCAGCATAAGTCAAGAGGGAGTTATGGCCCAATAGCTCTAGATGAAGTACAGAAAGGGAAGTTGTGTCTTCACAGACCACAGACGTATTATGAAAATGTGTATGTGGGTCAGACTACGTGTGAACACACCTTCACATTGGAATATTACACCAAAGACTTCTTGAAGAGCGTGGTCCAGGTGATTCCTACTGTGTATTTTGTCTGCGGAAGGAATGCGTATGTGAGATTGCCAGAGAAGTGGTATGGAACTTGCCATCTAGCAATAATTTTTCCCAAGATTTATCATACTGAAGATTTTGCACTCCTAGAGGGAGGGCCTCAAAGGAGGGTAAAGCGAGGGGAAAGTGCTGGAGCAATTATGGGAGATGTGTTTGGAGCAGCGATACCTATGTTGGGGGTCATTTTGAATGACATAAAGATACGGCGGTTGGCAACTGTAGTGGATGAATTGTCAATGAACACAGCTAAGTCATTAGTGCTGGTCGAGGGTGAGATGTTGTCGATCAGGACAATGGTTTTACAGAACCGTCTTGCCCTAGACGTCATTCTAGCGAAAGAGGGCGGGGTCTGTAAACGTTTGAAGGTCCAAGAATGTTGCACTTATATACCAGACAACTCTAAAGATCTGGAGAAATATATAAGCAACATTACTGCAATCCATTATGAAATTGAGGATTTGACACAAGAGAATGCGTGGGAGACGGTTGGCAAGGGATTTGGGAAGGTTTTAAGTTGGTTCGCCAATTTAGGGGAGAGTTTCCTTGGGTTTGTACTGAAACCCCTTATCATAGCAGTGGCGTGTGTGATTGGATTGTGGGGTTTAGTGAGATTGTACAAGTGGTACAAGTCCAATAGGTTGGCGAGATCAATGAGAGCTCAAGAGATGCGAATGGAGAGGCTGCAGGACAGTCAATACCGCAGCTTGAGAGCGTTGGAAATGCTCAAGCGAGGGGAAATGGCCACGAGTTCAGTTTAGCTCTGTTCTTACCCTAAGGGAGGTGTAAGGGTGGTGATGGCACGGGTCATCAAAGGGGGGAACTGAGAGAGTGCCATTTACTGTGAAATTTGTAGGGGTGCATCATATGTACAAGTAGTCAGCACCCGCATATGCATAGAGGACTTTTAATCATGTTTAGATGCGAAGTGAGATAGAGTACTAGAGTAATTGGTATCAGAGAATGTGCAGAACCAATGTTACCAAGTGCAAATCCATACTTGCTGCATTATGTAGAGATGCTGTTGAAATGAAATCTTTCACTAATGAGAAGTGTGTTTAACTGATATACTATTGTGCCTTCAGATTGACTAATTAACGTATAATCATGCTTTATGTACTCAATAATTAGTTGAGTTAAGAATATGCATTTGCTTAAAGTAAGAGGCCTAGAAAACTAAAGTGAAGTATTCATGTAAACGTTAGGCCTATAACCAAGCAGAGGAATAGTTCATGGAAAATTGTGCAGGCCTGATCGAAAATGTCTTGCTTAGCATTTAAATGTAGAAATGTTTGGTAAAAGAAGATGCTTTTAGAAAATATTGCAACATTGATAGAATGTGAGCCTACTTGCGTATATTCTTTTGCAGGTGCATCACCAAGTAGATTGTAGAGTAGAAGGGCCCATTGTGTATGAGAGTTAGAAATGCTAGACTCAGACATGGAGGAGTAAACCAGGAATTTGAAGAAGCAACTTGAAGGGATGAAGAGCCTGAGACCCAAGGACGTCTGCATGAACAAGAATGGACCAGTGCCATACTGGAAAATTTTGTAGTTAACACCTTCGAGAGGGGCGTACCTGAAGGCATGTCGTTCACATTGTGGAGTTTCCTATTAGGGACAGCACCCCGAGGGTGGAGACAGAGCAGATGGGCTGAGGAGCTAGAGAGAGCGGTTGGATGGTGAAGGAGCTTAGCTGCGGAGAAGGAGTCTCTAGTTTAAGAGAGAATGTGGGCGAACTTCTTTAGGAAGTCACCACAGCTGACACCTTTTGGTTAGGTTGGGCTATCGTTGAGTAGGGATGTCACTCAGTATAGTGTAGGGACAGACTAACCTGAATTTATGTCTATTATCCTGATGAGTACCAGAACTCAGGTTATAGCAATTCTGTTCAGTCTGATGATTCTGGAATTGATCCTTGTATTGTTCATCAGTCGATTGAGACTTTTCCGTAGGATTATGTTTGTATTAGTGCCTGTTTATCTTTTGAACCTCTTGCTGAGGTGTTTGTATCTTCAGTTGTTTTTGGTTATGTAATAAACCTTTAAACTCAGTCCTTAGTCAATGGTTCTTTGGGGAAAGCAATTGGGAATCTTTAGAATAGAATTTACCGAGGGTGACTAGATTGCCTAATTCATTCTATGACAGGTAAAAAGGTCCAGTCGACCTGTGACGGGGTTCTGGAGAATGGTAAGCAGACTCTAGATGTGAAATCCTGCCTTTCCAGTTGGTAGCAGAGTAGGGTGGTTTACCTTCTGGAGTGAGGGTAACCTAGAAGTAGGTTGAGATTTCCCCGAGGCCCATAGAGAACCAAGGATGAGCGTCCAGAGAACTGCGGACGGAGGATGGCGTTCCACGGAAGCTGACGAAGAGTGACAGTGCGGCAGAAAGCAGCAGGTCGGAGGAGAGTGAGTATGAAAAGGGTCATGCGTTGCTAGATTGCGGTGTTATGTTGTTTTGTGTGTTGTATTGTCTTGCGGAGTTGAATGTCTGTAGAGAGAAAGAGGACAGGTTGTGAGCGCGCGCAACCAGTGAAAATCTTAGGCTCAAGGAGAGTCTAAGTGGTCCGGGTGTATCGAACACCCATAGTAATTGTAGACCATTGATAAGGGGGTCATGAGGTACCATTGATCGCCCGCAGGAGCGAGATAGGGGGAACGAATGTGTGAGTGTGCGGGTAACGGACTCTGGTCGGAAATTGCCGTGAGTTTGTAACCTATCAGTTGAGGCGAGTTTTGAGCCGTTCGTGGACAGACATTTGCCAGTTGGTGACAATTACAGTTAGACTGTGGACGTACAGTCAGGGAAGTGGTTGCTTGGTCGGAAGTAATCAATTCCAGTGTATGATTGGGACGCATGCGAGACTGCGAGAAGAACGAAAAGAGGAGGGGAACTGCTGCGAAACGGAGGCGAGTGACGTCAGAAAGAGCCACGCTGGGATTGGTCGGTTGGCGTGGAGCCGCGCTGGGATAGGGCGGTTAGTGTGAAGCCGCGCTGAGATTGGTGGATTGCCATCAGGAAGTAACGAGTGTAGTAAACAAGAAAACGTTGTGGATTTTCATCATGAAATGTTTTAAAGTATTGCGGAAATGTTTCAAAGGCGACAACAAGATAGAACCTCGGGTGGGGAGGAGGCTCTGCCCGAGGATACTCCAGCTTATTACATGGCAACGAACGTTGAGTTACATACCATATTGTGGCTTGACAATTGGTGTAAGATGACAGATTGAAAGGAAGAATTGACATTCCCTAAATATGGAACATTTAGATTAGAGGTGTTGTATCAGCTGAAAACGATTATGGCTGCGTTGCGACCTCTGCCCAGACCAACACAGTTTGAAGCGTTAAATGCGTGGATCAGGGCAGCCCATGAAAAGAACAGGGATAGGAGACAAGAAAGAGTGAAACGATCAGTTAGGGCGGTCCAAGATGCGCGATGGGATGCCATGGAGGAGAGGTGGAGGGTACAGACCATTGAAGGGGATAGGTTGTACCCGTTGTTGGATGCACAGAGGAGAAGTACGGAGGATGAGGACAGTGAGACGGATGATAGCCTGATAGAGAGGCTGTTGTCAGAGAGACCACCTCCATACAATCCTGAGTTGGGGGGCACGCCAACATCAGCCAAGAACTGGGAAGTTTCTGAAGGGGATGGTGGGGTCAAAATGGTGAGTGATTTGAGTACTTCAGAGGACAGGTTTTGCCCAGAGAAGGGAGAAAAGGCACTTCCACCCTCCCCAGTGACAAGAGTAGTAGGAAGATTTACAGTACAAAAGGTTCGGGTGGAAGAGGGTGTCCACTCACAGAAATTGCCAGATGCTCTTACGGTACCTGTTACAATAGGTCCCATAGTATCAGTGTACAACCCAGAACAAAAACAAGATGAGAGTCCGCTGCAAATGGGGAGTGAGAGATGTGCCAGTGAGGACAGGAGTAATGGGATAGAAGGGTGGAGGCAGTTGCCAAAGCCTCCTTTGGTTGCATCGGCAGACTCCTCAGAAGAGCAGGGGGGTTGGAGGGGACCAATGGATCTGAGGGGACCAAGGCCGAGGTCGATGAGAGAATTAAGGCCAGATCTGAGAACTTGGGAAACGATTGTGGACACTCAGAGTGATAGATCCAGGAATGTCTTTGGGTCTGAGAATCAGGAGGATAGGATGGTGTCTCACTGCGCGCCTAGTGAAAGCAGGAAGGAATGGGAACGAGAAGGGGTGGGGAATAAGGGGGCGTCCCACCACACCTCTGGCGACGGTAGACAGGAGTGGGTTCGAGAAGGCTGGGAGAACAGAAGGGTTCCACCTAACACACCTGAAGAAAACAGACGGGAGAGTCAGGACTGTGGCGGGAGGGACTCTAATGGAACTACTAGCCAAGGTACATTGAGGGCTGCGATAAAAGCAAGAAGGATAGATGTGCTGAGACTAAAAACAGAAGTGGAGGAGATAGTGGAAGGTACATTGCCACTAGAAAGGATTGAACTCTACGAACCAGATGAGTTATTGTTCGTGGCAAAGGACGTTACACGAAGGGCGAGGACAGCTCATGAGAAACTCTCTGAATTAGCGAATAAGTATAATGTAGACTTGACGAAAACAAAAGCACTACAGAGCGGCCACCGGTTACAGTACTCAGACCAAGATCTAGAAGAAAAGAGGGTGATCGGATTGAAAACTCACATTAGGGAACTGATTGTGGGAATCCGAACGTGGACCCCGTTGGAGAAATGGGAGGAAAGGTGGTCAAAGAGAAAGAGCGTTAGACGGAGTGTTATTGAGACATCCCCGGGAGGAGGGTTGATGCATACAGAAGCGTACCCCTTGCGGGAGGTGGCTCATGGAGGATATGTGCATGTACCCTGGAGTAGGGGAGATTTGGATGCCTTTACGAACACATTCCCAAAATTGCGTGAGAGTCCAGTGGAATGGTACAAACAGGTAGAGAGGTTCGTTAAAATCTCAAAGGTGTTGTGGATTGATTTGAACACTCTGTTTGACATTGTGGTTCCGGGTGATTTGTGGATAGCATGCAAGGTCAGTGTTGAATGGCCCACAGCGGAGCACGAGCGAGATGCTGCCACAAATGTGCCGTCACCCAGGGTGATGGCAAAGTATGAGCAAGCGATCACGTGGCTAAAAACCAAGGTACCACCACGGGACATTGATTGGGTAAAAATAGATCGGATTAGGCAGGAACCAAAGGAGACAGTGCATGAATATTACGAGAGGCTATTGCAGATTTTTAAGCAGTACAGTGGGTTAGATGTGATGGACCCAAAGGACATGGGACAGTTCGTATCCAAATTTGTTCTGGGATTGAGGCCTGATATTTGCCTTATGATACAGCAACATCTAATCTGTTGGCAAAACAAGCCTCTGGATGAGATCTTGAGGTACGCAAGGTACTGCAGTGATGAGATAGACTCGAAGACAAGGAAGTTAAAGGACAAACTGATGCTAGTACAGATGCAATCGGGAGGACAGGGTCAGTCAGGCAATGGCACCATGGGGAGGAAATCAGGGGGACAGAAGAGGGACAACGAGGAAGGTCCGAGACAAAGGATAGATATACCAACACTGAAAAAGACGACTAGGTGTCATCAATGTCATGAGGTCGGGCATTGGAGGCGCGAGTGCCCCCATAACCCAGACTATCAGGTACAGGAGGAGGAGGAGGAGGAAGTTCAAGCCCCTCCGGTACAGAAGGTGACAGTGACCAAGTTCCAGACGGCGAAAGGGGGGACTTCGGCCCCTAGGGTTCCGGTTCCCCAGCCACCGAAGATTTCAATAGGGAACAAGGTATATAAGCAGATGCATTTCATAGTGGAAGGGGATGAGTGTTACCAATTTGACCCAGTGACCGGACGGTACGTGGATGGGGAGGAGGGCTGTACTCTTGGAGCAGTACTGGAGGTAGATCAGAGAGGTCCGTTTGTAGAGGCAGATGTAGATGGACATCCCACCACCTTTCTGGTTGACACTGGTGCCTCTCGCTCCACTGTGCGGTCTGCAGTAGTCCCCAACTTACCCCTTTCAGGACAGACCATACAAGTTGTAGGAGTAGCAAACAGAAGAATGACAAACCCCCTGATTGAGCCAGTTCCTGTGCAGATCGGAAGTTTCAGAGATAGACACCAGTTCGTGGTGTGTGATTCCAGTCCCGTGTGCCTGTTGGGAAGAGATCTTTTGTGTAGACTCAATTGCACCATCTATTGTACCCCAAAGGGAGTGGAACTACAGACTAACGATGACGATGCTGACTTTAAGGTTGCAAACACGCATGTGTGCATTGAATTGTACCCTGCTATAACAGTGGAGGAACTCCCCTGGGATTTGAGAGATACGGTCTCACCGGAGGTTTGGGACTTTACAGGGGAGGAAATCGGATTGATCAAAGGAGTAGAGCCAGTTAGAATTCAAGTGAGGCCGAATGCTGAATTCCCAAGAACACCCCAGTACAAGTTGACCCCGGAAACAGTTGCAGGGATAAAACCCGTGATTGAGTCCATGATTAGACAGGGAATTCTAAAGGAGGTTATGGGCAGTCCCTGTAACTCTCCGATAATGGGGCTGCAGAAGCCAAGTGGGAAGTTCAGGATTGTGCAGGATTTACGAAAGGTTAACAACATAGTTGTTCCATGCTGTCCAGTGGTACCGAATCCATCAGTGATACTGTTCAGATACCGTTCCAAGCTGAATGGTTTTCTGTGATTGATTTGTGTCAGGCTTTCTTTTCCATCCCATTGCAGGAGGACAGCCAATTTCTTTTCGCGTTCAAAATAGAGAGTCGCGTCTTAACATGGTGTCGTATCCCTCAAGGGTATACAGAGAGCCCATCGATCTTTAATCAGTTGCTGAAAAGGAATCTTGAGAGTCTGGTACTGCCGCAGAACTCTGTTCTTGTGCAGTACATAGACGACCTCCCTGTTGTGTCAGACACAGAAGATGCTTGCAGGATTGACACCATTGCCTTGCTGAACCATTTGGGAGAGAATGGACACAAGGTATCCCCTAGCAAGTTACAGTACTGCCTGCAAGAAGTGCAGTATCTGGGTCACAGGATAGAGAAGGGAAAGAGAAAAGTGTTGCCTGACAGGATTGAGACGATCATGAGAATGACTGTGCCCTCGACTCAAAGAGAGGTTAGGATGTTCTTAGGCATGGTTGGCTATTGCCGACAGTGGATTGCTAACTTTTCCCTGAAGGCGAAACCATTGCAGAAACTGACGCACAAGGACGTGAGTGATCCGGTACCATGGGACACAGATTGTATGATGGCCTTTCTCGAGCTGAGAGAGGACTTGTGTCGCGCTCCGGCTCTGGGAATGCCCGATTACACCAAATCATTTGCATTGTTCTGCTGTGAGAGAGAGGGGTGTGCATTGGCAGTCTTAGTGCAAGATCATGGAGGAGTCCGTAGACCAGTTGCATACTTCTCGGCTACCTTAGATCCAGTAGCCGCAGCGTTGCCCGGATGTCTCAAATCCGTTGCTGCAACAGGTGTCAGCATTGAAAGGTGTGAAAGCATCGTGATGGGATATCCACTGACAGTGCATGTACCTCATTCTGTGGAATTGTTGATGACCAGGACCAAGACGCAGCACTTGACCAACAACAGACTCACACGCTACGAGCAGGTTATACTTGCTGCGGAAAATGTGACTCTCAGAAGGTGCTCTGTCTTGAATCCTGCTACTTTGTTACCATTACCAAATGATATAGAAGATGATTGGGAAGACCATGATTGTCTTGATGTGACTGAACTATACACCAAACCTAGACCGGATATTGTTGATGTGCCATTGACAGACCCTGATGAAATTTACTTTGTGGATGGCTCATGTGTAAGAGACAATACTGGTCAGTTAAGAGCAGCATTTGCTGTCTGTACTATTTCTGGAATAATTGAAGCAGCCTGCCTGGAAGGAGTACACTCCGCGCAGGTGGCTGAGATAATTGCGTTGACGGTGCCTGTCTGGCAGCCAACGGGATTCGGATCACCATATTCACTGACAGTCAATATGGATTTGGGGTGGTTCATGATTTCGGTCAGTTGTGGTCTCAGAGGGGCTACATGACATCATCGGGCTCCCCAATCAGGAATGGCGAATTTATCAGGTTATTGCTGGAGGCCTTGCAAGGACCTGCAGAGATAGCCGTGGTAAAGTGCACAGCCCATACCAAAGGGACAGATTTTGAGACAATGGGGAATCGCTATGCTGATGAAGTTGCACGCTATTGTGCGGAGCAAGGATACTCCTTTACTGAACAAACTATTGAGGGACCAAGGGAAAGAACCAAACTAAGCATGATGCTTGAGGTGGCGGACACATGGGAAGAGTTGAGAGACATGCAGGGACAAGCGTCAGATTACGAAAAAAGAGTGTGGGAATCGGCTGGCTGTGTCAAAGGAGATTTGGACATGTGGGTTTCGGCTGATGGACGAGCTGTGTTGCCGAATGAGCTAGTGAGTGCAATGGCCCGACAGATACATGGTCCTGTGCATCTGGGAAGGGATGCGATGATGCGTGTGTTCAGGCAAACGTGGTACAATCCGAAATTTAGACAGGCTGCGGAAGCAGTATGTCAGAGATGTGTAACTTGTCAACAGCTGAATGTTGGGAAAAGGACACCAGTTACATTGAGTCACATTGGGAGGTCTGGCGGACCTTTTTACAGGATGCAACTGGATTTCATTGAGATGCCGAGGTGCAATCGCCTCAGGTATGTGTTGGTGATTGTGTGTGTGTTCTCTAGATGGGTTGAGGCATATCCCACTCGTAGGTGCGATACACTCACGGTAGCAAAACTATTGTTGAAGGAGCTTGTGCCACTATTCGGGGTTCCGACCTCATTGGAATCGGACAGAGGAAAGCACTTTAATAGTGAAGTTGTGAAGATGCTCTGCTCTGCCCTGAACATTGACCAGAGACTGCGTTGTAGCTACCGCCCAGAGGCTTCTGGCATAGTGGAGCAAAAAAAACAGAACTCTGAAAGCTCGAATGGCAAAGGTTTGCTCATCCACATCCCTGAAGTGGCCCGATGCATTGCCGTTGGTACTAATGAGTATGCGTAGTACCCCAGACAGAAGGACAGGGCTCTCACCTCATGAAGTACTGATGGGGAGGGCTATGAGACTGCCATGTATTCCTACAACTGCCTTGCTGAATATCACAGATGATGTGATTCTTGATTACTGCAGAGGACTTTCTGATGTCATTCGTTCTGTGTCCCTTCTGGTGCAGGCTGCTGAAATCCCGGCTTCAAGCGACCTTTGTCATGACCTGTGCCCTGGTGACTGGGTCCTGGTGCGGAAGCACGTGAGGAAGAGCTGCCTGGATGTGCGCTGGAGAGGACCTTTCCAAGTGATTCTAGTCACAACTACTGCTGTGAAGTGTGGCGGATTGCCAAACTGGATCCATGCTTCTCACACCCGACGAGTCCCAGCACCCTTGGAGGGAACAGCTCCTCTCGTAGATGAAAATAATAACGAAGAAGAATATTCATCAGAGGGGACAAGTCAAGCTGTGGGGGTGCCGGTGGAAGTTGGGGATTCCCCTGATCAGCCAGGAAACGACCACGACATCAGTGACACTGAATCTGCCTCAGAAGGAGGAAGTGGTGAAGAAGGTGATCTGAGTGCAGAGGAGATTGACAGTGGAGATAAACAGGGTGTGCGAACGAGAAGCAGGAGAGCAAGAAGTGCAGAGGCTCATTGGCCCGAAAGACGGAGGCAAATGAATGTGAGATTGGCTTCCGAAAGAGATCTTGCCCCTGTGTCCGAAGAATCAGATCTGGAAGAGGGAGAACAAGGAGCTGAACAAAGGGGTCCGAGAAGGTCAAGGAGGGTGAGAGTACCTTGCCGAAGATACGCCACTCCAGAGTGGACCTACCCTTTCACAAATGCCAGGTGTACTGAGGTCCGGGAGGGTGAGGTCAGTGGCGGTGACCAGTACGATCCCAAATGTTAAGCTGGAAGTGATACTGTTGGTACCTGGACTTGAAATTGAAGGTATACTGACACTCACAATTCCTAATCCCCCTCTTCTAAGCGAGATACGTGATTTACTCCTGGATAGACTGATTTTTCCTACATTTGGTCCGGATGTACCATCTTATGATGCAGTCGTGCTCCGCATGGAACTTTTAGACTATGTGTTGCAGGCAATCGGATCAAGTATCATTATTGATTATTAAAGACTTTTGAAAGACTGTTGTAAATAGCTGTTGAGCTTAACCTAGAGCCGAGTGGAAGAAGAATACATTTAGGGTCTTTCCACAGAGGACGGAGAAGGGTTAGGGCTGTCTATTGTTGAAGCAAAAGAAGAACTGAAACGGGGATTTCCGCTTTCCGAGGTGGTTCGAGAGACTCAAATAACAAAGTAAGAGACTTTTGGGTGCTTTCCGAAAATGAACTACTTTGTGCTGAGACCATGGCGCCTGGAAACCCGAATCGTAGAACCAAGTGCATAGTAGGCACTCTTTTAGGAGGAGTGATTCTCCTTATAGCTATAGTAGTTTTAGTTTCCTATTTTGCACCACACGAACAGGTAGAAAAGGCTGTGGGGACACCGACACCTACCACCCCTAGTCAGAAAGAAGACAGAGAGCAAAGAGAGAAAGCCTTGCTGGCTGCAGAAAGTCGTAGGTTGCATACAGATTTGTCTAAGGGAAATTTTGGGCAGAATGCGTATGCAAAGTTGTTGTATGAATACATTGATGCGATGGATGCGAAGGACTGTTACGTGTGCATGCAACTGCCAGCTTCAGTAGATGAGGGTATTAGATACCATCACCTTCCACTGACATATGGAATTTCATGTAGTTTACTGATTAGTATACTTTATGGGCGGAATCATTTTGAATACTTCTTTTCAAATTATGATGCTGTGTTGCCAGAAGTCCCGAATTATAAGCACTTGAACAAGTGGGATTATTATAAGTCAGAGGACAGGCTTGGATATTTTTTCATTCCCACACAAGAGCTAGACACCCTGTATGCACACCGACACAACTTGACCTGCTCTTTATCTGAGACGGAGAAGAAGTTCATTGAGCAAGTGGAAGATAGGTACACGAAACAGAAACAGTTGCGAGATTCAGGGCAAGGCAAGGTGGATTGGACAGAGGAAGAGAAGCAGCATAAGTCAAGAGGGAGTTATGTCCCAATAGCTCTAGCTGAAGTACAGAAAGGGAAGTTGTGTCTTCACAGACCACAGACGTATTATGAAAATGTGTATGTGGGTCAGACTACGTGTGAACACACCTTCACATTGGAATATTACACCAAAGACTTCTTGAAGAGCGTGGTCCAGGTGATTCCTACTGTGTATTTTGTCTGCGGAAGGAATGCGTATGTGAGATTGCCAGAGAAGTGGTATGGAACTTGCTATCTAGCAATAATTTTTCCCAAGATTTATCATACTGAAGATTTTGCACTCCTAGAGGGAGGGCCTCAAAGGAGGGTAAAGCGAGGGGAAAGTGCTGGAGCAATTGTGGGAGATGTGTTTGGAGCAGCGATACCTATGTTGGGGGTCATTTTGAATGACATAAAGATACGGCGGTTGGCAACTGTAGTGGATGAATTGTCAATGAACACAGGTAAGTCATTAGTGCTGGTCGAGGGTGAGATGTTGTCGATCAGGACAATGGTTTTACAGAACCGTCTTGCCCTAGACGTCATTCTAGCGAAAGAGGGCGGGGTCTGTAAACGATTGAAGGTCCAAGAATGTTGCACTTATATACCAGACAACTCTAAAGATCTGGAGAAATATATAAGCAACATTACTGCAATCCATTATGAAATTGAGGATTTGACACATGAGAATGCGTGGGAGACGGTTGGCAAGGGATTTGGGAAGGTTGGAAGTTGGTTCGCCAATTTAGGGAAGAGTTTCCTTGGGTTTGTACTGAAACCCCTTATCATAGCAGTGGCGTGTGTGATTGGATTGTGGGGTTTAGTGAGATTGTACAAGTGGTACAAGTCCAATAGGTTGGCGAGATCAATGAGAGCGCAAGATAGTCAATACCGCAGCTTGAGAGCGCTGGAAATGCTCAAGCGAGGGAAAATGGCCACGAGTTCAGTTTAGCTCAGTTCTTACCCTAAGGGAGGTGTAAGGGTGGTGATGGCACGGGTCATCAAAGGGGGGAACTGAGAGAGCGCCATTTACAGTGAAATTTGTAGGGGTGCATCATATGTACAAGTAGTCAGCACCCGCATATGCATAGAGGACTTTTAATCATGTTTAGATGCGAAGTGAGATAGAGTACTAGAGTAATTGGTATCAGAGTATGTGCAGAACCAATGTTACCAAGTGCAAATCCATACTTGCTGCATTATGTAGAGATGCTGTTGAAATGAAATCTTTCACTAATGAGAAGTGTGTTTAACTGATATACTATTGTGCCTTCAGATTGACTAATTGAAACGTATAATCATGCTTTATGTACTCAATAATTAGTTGAGTTAAGAAAATGCATTTGCTTAAAGTAAGAGGCCTAGAGAACTAAAGTGAAGTATTCATGTAAACGTTAGGCCTATAACCAAGCAGAGGCCTAGTTCATGGAAAATTGTGGAGGCCTGATCGAAAATGTCTTGCTTAGCATTTAAATGTAGAAATGTTTGGTAAAAGAAGATGCTTTTAGAAAATATTGCAACATTGATAGAATGTGAGCCTACTTGCGTATATTCTTTCGCAGGTGCATCACCAAGTAGATTGTAGAGTAGAAGGGCCCATTGTGTATGAGAGTTAGAAATGCTAGACTCAGACATGGAGGAGTAAACCAGGAATTTGAAGAAGCAACTTGAAGGGATGAAGAGCCTGAGACCCAAGGACGTCTGCATGAACAAGAATGGACCAGTGCCATACTGGAACATTTTGTAGTTAACACCTTCGAGAGGGGCGTACCTGAAGGCGTGTCGTTCACATTGTGGGGTTTCCTATTAGGGACAGCACCCCGAGGGTGGTGACAGAGCAGATGGGCTGAGGAGCTAGAGAGAGCGGTTGGATGGTCAAGGAGCTTAGCTGCGGGGAAGGAGTCTCTAGTTTAAGAGAGAATGTGGGCGGACTTCTTTGGGAAGTCACCACAGCTGACACCTTTTGGTTAGGTTGGGCTATCGTTGAGGAGGGATGTCACTCAGTATAGTGTAGGGACAGACTAACCTGAATTTATGTCTATTATCCTGATTAGTACCAGAACTCAGGTTATAGCAATTCTGTTCAGTCTGATGATTCGGCGGACTTCTTTGGGAAGTCACCACAGCTGACACCTTTTGGTTAGGTTGGGCTATCGTTGAGTAGGGATGTCACTCAGTATAGTGTAGGGACAGACTAACCTGAATTTATGTCTATTATCCTGATGAGTACCAGAACTCAGGTTATAGCAATTCTGTTCAGTCTGATGATTCTGGAATTGATCCTTGTATTGTTCATCAGTCGATTAAATTTTGGAAAAGGTGATGGACAGAATTTCTGAATGATGCAGAATAGTCCTACCAAGTCACTAGATCATCGTTTTAATCCATCACTGTTTTTTAGCTCACTGCACCATCCCAGCTCAGAACCCGGCTATATGCAAATTAGTCTGTTCCTGTCCCAGTGCATGATGGGAACAGGGCAAACCAAACTACCAAGCCAATTCTTATACTGGGAAGGAAACATGCTTCCGGGGACGGGTTTCTGGCATTACAGCCTTCTTCGGCCCGGCTTGCTTGAATCCTGATGGTGCAATGAGCAAGGGACTCACGTCTGAGTATACCCTCCCACACATAGTGTGGATAAATTCAATTTTGGAAAAGGTGATGGACAGAATTTCTGAATGATGCAGAATACTCTTACCAAGTCAATAGATCATGGTTTTAATCCATCACTGTTTTTTAGCTCACTGCACCATCCCAGCTCAGAACCCGGCTATATGCAAATTAGTCTGTTCCTGTCCCAGTGCATGATGGGAACAGGGCAAACCAAACTACCAAGCCAATTCTTATACTGGGAAGGAAACAAGCTTCCGGGGACCGGTTTCTGGCATCACAGCCTTCTTCGGCCCGGCTTGCTTGAATCCTGATGGTGCAATGAGCAAGGGACTCACGTCTGAGTATACCCTCCCACACATAGGGGTCGATTAGGATCGCGGACGGACTTGAGTCCGTCCGCGACCCCTGAGGAGGAGGGAACGTCCGCATGGGCTGCGGCGTTCCCTCCGATCTGATTAGGATGTGACCGCCAGGGTGGCGGTCACATCCTCTATCTCTAACATTGCGGCGGGTGCAGCTTCAAGCTGCACCCGCCCCAATGTAAAAAATGCATGCACAGCATTTGCGTGCACAAAGCGGCAGGCACCGCGCGGTGCCTGCTGCATTGTGCACGCAAATGCAGGGGGGTACCATAGGTACCCCCCATGTGCGCCCACCACCACCCCTTCACCCAGGGGGCCCGCAACGGGCCCCCGAAGTGAAGGTCCGTATGCTTTTCCATGGCGGCAATGCCGCCGTGGAAAAGCATATTTACACACACATCATGATATGGCGGACGGTGTCTCATAGACACCGCCTGCCATGTTATAGCTTTTCCGCCGCGGTCGGAAGCCGACCGCGGCGGAAAAGCGGCGGACGGAATTCCAGACCCACCAGCCATCCTAATTTGGCGGTGGGTCTTTGGAGTCTCCGCCGCGGTTTTTCCGCATCCTCCAGGCCGGCGGACACTTCCGCCGGCCCGGAGGATGCGGAAAAACCGCCATCCTAATCGGCCCCAAAGTGTGGATAAATTCAGTCGATTGAGACTTTTCCCGTAGGATTATGTTTGTATTAGTGCCTGTTTATCTTTTGAACCTCTTGCTGAGGTGTTTGTATCTTCAGTTGTTTTTGGTTATGTAATAAACCTTTAAACTCAGTCCTTAGTCAGTGGTTCTTTGGGGAAAGCAATTGGGAATCTTTAGAATAGAATTTACTGAGGGTGACTAGATTGCCTAATTCATTCTATGACAGGTAAAAAGGTCCAGTCGACCTGTGACGGGATTCTGGAGAATGGTAAGCAGACTCTAGAGGTGAAATCCCGCCTTTCCACCTTGGCAAATGGAATCACTAGCAAATGTAATGTCAAAAATTCCTCCTAAAGTCTTGCACACATTCTATGGCACGTTCTGCAAAATCACATTCCTTCTTAATGACATCCTCAATAATAAACAGCAATTTTTTTTCCTTTCTATGCGCTTCTGCAACCTCAACTCGAACCGAGTTAGGGATCAAATCAAATGCCGTAGAGGCCTCCGACATCCTGGAAAAGGTTGTCATGGCCCGTAGTTTCAGGTACATCTGTGTTAGTCAAAAAGAAAATAGAGCCAAGCCTCGGCAAAGTATCCTTCTTGGATAATGATCATTCGGTGGTGGCAAACTGATTCTCCTCTTGCTTTTTCACTTCTGAAAACAAAATCAAATTTTCCTCTTCAGTGAAATTCACTTCCTCTCTGTTGCCTTCCTGGACAGTGCCTCCTTCTTGGAAAATACCCTTCTGGGTGGTAGCCCCCTCCTGCTGCGCCTTGGTGAGAGTGGGGAAATGTTATGTGTGGTTTGCATAGTTTTTCAAGTGAAAAGCGATGCAAATGCCTCATACGTGGCAAGTCCGACACCAGTAGCAGCAGAGGCTCTATTCTCTTTTTAGCTAAGATTCTGACCCAGAACAGGAGGCCCATATGGCCACTCAGAACACCAATGAAGCACTGTCTCAAGACCTGCAAAATGCCAATGTTCTAGCTATATCTCATGAAACATAGCTTGACATGTCACATGGTCATCCAACAGAAGAAAGTGCCTCGTTGACAGTAGAGTTTCAGAGTGCGGATTAAACACTAAGGGGCTTATTTACAAGCCCCTTGCGCCACCGGTGCATCACTTTTTATGATGCTCTGGCAGCGCAGAATGTGGACCTATATCTAAAAGGCCACATAAAGCCACTTTGTGTTGCTTTTCATGTCCTCGTAGATATGGTGTAAGGGAACGCAGTGCAAGTCGCTGTGCTGTCTAACTCTGTGTCAGGGGGCGTTCCGTGGGCCCTGTGGTGGGGTTCCCCAGGCAACACCAAAGGGTTTAGACACATTCCAAGATTTACAAGAATGTGTAAACCGTGGAATACGTCAAACTGTACACTTCCCCAGGGGAGGCGTAACGAGGAAAAATAACTGACTTGCTGTGAGCCGTCGGGAAGATTAAGCAAGCTATTGCCCAGAGTCACATGGTGCCGGGCTATCCTGCCGCCTGCCGCCGGCGTGAGCCCCAGTGTTCTGGGGTCAGCCGCCCTGGCTGCTGCGCCACACCTCTTCCTGACATCAGAAGGCCTGGCCTCCCTAATAACATCGGACAAGAGTTTGGATGTGATGTTGTAATTCCTACATGTGTGTACTGTGTGCCTGTATGTTCATGTAGCACCGAATTTAAATCCCCCAGGAGGAACCTGGGGTTGCTACTTGAGGGTTAATCAAGTTCAACAACTCAACAACCTCTCTCTCTCCCCTTTTTGTCCTTCAGGGCATTAACATTACAAAGACTGGACACTTGTTTGTTATACTGTATTTTGTAGCAATAAAGCTCTTCATGAACATATAGGCCCAGATTTACAAAGAAACTGTGTTGTCCCTGCATGACGCAAGTCGTCTCAAGGCTATGTAGGTACGTATTGTGGAAGTTAAGCAAAGCCACTTTGCGTGGTTTAGTAAGTACAAAGTAATGCAACGAAACAAATAGCACTGCGTTGCGTTTCCTTGCATCGGGTGGGCATTACTTGGGTAAAGCATGGGTTTTGCCCTGCATCCACTCACATATTTTGATGCAATTAGAGATTTACTAAGGTTGGTAAACCTGTGATTGCACCACAATAGTAGGTCTCCCAGAAGTAAAAAAGAGAGATACCTTTAGTACTACTTGTTACTTCCTTTTTCTAGATGTGTTGCATTTTGCATGACACACAGAAAAGAGAAAATGCCTTTAAGGATTGGTTTTGTGCAGGAAGGTCGCCTTTCCTGCACAAAAACCAATCCTGCTTGTAACACAGTCACACTTGCAGGCGGACGGGAGGCTGCCTGTGTTAGCGCTTGGCAGCACAAAGTGCGCAAGAGCAAACAGGGAACACAGTGCGCCATATCTGCGTAGGTATGGCGCACATCTGCTCTCTTCATTTCAAGCAAGACCCAAAGGACCGACGCCCTCAGTGGCTCCAATCCAGACACTGCTCATCCCTCGACCGGAGTGTCAGGAACTTCAAATACTGGATCAGAAACTGTGCAACAAATATCACCCCCATCAAAGACAGCAACCACAGAAGATCCACAAAACAGGCTAGGTGGTACACCAAAGAACTTAGAGAAGCAAATTGCATCTGAAAACAACGGAAAAGAGGATCGCACACTGGCAAAGACACCACCAACAGGACTTCCTAAACTTCTACCATCTTCTACTGAGGGTGAAGAAGAGTGAATCCCTAGCTGCTAGCATTGATTCTAGCTCCAACCACAGCAAGTTACTCTTAAACATCTTCAGGGAGTTCTCCAAACCAGCAGCCACAGATAACAGCATCACCCCTTCCCAGGAGCTCTGTGACAACCTCACCAATTTCTTCCACAACAAGCTGTCCACCAGGTACAAAAACTTCAAACCTCAGCCCAAGCCTACAGACCAACTCCGTAATCACCACAGACCAACGATTGAGCAAAAAGAACCCGCTCCCCTTTCAGGAAACTGCATCATCATCTCCATCCACTGAGGGGTCTCCAAGGACTCCTGCCCACACCACATCGTCAACCTCAGAAGTGACAGAATCAGCCACAAATTCACCTTGCTGCTGAGCACCTCGATATCCATGACCACATTTACAGAAGATTAGAAACACGCCACAGGAAAAACACTACTCAAGAAGCCATCAGCCGACCCCAGCGAACACAAGAACTACCAGCCCTTCTTCTTACCCTCTTTTCTAGCAAAGGTTCTGGAGAAAGCCATCAACAAACAACTTACCAAACATTAAGGGCCAGATTTACGACCATTCACTTTTGTGAGTCACAAATTGCGTTGAATTTGCGACTCGCAAAAGTGAATGTACAACAGTGTCTCAGACACTGTTTGCGATTCCCAATGGGGTCGCTAATTGAATGCCTTATTAATAATCATGAGGCAAGCGCAATTTGCGAACTCATTGGGAACGGCTAGCACTCCAAGAGATGACGGCATGCTGGGGACAACAGACCACCATGTCTGTGGCTGCTGTTTAAATAAAGCATTTTTTTTTTTAAAGGCAGCCTGTTTTCCTCAAAGGAAAACGGGATGCATTTAAAAAAGAAAAATGAAACTTTTCAGTTTCATTTTTTAAGGGCAGGCAGTGACCCCTGGGAGTACTTCACGGTTCGATCCCAGGCTCTGGCGTCAGCTCAGCTTGTCGCCATGTGACTCTGGGCAATAGCTCACTTAGGGCCCGATGTAGATAATCCCAGATTACCGATTCTTAAATACCGAATCATCCCGATTCGCTATTTAAGAACTGGCAATTTGGGTGTAGGGTAGTGTAGAGGGTAGTGTTTAGGTAGTGTAAGGTTAGGGTTTAGGGTAGTGTTGTGGGGTTAGGATAGTGTATTTGGGTGTAGGGTAGTGTAGAGGTTAGTGTAAGGTTAGGGTTTAGGGTAGTGTTTTATTGTTAAGTGTAGTGTCAGGGGGTCGTGTAGGGTAGTGTGACAGTGTAGGGGAAGGACTTGGGGTAGGGTCGTGCTGGGGTAGAGTTTTAGGGTTTAGGGTAGTGTTGTAGTGTTTGTGTAGGGTAGTGTTTTAGGGTTTAGTGTAGTGTCAGGGGGTCGTGTAGGGTAGAGTTACAGTGTAGGGGAAGGACTTGGGGTAGGGGTAGGGTCGTCCTGGGGGTAGTGTTGTAGTGTTTGTGTAGTGTAGGGTAGTGTTTAGGGTAGTGTAAGGGGGTAGTGTAGGATAGAGTTACAGTGTAGGGGATGGACTTGGGGTAGGGGTAGGGTTGTGCTGGGGGTAGTGTTTTAGGGTTTAGGGTAGTGTTGTAGTGTAGTGTATTAGGGTTCAGGGTAGTGTCGGGGGTTGTGCAGGGTAGTGGTTAAGTGTAGGGGACGGACAGGGGGTAGGTGTATGATCACAAAGTAGTGGTATGCGTAGAAAGGGTTGGCAAAGTAAAAGCAAATTAATATTTTATTAATGCATTTGCGTGGTAATTGAATGCAAACTAAAATTATGTGAAGTAAAGGCATTTGCTATGTAAAAACATTGCAGTAAAAGCATGCGAAATATTGGCATGCCAAGTAACGTCATACATTCCTCTAAATGTCTACAAGTAGCAAACATATGCACTATGTCTGCCGCACACAACCCAATTGGATTTGACATTTCTAGTTTAGAAATGCCACTTTTAGAAAGTGACAACAAAACGTAGCAATTGCCAGTACTGAGCAGCACTCCTGAAGATTAGTTTTTGCCTGACTATATGAATGAAACATATAAGTCCGCTTAGAAATCACGACATCAGTTCATTTATTTGATCTTTCATTTAGAAAACATTCCATCAAAATACTTTTTGTGCATGTGTATAAAAAATTGAAAAGCAACACAGAGGGAAAAGAACAGCTATGTACAACGAATTACAATCAAATGTGACACCAACAAGCACTCAATACTCCCATTCTTACAAACAGCATACACATGCACAAAAAGTATTTTGATAGAATGTTTTCTAAATGAAAGCTCATATAAATGAACTGATGCCGTGCAAAACTAATCTTCAGTAGTGGTGCTCACTACTGGCAATTGCTACGTTTTGTTGTTATATGGACTCAGCCTTACTGAGTTGAGTCAAGGCCCTTTATTGTTTCTTACTTTTAGAAATTGGACATTTCTCTGCACTTACTGTTCTGTCAGCCTGTCTCCAATACACGTCTGGGGTGGATGACAGTGACACCTGGTGCATTCCTTCTAGACAGTCACAAACAATACAGGAAAGATAGGTGTGTCTGAGCACCCATCTACATACATCTGAATTCTGATGTCCTTGCCTTGGCAGGATGGAAGGGAGGGGCTAACACTTACACTTCAATAGGGACTGACTTGTCCCCACACAAATTACTATTTACTCCACACAGCTAGACTTGTAGACAGGACTGGGCTGAAAGGGATCTGTGTGCACTTCAACAAGCTGCTTTGCAGTCACCCCCACATCAAAGTCACTATTGGGTATAAGAACAAGGTCGTTGACCCCCTAAAATCATACACTTCTGTAACCGGAACTGGAATTTGTCAAAAGGACAGCTGTGCTGCTTAAATCACTCAACTGAACTGCTTTTCTGGAAGTGCTGCGTTTCTGCTTGCTGCCCTGCTGCCTGCTGAACTTTGACTCTGCTAAAGGAGAGCTGGACACTGCCTTCTAATTCAATCGATCTCCAAGGGCTTGCTGGTTTGCTTCCTGTTGCATGAGATTCAGGGATATCAAAGTCTTTGCCACTGCGCCTGGTTGTCTGGAAGTAGACCTAGATACCTGCACCAATAATTTCAACACATTTCCAGTCTGAATGTAGCACCACCGGCGCATTAACTCTGTTCCACTGTTGAAGTGACGCAAAGCTATCGGAACCAACGCATTGCATTGAGTGCCGATGCATCAGAACTGTGCACCCCCACTGCAGCAGTCTACAAAGATCAAGGCATCCCTCGACAGCCTGCGGAAACCGGGCGCATCGCATCTAAGAACCAATACATCTTGAATCAGCAATTGTCTTCGTACCTGACACATTGCACCAATGCGTGGAGAAAATTCACACATCACTGCATGCGTGGGACAGATCGCTGCATCTCGCTGTTGCCACCAGGAAAGATACTTTGTTCACTGGTGGCTGTGTGAGTCCTGTAGCCTGCATGCGCTTCCACAAGGCTGGCCCGAACTGTGACTTTGCCCTGGTTCAGCGCGACCTAAAGTAACCTTTTAGTGGCATTTGCTTCTAAGCGTTTGATTGCATTTATTATTTTTAAAATTCAATATCTCAATTTCTGTACATTGATTGTTTGTCATTTATTTTGGTCTTATTATGTTAAGAATAAAATAATCCATGTTTGAAAACCTGTTTGGAGTCTTTTTGTAATGTATTCAGCGCTACTATCTGTGTGTGTTGCACACATACTTTAGATATTTCTGCTTTAGTTTAGCCTGACTGCTCTGTGCATAGCTATCGGAGGGTGAGCACAGGTAAAATTTCCATATGCATCTTACTTACCCTGACTAGAAGGGTGGTTTCTGACTGGCCTGGGTGCATATCTCAGTCAACCAGGAATCCCATTTCTAGCACCCACCCATACCCAAAGTTCTCCAACCGCCCTATATTTGGCTGCCAGATCAAGAGAGACAATCCCACGGCAGTATACACCATGCTCCTTCCCAAATCATTTAATAGGAAAAAAGCAAAAGAAGGCATTTTCTCCATAAATGCTAAAGATAACAAAGAAACAAGTCAAGCCATAGTGGGCTATCCAAGAGCAGAAAGACCAATAAAAGCACAAACTAGAAGAACTATCTTAGGATAGCTTGGATCCCCACCCAACTGCAGCTCTAGTGTCCATTGAGGTGCTCCCCTCAGTCCCCTTCGGTTTGCCACTGTTTAAGAATGTCAGTGGCCTCCTTATCTGAAAAACAAACTCTTGTCTTTCAATCCCTTTGTATTTTGAGCCGTGCAGGCTCCTGCAAGAAGACCTGCGACCCAGTTGCTTTGAGCGGATCGATCATTTGCCTCAGCCGCCATCTCTGCTCCATAGTTGACTTACAGGATCCAGCCAAACATAAAAAGATACTGATTCCAACTTAATTGGAGTAGAAGACCTAGCCATAATGTAAATACTAGCCCGTTGAAGAAGGAAATTATCCACATAAATCAAAATAGGTCGTGGCCTGTTCACCTTTCCTGTAGATTTATATCCTGCTGAAATTGGAAGTCTATGTTTGTGTTGATTTTGGCAGTATCAGTCTCAGTTTAGCAGGTCAGGAAAAGCCTGTTGGAAAGGATTCACCAAATATTGCCTAGAGCCAGTGCCCTCTTTGCCTTGAGGTTGTTCTGCCATTGGTGAATCTCCAAATCTTCCAGCTTGAGTTGTGTAGCCGAAATCCGGCTTCTATGTTCTTTGACTGTCCTTGTGACATGTGCCGTGGCCTCCTCGGCTTCAGCAACTCTCTGCTGAATGCCCTACAGCTGTAGACAGAGTGGCCACTTTCCCAGTCACTTCTGTGACCATTTGCATAAGCCGGGACTTATCTGCTCTAGCCTCAACATAGTGTTTTGAGTCTCGTTCCTGTGAGTCTGAATCAGCTAATGATTGAAATGAGAGAAGGCTCAGGGTGCTCACTGTGTTCAACAGCATCTGCTGTTGAATCATTCAGGCTATTCGAATCAGACTGCTTAGGCCAGCCTGGATTATAGATTGTGTTATTAAACCAGCTGTGGTGTCTCGTACAGAGACCAGTTCGGTACAATTTAAAACACCATTAGTACCCATGGGCCACGGTAATGAAGGCCTATTCACTACTGACTGCCTCCTCTGCTCTAGTAGTGCCTAAGACCAGGCCACAACCTTCAGAGCCTTACCGCAAGCAGAGGCTCTCCTCTTCTTTTTGGGGTTTTTAGTCGCATTACTGCAATGTGACTCCCTTCAAATTAGAATTTGCCCTGCTAAGTCTCTAACCCCGGTGATAGCTGGAGTTTGTGCACCGTTAGTAGCTTCTGCTTGAAGGTTTACAGAAGTCCCTATATCCCCCATATATACTGGTGTAATCGCCTAGCATATGCAATAAGGAGGACTTGAAGAGGTTTTTTCCGCCTCTGAAGACTTGATTCGGGATCCCCTCAATGTGTTTCTGCCAGCTATGTCTACTACACCGCCAGACTGCTCCTCCCACCCCTTGGTTTAATGACAATCTCCGGGGGGAAAAAAAGCAGTGCAAGCATCCGTAAAGGAGCTGGAGAAAATCCAATGATGAGGAAAAAAGGCTTAAATATAGATCAACATTGAAAGAAAATCATAAACTATGTAGATCTAGTCTTGCTACTTTCAACTCGGATAAAATCCTTGCTGCTCAAAATTGCCCCCAAACTCTTTTTAGAGTAGTTAAAGAGTTATCGGATCACAGCCACAATGCGAAGAACTGACCAGCTTCTTCGAAAAAAAGGTGGCCAATATTCAATATGTGTTAACCACTGCCCAGACCACCAAGCCTTCGACTGATTGTAGGATCATTGGGCCCAATTCACAGAATGAACTTAAGACTCAATCCTAAACTTACTACTATTTTGGTATTCACAGAATGCACTTACTACTTTTGGCATTCACAGAATGAACTTACTACTTTTGGTATTCACAGAAGTTAGGGTTTTGTCTTAAGTCTGTCTTAAGTCTGTCTTAAGTCTGTCTTAAGGCAAACTTAAGACAAAATCCTAACTTCTGTGAATACCAAAAGTAGTAAGTTCATTCTGTGAATGCCAAAAGCAGTAAGTGCATTCTGTGAATACCAAAATAGTAGTAAGTTTAGAATTGAGTCTTAAGTTCATTCTGTGAATCGGGCCCATTGACACCGCAATATCGATAGCGTGCACTGAATCTAACATTGTCAATCCAATTGCCCATCATCCTTAATCAATTCCTAGATTCTTGTGCGCCTATTGTTGTCTCTGCCTTTTGCACTTTATTGCAATCCATAAGGTCCGGCTCTGTTCTAGACCCCCTCGCCCCGGCTCATGTCGGCAAGATCTTCCCTGAATCTTCTTAACTTCTCACTGCAAGATGGTCGGATTCCCCTAGGGTGGCAGTATGTTATGGTATGCCCCTACTGAAAAAACCCAGTATGGATCATGCCAATTGGTTAAACTACAAGCCAATTTTGTTGCTCCCCTGCTCTCCAAAATCTTTGAAATACATGTTACCCAGCAAATCTCAGACTTTGTGGAGCCGGATGATCTTCTCCATCCATTGCAGGTTGGATTCAAGGCTGATTACAGCACTGAGGGCCCTATTCACAGAACTAACTTAAGACAACATCCTAAACTTAGGGGCAGATTTATGTCGGACTTGTGCCACGTTTACGCCGCCGTTGCGTCACGCAACGGCGCGGAAACGTGGCGCATCCCTGCGACCTATTTACAACGTGACGCATCTAGGCAGATGCGTCACGTTGTAAAGCCCTGCGCCACATGAAACCTGCGTCAGGTTTCATGTGGGCGTTCTGTCGCAGGGTGGGCGTTCCCTCTTAGGAAAGCCCCGTAAAACTGACGCAGTGAAATCTACAAGATTTCACTGCGTCACAACGCACAACGTTATGTATGGGTGGCCTCTGTACATTGCAGGAGTTGCGTCGCACTTGCGATGCTACTCCAGCAATGCGCCGCCCGTACACCACAAGATGCGTCACGCATCTGCCCTTCCTTGCACCATGGTGCGCCGCATTGTAAATGCGGCGCATCTGTGGTGCCGCAAGGAGGGAATTGCGTGACGCATCAGTTCTGGCGCATCCCTGCTGATTTGCAGAGATGCGCCAGAACTCATAAATCTGCCCCTTACTACTTTTGGTATTCACAGAAGTTAGGATTTTATCTTAAGTTAGTCTTAAGACAGACTTAAGACAGACTTAAAACAAAATCCTAACTTAAGTCTGTCTTAAGTCTGTTTTAAGACAAATTTAAGACAAAATCCTAACTTCTGTGAATACCAAAAGTAAAAGTTTAGAATTTTGTCTTAAGTTAGTTCTGTGAATCGGGCCCTTAATCCGCTCTGCCGGGAGTTACAGAGCACCTCGGACTGCATGTGGGCAGTGGCGGCACTGAGCCTGCTTGATCTGAGGATGAGTTTCCACACTGTAGGCCCGATTTACAGAATGAACTTAAGACTAAATCCTAAACTTACTACTATTTTGGTATTCACAGAATGCACTTACTACTTTTGGCATTCACAGAATGCACTTACTACTTTCGGGATTCACAGAATTAACTTACTACTTTCGGGATTCACAGAATGAATTTACTACTTTCGGTAATCACAGAATGAACTTAAGACTACTAACTTTACGTCCCCCGCAATTTACGATACGGTGCCGTAATTTACGATTACGGTCCGGAAATTCCGATTTCGGGCTGGAAGATACGAATTTTGGCAGTTGGTCTTGTTATACAAGGGTAAACACCTGTTCAAGTGCCTACCATCCCCCACCAGGGATCAGCTGATACACTGCAGCCAATCCCAGCCAACAGTCCCATTTTGCCATGGTGAATGTTGCCAGTGCCTACCATCCCCCACCACACTCTAGCTGAAGCCAATTAGCAATAATTTACCAGCACTAGAAAACACATAAAAGCAGCACAGATTGAAGGAACCGGTTTCTCCACAGAGAGTGTGTGTCTACAATGCTCACAGTGACCCTGAAAATGGACATGAGGAGGAAAAGTAACTTCACAGCAGAAGAGACCACCATGCTTGTGGAGTTCATAGTAAGGCACCACAAGCGCCTCTATGGCTTACCACCCTACTGCACAAGTGGGGCACAGAAGGCAGAGCTATGGCAGAAGATAGCCACTGGTGTCTCAGCCTTGGGGGTGGAGAGGCGCACAGTACAGCCAGTACTCCAGAGGGCAGCAGAGAGCAGTAAGCCGTAAGTCGTAGCCGGAGAGCCAGTCCACCATCTCACCAAGCAGAGAGCAGCAGCAGCCTTCGCCACACCGCACCGCAGCCAAGCCATGCTAAGTGCCAACCCCCCCCCCCCCCTCCCCCCGGAGGAGGAGGAAGCGGTAAGGAGACCGGGGTGTGCGGCGAGCGGCGGCGGACGGACAAACCAGTGAGCCTGTGAGCCCCTGTGACCCCCGGTGAGATGTGAAAGCTGCGAAGAACCGCGGAGGTCCGAGAGCAGTGTGCAGAGGACTACCATTGCCCGGCTGCAGCTCCAGGCGGTCCTATCGCCCGCAGCTCGGTTTGGCGCAGGCGGGGGGCCCGGAAGTGACCCGGTGAAGGACTGCTCTCAGAGCTGTAAATTGCAGCGCATAACAAGTCTCCGGCTCTGGTCTAATAACTATAGAAACGGGATCTTCTACATAAATGTTAGCAATGGATTGACTGTTTAACTGATTGTAGTGGCCACAAACACTTTAGAGCAGCAGAGGGCTGCAGAGAGCTGTACGCCAGACTAGGCGATTCAACTGTGGATTGCGGGCTGCGGATTTCAAGGCAGAGTGTGTGCTCGGTCGTATCCTTGCCCGTCCAAGTCCTGGACAGGATCGGCCGCAGGTCCGGTGGTTCGGAGCAGTGAGGATACTGGGGGATTTTTTTGCTCCGTTGCTGGTAACTCTGACGTGCTTTTCCTGGGTTGTCGCTGGCCTGTCACCTGGTGGCTTGTGGTGGCTCGTGGTACCTGCAGCTCTGGTTTCATCACTCTCGTGCCGCCACAGTTTCCGGAGGGCACCAGGAGGGCATCAAGGAGCTGTAACACTCGCGGAATTGCAATGGAGTCTTCTAAGCCGCTTAGGAAACTGCCCAAGAGAAAGGGCACAGTCTTACGTGTTGACCCCCGGTGAGATGTGAAAGCTGCGAAGAACCGCGGAGGTCCGAGAGCAGTGTGCAGAGGACTGCCATTGCCCGGCTGCAGCTCCGGGCGGTCCTATCGCCCGCAGCTCGGTTTGGCGCAGGCGGGGGGCCCGGAAGTGACCCGGTGAAGGACTGCTCTCAGAGCTGTAAATTGCAGCGCATAACAAGTCTCCGGCTCTGGTCTAATAACTATAGAAACGGGATCTTCTACATAAATGTTAGCAATGGATTGACTGTTTAACTGATTGTAGTGGCCACAAACACTTTAGAGCAGCAGAGGGCTGCAGAGAGCTGTACGCCAGACCAGGCGATTCAACTGTGGATTGCGGGCTGCGGATTTCAAGGCAGAGTGTGTGCTCGGTCGTATCCTTGCCCGTCCAAGTCCTGGACAGGATCGGCCGCAGGTCCGGTGGTTCGGAGCAGTGAGGATACTGGGGGATTTTTTTGCTCCGTTGCTGGTAACTCTGACGTGCTTTTCCTGGGTTGTCGCTGGCCTGTCACCTGGTGGCTTGTGGTGGCTCGTGGTACCTGCAGCTCTGGTTTCATCACTCTCGTGCCGCCACAGTTTCCGGAGGGCACCAGGAGGGCATCAAGGAGCTGTAACACTCGCGGAATTGCAATGGAGTCTTCTAAGCCGCTTAGGAAACTGCCCAAGAGAAAGGGCACAGTCTTACGTGTTGTCTCCCCGGAGGCCAACCAGCAGCAGTTGCCCGCACACCAGGTCCAATCCCCTCAAACTGGTGGCTCATTGTCGCAACTTCGGATTAGCGACTTTTTTGACACTGCTCCTCAAACAAGATCTCAAACAGGCCCTTCCTCCACCGCAACATCCCAGCAGGATACGAAAACAAACGCGGACACCTTGAGCCATGATAAATACTCTGATCCTTGCCCCGCTCACCTCGAAAGTTTACTTCCGGAAAATTCTCACTCATTATCGCCTAATGCTCTGGTCTCATCTGAGCACCTCCAGTTAAGTCTGCTTTCCCAGGATGTTGAAATAATGTCCCAGACTACCACCACTGCTTCTCCAAGTGCATCTCTTATGGGTTTGGGGAACCTAACAGCCTTAGACTTGGACTCAAACTCTACAATTCTTACTGCAAACACCACCATAATAAACTCTGCGCCCAAGCTACAAGTCCAAGTACAAGTTCACGGCAGAGTGCCATCTACCCCTCCAAAATATGAAGGCAACCGTAATTAGGTAGATATGACTCCTATGTCTACACCACAATGCACCCCAAGTCCGGATCCCCTCCAAATCACTCAGAAGGTCTTTCAATCGCTAAAAAATAGCCTAAAGTTTGAAAGCCCCCTGTCATCTAAGCGATTTCTGGCCTCTTTAGAAGCCCGAATTGAGGACTCTCGTGTTCATACACCGGGCCTTAGCTCACATCCCAACTCCTCCAGTATTAAGCAAGATGACCAAGAACTACCTGTGTTTGTCTCCCAGGGATCTATAAACTCTATTTCGGTCTCGCTGACATCACTCCACGTAAAGCAAGATGCAATTGCTACAGCTTTGCTTTGGCAATCTCAGAAAATGGAACTGCAGGTTGACCTAATTCAAACCTTGGCCTCAACACTGTCCGACCTGGGCTCCAGATTAAGCTCTCTTGAAAGGTCTGCAGGGCTACAGGATAAAATGAACATCTGTCCCTGCTCTCCAATAATAAATAAACTTTCCGCCCTCCCAGAAATTTTGGGAGCATTATTGGACAGCGTGAAGAATAACACCAACGGAAACGGATTAGTGAATCTCCCCCAAGAGCTCCAAACTTCACCCTCTCTCGAGGTGTCCTTAGACGCTGAAACATTGGCTGGCTCTCCATCTGAGAGAAAGCCGACCTCCCCGTCTCTTAAATCTGACCCCAACAGCTTGGTCTGTTTGTCTCGGGGGACCAGCTCAGGCAACCTTCAAGCAGGCCCGGAATGCCTCGATCTGAGCAGCCCAGCACTGACTAAACCAGCGATGAAGCGGCCCAACCTCACTAATACAATCCAGGAAAACACGGCTCACACTTCATCAAACCTCCCAACGAAACCTCCCTTGTCGAGGAGGGAGAGAAAGAAATTGAAAAAACAAACTAAGAAACAACGTTTAGCAAAAAGAAGAGTGGGTTTTGACGGGCCAGCAGCTCCTAGCACCTCAGATATTAAATCTAAAGGCCTTCCTTATTTTCCAATTTTCAATCTGGCTTCTAAACTCAAGACGAAAACCACCGGGACAAGCATGACCCAGGTGTGCATCAAGGATACCTTAGAAAAAACAGGACCACTGACACAGGATCTCCCTGTGGGAATACCACCGGCTCTGGAAGTGACTGAACTTCAAATTACAATGGCAACGTTCGGATCCCTGCCAAACAAAATCAACGGCACACCTTTCTATGACTCAGGCTTTGGGAGCGTGAACAACACTGCACAGCCCAAGGCAGCTATGCAAGAAGCTCGGAGCAGCCAAATTAATGGCCAGGCCCTGGTAAAGGTTTTGACAGGAGTACAAAATCTCCAGGAGGTGATTAACCATTCATCAGGAGCACAACCGCAACAACTGGAGGGGCATGTATCCTCAAGTAAACTAGCCAGGAGTCTGAACCATGAAAGCCCGGAAAAGGAGGCTGAGCTTGTCTTCCTTGCTCAATATGCCCATAAGGGCCCACATGACATCCTCAACAGAAATAATCTGCTTCGGCTATTCAATAACATTCCAGCATTGTCCGGGATCAATTCCTCGGACCTTACCTTGGTCAAGTTCTCTACAATACAAGGTAAAGGGGGCTCAGAGGCAACCGTGACAACGTGGTCCCAGGAGTCCACAAGGGATGCAATCCTATGCGAAGCAGGCACATTTGAAAACTGGGGAATTGAAATATGGGTACCAACTCAACAAAAATATCCTCACGTCCTCCTTCCATCGTACCCAGTAAGGAAGCATATTAGCGTGCTGAAGGGGTCCCGGGGTGCAACCCATGCTTGGCTCCCAGAAGCTACGAAAGCGGACAATTTTATAAACATCTCATGTAACAGCAATCATCGCCGGGTGAGCTGCAAAATGAGTCGCTCTGTCCGTGCTGCCGACGCACATCACGGGCCCCCCCACCCAGAGCCTTCAAGCGCTTCTGCCCGGCAGTGTTCCTCCTAACGGAGAAGTCAACCGGTTGAATCATAATCTTACTATCACGTCCTGGAATGTGGCTGGGCTAAAGTCAACATTTGCTTCTAAATCAGCCGTGGAGTACCTGAATAAAAGCGATATCATCTGCTTACAGGAGACGTGGTCCCTAGCTCCAACACCACTTCTCGGCTATTATGAACTTTTCCAACCAGCTGCTCAGGCCAAATCACAGGGAAGACCCTCAGGGGGACTCTCTATTTACATCAAATATAGATGCAAGATAACGGTGACCCCTATTCTTCGGAACTCAATGACATGGCAGACAGTATTAATTAATGGCCTATTACCTTCAGGCAGGGCTCTACCCATGTTTCTAATCAACTGCTACCATAACCCAATGAAAATCATAAAAACAACCGCTACAGACCGATTGATTAAGCAGCTGGCAGACCTGTTATTGGAATTTGCATCAGCAGAAGTCCTGCTAATTGGGGATTTTAACATCAAAGGTCTGGTTACCAATGTGGGTCCGGCCCTCAGAAGCAAAGAACAAGAAGCCATGATTACATTCTTAACCAATCACAATCTATGCTCCGCAAAACAAATTAGATTAGAACAGAATCCCGGGACTTATTTTCCACCAACCTTTAAAAACATCTCAACAATTGACTATATTTTCCTCTCACCGTTTCTAGGAAATAAGCTAACTAAGATGGAAATTCCCCTCCGCCACGAGAGTGACCATAACCCTTTACCGGAACAATGGAATTGTTAGTGCCAGCCGCCGCGGAAATAACAGTTGTGGGGCACTCGATGCTGGCTTAACTCCATACCCTAGTCAGGAAATTCAAATGGGATTCAACAGGCTCTGACAAGGTGAGCACTTGGCTTTTAGGAGAGACTCCTAATTTAATGCACAGTTCCCCAATGGACTTACATCATCGGTGGGACAGCGCTATCAGAAAACTGCAAAATCTTTTAATGGGACCCAAGCCCCAACAAAAATCTTTCGAGCTACGCCCGAAGTGGATCTATGACCCAGAGTTAATCACCAAAAGAAAAGCCCTAAGGAGGGCTGTGCGTTTGCACAAATTGAAAAGCACGGTGCTCTCGGCCCACAACATGGCATTACTGCATAAGTCCTTCAGGAAATCAGTATGGACCGCAAAGAGATTAAAAGAACAAAAAGAGTGGATAAAAATATTCGCCCTATTAAAAGGCAAGAATTTATCCCAGTTCTGGAACTATATGAACATGCTCCGCTGGTCGAACAACAACAGAGGGAACGCAGTTCGCGAAGAAGTCTAGGCCCAGCACGTAACTCAACTATACGGCAGTGTCACGTCGGACTCCGTGGTGACCGATTTAAGAGACAATGTCGATCTAACGATGACCGAACGCCATGAGCTGACCTCTGCAGCCGAAGTCTTCAAATTTCTGAAGGTAATGAAAAACGACGGGGCTCCCGGGCCCAACGGCCTTCCTGCAGGGGTATTTAAATGTGCACTGGAGGAGTGGGCCGAACTTCTTGCCTCACTATTTAACAATGTGTTTGTGACCCGCCAGCTACCAGACTCTTGGCTTGGCTCGATCTTATGGCCCATCTTTAAGAAGGGAAACCCCATGCTCCCAGCAAACTACCGCCTTATCGCCCTACTAGATCTTGAGGCAAAGGCATACGCCCGGTGTCTTCTTAAGCTCTTAGAAGATTGGGTAGCAGAAAATAATATTCTACCTTATTTTCAAACAGGATTTTGCTCCTCAGCCTCCACCATAGACAATATTACAACATTGGCTTTTCTGAGTCATCAGTCGGCACAAAAAAACCACCTTCCCCTATATTGCTGCTTCATCGACTACAGTGCAGCCTTCGACAAAGTGTCTCGCGACATTCTATGGAGGAAACTGGACAAATGGGGGATTCCACAGAACCTGCTTGGAGCCCTTATCTCTCTGCACAAGAACACCTGGGTGCGAATTAAAACTGGCCCTAAGACAGTCTCCAGAAAAATTGCCACCGGAGACGGTTTGAAGCAGGGCTGTGTTCTCGCCCCGCTTTTGTTCAATCTTTATATTGCCGACTTGGGAACATATCTGAAGAAAAGCAATCTACTTCCGCCAAAGCTGGGTCCTGCAAAATGGGATCTGCATATTTTACAATATGCGGACGATATTGTCATAATGGACCAGACAAAAACAGGGCTTCAACGAGCATTAAACAAGCTTCATATATATAATATGGCCAACGCACTAAAAATCAATCAAGAAAAGACCAAGTTGATGATATTCGGCAGATGCAAGAACAAGAGAAGTGTAAGGTGGCACATTGGGCCTGTAACGATCAACTCAACAGCAAAATATAACTACTTGGGAGTATGGTTCTGCGAGACTTCAAGATCAACAGCTCATTTAGCAGCTATGAAAAAGAGAGCAGGTGCAATAACATACTCCCTGACTCGACTGAATCAGTCTCTGAGCAGCCCTTCAGCAGAACCGATCTTGAAAGTGATCAAAGCCACATTACTCCCCGCCTTAAACTATGGGCATCAGGCCTTTCCCGGTGCATGCTCTGTCAGTCTTGACCACGCCCAAGTTTCCATCTACAAAAAAATCTTTCGTCTCCCGAAATTCATTCAGAGGGCAAGACTACGTCTGGAGCTGGGCCTACAAAGGCAATCCATCTACCGTGAGGCAGACACTTTGAAATATTTTATACGGTCATTAAAAGCAGCAGATACCACCTTAAAATTCTGCCTAAAAGAGATCTTTACTATCCCTGGAAATACGTGGAATCGTGAGATTACAAAGGCCATCAAATCATTAGAGATTGACAGCTCCCTGCTAACTTCAGACACAATTCCATACTCAGTGTTGAAAAAAGTCATCAACAAGCAGGTGAAACTAATCTCCCATCGGATTGACCTAAATGCTTTAAATACTCCAACTGTCTTGCTTCCTCTGAATGTTTCATACCAGCCTGGGGTACCGAAACTTTACCTATTGGACAATCTGAACGCAGTTGCACGGAAAAATATAATGTTTATGCGCCTTTTAGGCCTGTGCTCTACGGCCTCTCACAGATGGGCCCCTTTAAAGGAGGGGGGGGGGGGCTGCAGACTGTGCTCATACCATAAAGAATCATGGCGCACCTTCTGTGTTGTTGCCCTGCCATGGACGCCCCCAGAAGGCATTTATTAAAACCTTTATTTCTAAAATGGGGCACCAGGTCATTCTGGGAGGTTACATCTCTGTGTTTTACCTCCACAGACATTCAAGCGCTTGCTAGGGTCGGAAAGTTTGTGAGACTCTTGGCTAATTTCTTAATACCCTCCCCGGCTCCTGCGCTTCCTGCCCCTCCCACCCAAAAGCTTATTACTGACTTTTTTGTCCTCTGGTTTAGCACCTCCTGTCCTAATCTTTTTATTTTTGTATTTTTAAAAGCAACTTAACATTGGTAGTAATAAGACTGTTTTTAAATGTACAGATCTTTCCTTTTGAAAAATGACAGTGTATTTCTCCAGTTTCGTTTTTTTGATGTGATAATTGTGCTAATACGGATTTTTATAGCAATGGTTTTAAATAACGATGCTAAACAAATAAACTAAACTAAACTACACAGTACAGGACATAAAAAAGTGGCAGGGCGAAAGGCAGAGGGTGAAGGAGAAATACTCAAGGATTGAGTTAAGCCGGATCCTCCCTGCTGCATGCCCTGGACCCCGCATCCGGCTCACCCCACTGGAGGAGGGTATCATGACAACAATACACCCCAACTTGATCCATGGGCTGCCTGTCAGTGACGTCTGCTACGTGGTACCAGGTAAGTGGAATGAAAAGGAAAAGTGCATGAAAAGATTGTCTGTGTTACACTGTCATTGTTATTAAGAAACTTGTCCAAAGTGTAAATAAATATATAGTCAGTCAGAGACTCATGTGTCACCCTCTGTATGTAGCACCACAAGTCCCAGAATCCTTTGCATTAGAAATGGCAAATCCCTCCCCCTATTGAAAACATGGACACAGTACAGCAGCCATACATACACAACCCTGCAAATTCAATAACTGCTCATATTGACTGAAAATGTGCAATGCTATATGAAATGCTAAATAAAGTTACAAATATAAAGTAACAATTGACAGTTATTAGCAGAGAAGCGCCAGTACCAATGTGACATGAAATTCAAACCTTGCACATACACGGATGCGTTGTGTTTAGATGGTGATGCACTGTGGCGCATGGATAGACAGATTTGTGTTGAATCGGATTGTGTGTAAGGGGGCTTTGCTGGAGTCGTGTCGCAAGAGCGATGCAACTCCAATAATGTCCATGCACTACCCATACCTAACGTGCTGCGCCACTCCTTACGTCTGCTTCAAGCAGGCGTAAGGTTGCGTTGCAGCGGCCTCTGAAATGTGACTCTGTGAAACCTTGTAGATTTCACGTAACCACTTGTACGCTGCTTATCCCAAAGGAATGCCCACCCTGGCTACATCAGAGCTGACGCAGGTTCAATGTTGCGCAGGGCCTCACAATGTGACGCTTCACCATAGAAGCGTCACCTTGTGAATAATTCTAAATGTGTCGTCTGTTGTACACCACCGTTGTGTCACAGAAGTGATGCAACAGCAGTGTAAATTTTATTCAAGGGGCTTGTAAACCTGCCACAAAATCTCTAAGAAGTACATCACCCTGTGCCAGCCTGAATCACAAAGTAGAAGGTGAGAGTATCATCAGATGTAAATATGTCATTCACATATTCTGTTATCCATTTTCCACTCTGCCACGCCATTACATCCCCAACACACCACTGCTCCTACCTGCCCCGTCTGCGGCAGTACTTCACAACACTGTTAGCAAGCAGAAGATATGGGCAAATCCCCAAAAAAGTTCCACAAGCACATTTCCCATTTGTTTACTTTTCTCTATTCTCACCCATTGACACATCCAGCTAGAGCACCGACAACTGCAGTAGCAGAGGTCACCGCATCTAATGGAAGGAATCAGCAACGTACAGAGGAAGGCATGACAACCACACTAACTGGTAAGTCATGCTGGCCAGGAGATGGTCAAAATGCAAACATTGTCATGAGAAAACAGAGGGACAAATAGTGCCCAGCTATGTAAGTCAACCAGTGATGCAAAATTAGCCTCATTACAATTGGAGTTGTCAATGGACATTCACCTTTACCATATGACATTTGTGAACCGCCAAAGCCAAAATGTAAAATGTCTTGGCTCATCATACCTTTGTAATTGTGGTACACAACATGTATTTTACCAACAGACCCAGACCGGGGAAACCATTCCTGTAATCGAAGGCCACAACTAGTCAAAAGGGTGTAGCCACTATCTGGCAGATGCATCAAGCAAAATACCTCCCGGTAAAATACCGAATCGGTAAAACAGGCCGTTACCGAACGCTAAACCTGAAAATGCCATGCATCAACCAAAAATCGCAAAAAAATAAAGAATCGCTAACAACATCCCCTCGGTTAATTACCGAATCGCTAATCAGACAATCGGAAATAACGAACACCAAAGCTGACCTCGGTAATACCGAATCGCTATTAAAGAATCGCAATGGAATGCATGAACAATCGCTAATACCGAGAAACGCAAAAATCGCTATTTAGCATGAGCAAAATAAGGGGAATCTGAATCAGGAGGTAAAGTTATTTGAAGGATAGAAAAAAAATATATATCTCAGCAGGTGCTGACAATCAGTAACCCTTCACATATGCCCTGGGAAACCCCACAAGTCATCCAAAATGGCAGCCCTCTACGTGCTTGCTAGGAGAAGGAGGATCAACGCCCAGGCTCAGCGCAGGAGGATGATCCAGGACAGGGTCTTCAGGGTGCGCATCACTTTGCTGGGGCAGACCGAGGAACAGGTGTACGATAAGTACAGACTCAACCATGCCATGATCATGCGCCTATTAGCATATCTGGAACCATTACTGCAGCATGAGACCCGTAGGACCATCGCCATACCAGCCCATGTCCAGGTCCTATGCTGCCTGCACCTGCTGGCGTCTGGAAGCTTCCAGGGGGTAATAGCTGAGACTGGAGGCGTGTCGCAAAGCGCATTATCACGCTTCTTCCACCGGTTCCTTGAGGCCATGCTGACATTCATGAATCGCCACATCACCTTCCCCACAACCCCCCAGCAGCTGACCCGCACCAAACGGGAATTCTACCAGGTGGCACAATTCCCCCATGTGATAGGGTGTGTTGACTGCACGCATGTCCCCATCTGTCCTCCATCAGCCACCGAATACATATACCGCAACCGGAAGTCATATCATTCTATTAATGTGCAGGTTGTGTGCAATGCTAAGTACATAATTACGGACCTTGTAGCCCAATTCCCCGGGAGCACACACAACGCTTACATATTCCATCACTGTGGCCTCCACAGGCACCTGATCAACGGTGAATTTGGAGAGGGACACCTACTAGGTACATATTGATGCATCATCGTCCACTCCATCCCCACATGTATCATTGCATTCATGCTGATGACCTTTCTCTCCCCATCCTGCAGGTGACAGCGCTTACGCATTGCGTGAATATCTACTGGCTCCCTACCTCAACCCAGCTACACCGCAAGAGCAGCGCTACAACAGAGCACACATCAGCACACGGAATGTGGTCGAGCGTACTTTCGGCATCCTCAAAAGTCGATTCCGAATACTGCACAAGACTGGAGGTGCCTTGCAGTACGACCCAGTGACCTGCTGCCAGATCATAGCAGTCTGTGCCATCCTGCACAACATCCCCACCCGCAGGGGGATACCCATAGAGGTGGACGGAGAGGATGAACTACGTGCACAGCAACCTCCCCCCAACACCAACAGGCACATGTGCCCAACACAGCAGAAGGGCAACGGAGGCGGACATACATCACACAGCATCATTTCTGAGACAGGTAAGAGAGTGCCTTGACAACAGTATTTGATTTGGAAGGGTTTAATGGAAATGAACACCTGACAGGTGCAGAAATATGTAACTCAAACATGATGCAGCTGCAGTAAAAGTTAAACTTAAATTTTCCCTTCTCAACACGGGTGATGCATGTGGCACTATAATTGGGCCATAGTTACGTCACCATGGATAGTTTGACTTTGCCACATGTCTACTTGCGTTTGCCGCGTACCCCCAGTCTCTTGTCCTGTGACTCCTCTGCTTCTCCACGATGGGTGTCAGTGGCAGTTGCGCTGCGCACACTGCGCCTCCTCCCGCTAGTCTCCGGCAGGGAGACGCTGCTCACACTGGAGGCTGCCTCACTCCCCTCATCCACTCCCACACTGCTGACACTGGCTGACCCAGGCTGCAGTTGCTCCACTGCAGTGGTCACCCTCTCAAGGGCCTTTGCCACATCCCCACAATAATGCCCTAGGTCCACTTGCAGGGACACAGACCTGCGGGACAGCACAGCTGTGCTGTTGCACAGCTTATTGATGGCCTTGTTGGTGGAATTCAAAGCGAGCATGACCTGCTTGTGACGCCGGCGCTCACTTTGTTGGCCTGTGACTATGGCACGTGTCATGTCCTGCAGGCAAAGCTTGATCTCATTGTTGCCCGCAGCAACGGCAGTGGTGTGCTCACGCACAGCGTCAGTCATGTTGCCTATTTTGTTGCACAGTTTTGTCATGGAGAGTTTCATAGCACCCATGTGTCTCCCCTGCAGGCGCTGGACACACAGCATCCGGGCCTCCACAACTCCGTACACTTCGGACGGATCCACTTGTCTTGCTGCTGCCCTCACCAGGGGCACATCCCTCTGTCTGACCCGCTGACGTGCTGCAGTTTGGGTGGTTGGAGTGACGACAGCCTGGCGTGGGACATTTTGGGGTGCTGAACTCTGCTTCGACTCCATCTCGACCAGGGAGGGAACATCTGCCCTGCGGCTCTGCGGAGTTGACCGCACTGGTGTTGGTGGTGTCTTTGCCCGCGAGAATGGCAGTGGTGGTGGTGGTGGTGGTGGTGGTGGTGGTGGTGTCTTTTTCCGTGAGGATGGCGGTGGTGGTGGTGTCTTTTTCCGCATGGATGGTGGAGGTGTTGTCTGCGGTGGTGGTGAAGGGGAGGACATGGCTTCATGTCCCTGTGAGCACTCCGCCTCGGTCAGCACTGGTGACTCCGAGATGACGAGGCGGTCACTGCCGTCAGAATCCATGGGGGATGCATCTGTGTGTGAAACAGTGCATAGTTAACATAAATGTATTGTATGTGGATATAGCATTGTTGTCTCTAAATAAAGCTGTTTTTTGGACAGACATTTGGCCCTTTGCTGCTGTATTCATTTCATTCACCTCTGGGGTCAGACATGCACTCATTCATGTATTGATTACAACTCCCATGGTGCAACACTGTGGTGAGGCTATGTGTTTGAGGCACGGCTACATGTGCACTGGGTCTGGCATGGGGGAGTGGGCAGGGATTGACTACACGCTGCATTGCTACGCTGCCATGCATCTTACCTTGTCCTCCTTCCGGAGCACCAGAGGTGTCCAGATGGGTGACCCCCACAACAGCTCCTTGGCCCTTTTACGCAGGTCATACCAGTGTTTTTAGGGCTCGGCCTACGCCCACCCTGCGTCAGCAGGGGAGGCGGAGCTCCGAGCTCGTTTAGTTAAGGGCTTTTGAATCCTGCAGGAAAAATTCCTCAGTGCGCAAGCTTTTTCATTGGTTTAGTTTGCGATGTGAATGGTAATAGGTCCTCGCGGTGCCCTATTTTTAGTAGCCTGCACGTAATAGGCCATATGTTTTTCTGCTTGAGCACTTCCGCCATATCCTGAGTGGTTACGCGCACGGCAGTGCAATAAATTAACAATTAGAGCTGTCAGCGCGCTGCGGTAATGGAATCCAGATGTCTGGGCGCGTTCACCAGTCTGCCGTGAGTTTAGCGTGCGCGCGTCCCTTTGCCTCCTTTCATGTGTAAGTGTTGGTCTTTTGCCAGATGCCGGCTCGCAGAGGCATCTGATATTGCCTCTCCCTGCCTGCTCCTTACTGCAGCCCTCACCACTGGAAACGACAGGCTGGGAGGTCACGGAAGCTTCTATATCTCCTCTCCTAGCCTGCTCGTCCTTTCAGCCCCCACCGCTCCTCACTGCAGCCCCCCCACTGGAAACGACAGGGTGGGAGCTCACAGAAGCCTGTGACATCGCCTTTTCTAGCCTGCTCGTCCTTTCAGCCCCCACCGCTGGAATTGATATTAAAAGCATGCTTTTGATATACATAGATATGCTCTGTTGCTGCTGCTGCCTTGGCACAGTAGTGTTGCTTAGCTATGATTGTGCAGCAGGTGCAGTGGCACCAGTGTGTGGCGTAGTTACCATTCGTGGAGCAGGTGAGGTGTTATCAGTGTTACTTAGCTGTGAATGCACAGCAGGTGCAGTGGCACCAGTGTGGCGTAGCTATCATTGGTGCAGCATGTGCAGTGGTACCGGTGAGTGGTAGCTACCATTGGTGGAGCTGGTGCAGTGGTAGTGTTGCTTAGCTATGATTGTGCAGCAGGTGCAGTGGCACCAGTGTGGCGTAGCTATCATTGGTGCAGCATGTGCAGTGGTACCGGTGAGTGGTAGCTACCATTGGTGGAGCTGGTGCAGTGGTAGTGTTGCTTACCTATGATTGTGCAGCAGGTGCAGTGGCACCAGGGTGGCGTAGCTATCAAGGTTGCGGCAACAGTCCACCATAAATTAAGGCTGATTAGGAAAATTCTCCCATTTCTCCCAGTTACTGCTGCAAAAACACTAATCAGTTCATTAGTGTTAACTTCCCTTGACTACTGCAACGGGCTATTTTTAAATGCCCAAACCAGGATAATAAACAAGCTTCAGTCATTGCAGAATGCTGCAGCACGGCTCCTCTCAGGAACACCTACATTTTCCTCAGTATCTGACACCCTTAAAAACTATCATTGGCTAACGATCCGCAACCGAATAAAATTTAAATCTTTATGCATAGTTTACAAAGCATTACATGACCAGGCTCCCCAATTTTTTAAGGCAAAGCTGACACCCTATAAACCAACCAGACTGCTTCGATCAACCACTCTGAACCATCTAGTGGTCCCTCGATCCAAGACAGTATCTTGGGGAGACCGTCGCTTCCTGGTTGCAGCTTCAAAGCTTTGGAATTCCTTGCCACTCTGCATCAAGACCTCTCCTTCACTTATGCAATTTCGAAAACTATTAAAAACCTGGTTATTCGATCAGTAGTCCAATACAGCCTGCTATGAGCGATGAGGGAATTAATGGAATCATAGCGCCGAGACGCCCACGGGTATTCGCCGCGCTCAATAAATTACAAAAATAAATAAATAAATCATTGGTGCAGCATGTGCAGTGGTACCGGTGAGTGGTAGCTACCATTGGTGGAGCAGGTGCAGTGGTAGTGTTGCTTAGCTATGATTGTGCAGCAGGTGCAGTGGCACCAGTGTGTGACGTAGTTACCATTCGTGGAGCAGGTGAGGTGTTATCAGTGTTACTTAGCTGTGAATGCGCAGCAGGTGCAGTGGCACCAGTGTGGTGTAGCTATCATTGGTGCAGCATGTGCAGTGGTACCGGTGAGTGGTAGCTACCATTGGTGTAGCTGGTGCAGTGGTAGTGTTGCTTAGCTATGATTGTGCAGCAGGTGCAGTGGCACCAGTGTGGCGTAGCTATCATTGGTGCAGCATGTGCAGTGGTACCGGTGAGTGGTCGCTACCATTGGTGGAGCAGGTGCAGTGGTAGTGTTGCTTAGCTATGATTGTGCAGCAGGTGCAGTGGCACCAGTGTGTGGCGTAGTTACCATTCGTGAAGCAGGTGAGGTGTTATCAGTGTTACTTAGCTGTGAATGCGTAGCAGGTGCAGTGGCACCAGTGTGGCGTAGCTATCATTGGTGCAGCATGTGCAGTGGTACCGGTGAGTGGTAGCTATCATTGGTGGAGCTGGTGCAGTGGTAGTGTTGCTTAGCTATGATTGTGAAGCAGGGGCAGTGGCACCAGTGTGGCGTAGCTATCATTGGTGCAGCATGTGCAGTGGTACCGGTGAGTGGTAGCTACCATTGGTGTAGCTGGTGCAGTGGTAGTGTTGCTTAGCTATGATTGTGCAGCAGGTGCAGTGGCACCAGTGTTGCGTAGCTATCATTGGTGCAGCATGTGCAGTGGTACCGGTGAGTGGTAGCTACCATTGGTGGAGCTGGTGCAGTGGTAGTGTTGCTTACCTATGATTGTGCAGCAGGTGCAGTGGCACCAGTGTGGCGTAGCTATCATTGGTGCAGCATGTGCAGTGGTACCGGTGATTGGTAGCTACCATTGGTGGAGCTGGTGCAGTGGTAGTGTTGCTTAGCTATGATTGTGCAGCAGGTGCAGTGTACCAGTGTGTGGCGTAGTTACCATTCGTGGAGCAGGTGAGGTGTTATCAGTGTTACTTAGCTATGAATGCGCAGCAGGTGCAGTGGCACCAGTGTGGCGTAGCTATCATTGGTGCAGCATGTGCAGTGGTACCGGTGAGTGGTAGCTACCATTGGTGGAGCTGGTGCAGTGGTAGTGTTGCTTAGCTATGATTGTGCAGCAGGTGCAGTGGCACCAATGTGGCGTAGCTATCATTGGTGCAGCATGTGCAGTGGTACCGGTGAGTGGTAGCTACCATTGGTGGAGCTGGTGCAGTGGTAGTGTTGCTTACCTATGATTGTGCAGCAGGTGCAGTGGCACCAGTGTGGCGTAGCTATCATTGGTGCAGCATGTGCAGTGGTACCGGTGATTGGTAGCTACCATTGGTGGAGCTGGTGCAGTGGGGTATGCATCCTTTACCACGCATTTTTTACCACGCAATACCATTACCACGCATTTTTTACAACGCTAAAACTTTTACAACGCACACTTTTACAACGGATACTATTACAACGCAAGTACTTTTACAACGCATGTACGTTTACAACGCAATTTGTAAAATAAAGGGGTATTTTAAGGGTTTAGGGTTAGGTTTGGGTTTTTGGGTAAAGGGGTATTTTTAGGGTTCAGGGCTAGGTTTGGGTTTTTGGGTAAAGGGGTATTTTTAGGGTTCAGGGCTAGGTTTGGGTTTTTGGGTAAAAGGGTATTTTTAGGGTTCAGGGCTAGGTTTGGGTTTTTGGGTAAAGGGGTATTTTTAGGGTTCAGGGCTAGGTTTGGGTTTTTGGGTAAAAGGGTATTTTTAGGGTTCAGGGCTAGGTTTGGGTTTTTGGGTAAAGGGGCATTTTTAGGGTTTAGGGCTAGGTTTGAGTTTCTGGGTAAAGGGGTAATTTTAGGGTTCAGGGCTAGGATTGGGTTTTTGGGTAAAGGGGTATTTTTAGGGTTCAGGGCTAGGTTTGGGTTTTTGGGTAAAGGGGTATTTTTAGGGTTCAGGGCTAGGTTTGGGTTTTTGGGTAAAGGGATATTTTTAGGGTTCAGGGCTAGGTTTGGGTTTTTGGGTAAAGGGGTATTTTTAGGGTTCAGGGCTAGGTTTGGGCTTTTGGGTAAAGGGGTATTTTTAGGGTTCAGGGCTAGGTTTGGGTTTTTGGGTAAAGGGGAATTTTTAGGGTTCAGGGCTAGGTTTGGGTTTTTGGGTAAAAGGGTATTTTTAGGGTTCAGGGATAGGTTTGGGTTTAAAATAAAATTAAATTAAATTAAATTATAATAATTTAAATTACTTACATTTAAAAAAAAATTATATACTTACCAATACGTACGTTGTAATGGTATGCGTTGTAAAGGTATCTGCGTTGTAAAAAACATGCGTGGTAATGGTACTTCGTTGTAATGGATCCTGCGTTGTAAAAAATGCGTGGTAAAGGTATGCGTGCTAAAAGTATGAGTTCTAACGTCATACATCCGTGCAGTGGTAGTGTTGCTTAGCTATGATTGTGCAGCAGGTGCAGTGGCACCAGTGTTGCCTAGCTATCATTGGTGCAGCATGTGCAGTGGTACCGGTGAGTGGTAGCTACCATTGGTGGAGCTGGTGCAGTGGTAGTGTTGCTTACCTATGATTGTGCAGCAGGTGCAGTGGCACCAGTGTGGCGTAGCTATCATTAGTGCAGCATGTGCACCAGCTCCATTGGTGGAGCTGGTGCAGTGGTAGTGTTGCTTAGCTATGATTGTGCAGCAGGTGCAGTGTACCAGTGTGTGGCGTAGTTACCATTCGTGGAGCAGGTGAGGTGTTATCAGTGTTACTTAGCTATGAATGCGCAGCAGGTGCAGTGGCACCAGTGTGGCGTAGCTATCATTGGTGCAGCATGTGCAGTGGTACCGGTGAGTGGTAGCTACCATTGGTGGAGCTGGTGCAGTGGTAGTGTTGCTTAGCTATGATTGTGCAGCAGGTGCAGTGGCACCAATGTGGCGTAGCTATCATTGGTGCAGCATGTGCAGTGGTACCGGTGAGTGGTAGCTACCATTGGTGGAGCTGGTGCAGTGGTAGTGTTGCTTACCTATGATTGTGCAGCAGGTGCAGTGGCACCAGTGTGGCGTAGCTATCATTGGTGCAGCATGTGCAGTGGTACCGGTGATTGGTAGCTACCATTGGTGGAGCTGGTGCAGTGGGGTATGCATCCTTTACCACGCATTTTTTACCACGCAATACCATTACCACGCATTTTTTACAACGCTAAAACTTTTACAACGCATACTTTTACAACGGATACTATTACAACGCAAGTACTTTTACAACGCATGTACGTTTACAACGCAATTTGTAAAATAAAGGGGTATTTTAAGGGTTTAGGGTTAGGTTTGGGTTTTTGGGTAAAGGGGTATTTTTAGGGTTCAGGGCTAGGTTTGGGTTTTTGGGTAAAGGGGTATTTTTAGGGTTCAGGGCTAGGTTTGGGTTTTTGGGTAAAAGGGTATTTTTAGGGTTCAGGGCTAGGTTTGGGTTTTTGGGTAAAGGGGTATTTTTAGGGTTCAGGGCTAGGTTTGGGTTTTTGGGTAAAAGGGTATTTTTAGGGTTCAGGGCTAGGTTTGGGTTTTTGGGTAAAGGGGTATTTTTAGGGTTTAGGGCTAGGTTTGAGTTTCTGGGTAAAGGGGTATTTTTAGGGTTCAGGGCTAGGATTGGGTTTTTGGGTAAAGGGGTATTTTTAGGGTTCAGGGCTAGGTTTGGGTTTTTGGGTAAAGGGGTATTTTTAGGGTTCAGGGCTAGGTTTGGGTTTTTGGGTAAAGGGATATTTTTAGGGTTCAGGGCTAGGTTTGGGTTTTTGGGTAAAGGGGTATTTTTAGGGTTCAGGGCTAGGTTTGGGCTTTTGGGTAAAGGGGTATTTTTAGGGTTCAGGGCTAGGTTTGGGTTTTTGGGTAAAGGGGAATTTTTAGGGTTCAGGGCTAGGTTTGGGTTTTTGGGTAAAAGGGTATTTTTAGGGTTCAGGGATAGGTTTGGGTTTAAAATAAAATAAAATTAAAATTAAATTAAATTAAATTATAATAATTTGAATTACTTACATTTAAAAAAAAATTATATACTTACCAATACGTACGTTGTAATGGTATGCGTTGTAAAGGTATCTGCGTTGTAAAAAACATGCGTGGTAATGGTACTTCGTTGTAATGGATCCTGCGTTGTAAAAAATGCGTGGTAAAGGTATGCGTGCTAAAAGTATGCTTTCTAACGTCATACATCCGTGCAGTGGTAGTGTTGCTTAGCTATGATTGTGCAGCAGGTGCAGTGGCACCAGTGTGTGGCATAGTTACCATTCGTGGAGCAGGTGTGGTGTTATCAGTGTTACTTAGCTGTGAATGCGCAGCAGATGCAGTGGCACCAGTGTGGCGTAGCTATCATTGGTGCAGCATGTGCAGTGGTACCGGTGAGTGGTAGCTACCATTGGTGGAGGTGGTGCAGTGGTAGTGTTGCTTAGCTATGATTGTGCAGCAGTTGCAGTGGCACCAGTGTGTGGCGTAGTTACCATTCGTGGAGCAGGTGAGGTGTTATCAGTGTTACTTAGCTATGAATGCGCAGCAGGTGCAGTGGCACCAGTGTTGTGTAGCTATCATTGGTGCAGCATGTGCAGTGGTACCGGTGAGTGGTAGCTACCATTGGTGGAGCAGGTGCAGTGGTAGTGTTGCTTAGCTATGATTGTGCAGCAGGTGCAGAGGCACCAGTGGTGGCGTAGTTACCATTCGTGGAGCAGGTGAGGTGTTATCAGGGTTACTTAGCTGTGAATGCGCAGCAGGTGCAGTGGCACCAGTGTGGCGTAGCTATCATTGGTGCAGCATGTGCAGTGGTACCGGTGAGTGGTAGCTACCATTGGTGGAGCTGGTGCAGTGGTAGTGTTGCTTAGCTATGATTGTGCAGCAGGTGCAGTGGCACCAGTGTGGCGTAGCTATCATTGGTGCAGCATGTGCAGTGGTACCGGTGAGTGGTAGCTACCATTGGTGGAGCTGGTGCAGTGGTAGTGTTGCTTACCTATGATTGTGCAGCAGGTGCAGTGACACCAGTGTGGCGTAGCTATCATTGGTGCAGCATGTGCAGTGGTACCGGTGATTGGTAGCTACCATTGGTGGAGCTGGTGCAGTGGGGTATGCATCCTTTACCACGCATTTTTTACCACGCAATACCATTACCACGCATTTTTTACAACGCTAAAACTTTTACAACGCATACTTTTACAACGGATACTATTACTACGCAAGTACTTTTACTACACATGTACGTTTACAACGCAATTTGTAAAATAAAGGGGTATTTTAAGGGTTTAGGGTTAGGTTTGGGTTTTTGGGTAAAGGGGTATTTTTAGGGTTCAGGGCTAGGTTTGGGTTTTTGGGTAAAGGGGTATTTTTAGGGTTCAGGGCTAGGTTTGGGTTTTTGGGTAAAAGGGTATTTTTAGGGTTCAGGGCTAGGTTTGGGTTTTTGGGTAAAGGGGTATTTTTAGGGTTCAGGGCTAGGTTTGGGTTTTTGGGTAAAAGGGTATTTTTAGGGTTCAGGGCTAGGTTTGGGTTTTTGGGTAAAGGGGTATTTTTAGGGTTTAGGGCTAGGTTTGAGTTTTTGGGTAAAGGGGTATTTTTAGGGTTCAGGGCTAGGATTGGGTTTTTGGGTAAAGGGGTATTTTTAGGGTTCAGGGCTAGATTTGGGTTTTTGGGTAAAGGTATTTTTAGGGTTCAGGGCTAGGTTTGGGTTTTTGGGTAAAGGGATATTTTTAGGGTTCAGGGCTAGGTTTGGGTTTTTGGGTAAAGGGGTATTTTTAGGGTTCAGGGCTTGGTTTGGGTTTTTGGGTAAAGGGGTATTTTTAGGGTTCAGAGCTAGGTTTAGGTTTTTGGGTAAAGGGGTATTTTTAGGGTTCAGGGCTAGGTTTGGGTTTTTGGGTAAAAGGGTATTTTTAGGGTTCAGGGATAGGTTTGGGTTTAAAATAAAATTAAATTAAAATTAAATTAAATTAAATTATAATAATTTAAATTACTTACATTTAAAAAAAAATTATATACTTACCAATACGTACGTTGTAATGGTATGCGTTGTAAAGGTATTTGCGTTGTAAAAAACATGCGTGGAAATGGTACTTCGTTGTAATGGATCCTGCGTTGTAAAAAATGCGTGGTAAAGGTATGCGTGCTAAAAGTATGCGTTCTAACGTCATACATCCGTGCAGTGGTAGTGTTGCTTAGCTATGATTGTGTAGCAGGTGCAGTGGCACCAGTGTGTGGCATAGTTACCATTCGTGGAGCAGGTGTGGTGTTATCAGTGTTACTTAGCTGTGAATGCGCAGCAGATGCAGTGGCACCAGTGTGGCGTAGCTATCATTGGTGCAGCATGTGCAGTGGTACCGGTGAGTGGTAGCTACCATTGGTGGAGCTGGTGCAGTGGTAGTGTTGCTTAGCTATGATTGTGCAGCAGTTGCAGTGGCACCAGTGTGTGGCGTAGTTACCATTCGTGGAGCAGGTGAGGTGTTATCAGTGTTACTTAGCTATGAATGCGCAGCAGGTGCAGTGGCACCAGTGTTGCGTAGCTATCATTGGTGCAGCATGTGCAGTGGTACCGGTGAGTGGTAGCTACCATTGGTGGAGCAGGTGCAGCGGTAGTGTTGCTTAGCTATGATTGTGCAGCAGGTGCAGAGGCACCAGTGTGTGGCGTAGTTACCATTCGTGGAGCAGGTGAGGTGTTATCAGTGTTACTTAGCTGTGAATGCGCAGCAGGTGCAGTGGCACCAGTGTGGCGTAGCTATCATTGGTGCAGCATGTGCAGTGGTACCGGTGAGTGGTAGCTACCATTGGTGGAGCTGGTGCAGTGGTAGTGTTGCTTAGCTATGATTGTGCAGCAGGTGCAGTGGCACCAGTGTGGCGTAGCTATCATTGGTGCAGCATGTGCCGTGGTACCGGTGAGTGGTAGCTACCATTGGTGGAGCTGGTGCAGTGGTAGTGTTGCTTACCTATGATTGTGCAGCAGGTGCAGTGACACCAGTGTGGCGTAGCTATCATTGGTGCAGCATGTGCAGTGGTACTGGTGAGTGGTAGCTACCATTGGTGGAGCAGGTGCAGTGGTAGTGTTGCTTAGCTATGATTGTGCAGCAGGTGCAGTGGCACCAGTGTGTGGCGTAGTTACCATTCGTGGAGCAGGTGAGCTGTTATCAGTGTTACTTAGCTGTGAATGCGCAGCAGGTGCAGTGGCACCAGTGTGGCGTAGCTATCATTGGTGCAGCATGTGCAGTGCTACCGGTGAGTGGTAGCTACCATTGGTGGAGCTGGTGCAGTGGTAGTGTTGCTTAGCTATGATTGTGCAGCAGGTGCAGTGGCACCAGTGTGTGGCGTAGTTACCATTCGTGGAGCAGGTGAGGTGTTATCGGTGTTACTTAGCTTTGAATGCGCAGCAGGTGCAGTGGCACCAGTGTGGCGTAGCTATCATTAGTGCAGCAGGTTCAGTTGCACCAGTGTGGCGTAGCAGGTGCCACACACCCACCAGCCGTCAGTGCACCCTTCCACCAGGCACATACACCTCCAGCCGGCAGTGCAGTCTTTTACCAAGCACACACACCACCAGCCATCAGTGCACAATTTCTACAGGCAGTCACACACACCACCAGGCTTCAGTGCACGCATCAATTGTTAACGCATCCACAATTAACTATTGTAGCAATCTCAGTATGGTACACTTTACTTTTAAACAAATTCATGTAAAACACAGCATGCCACCATTCCTACAATTCCAATCTAATGCACATAATTCCACTACACACCACATGCACACACTCCATAACACATGGCGAAAACACATTGCCATTTACAATGCCATTAGCTCAAACTCAAAACATGACATGACATCCTGGCTGCAGCTGTGAAACCGTCGCGCACCTGTCCTTCAGGTAAATCGAGCATGAGGTGTGTCACCAGCTTAGATTACTTAGCCATGACAGAGATCGAGATCCCCTTCTGCATGGAATCAACAGTTGTTGTTTACAAAGTGTAATACAAACCAGGAGTGTCACATATGCCTGTCTGTCAATTGGTGATGCAGAACATTGAGAATGTAGTTTCTACCCTCTACAGCTATGTCTACAACAACAATGAGGAGACAGGTGCAGCAGGATACACCAGGGGGGAGCGCGAAGGGACAGAGAGTTGTGGCTAGAGCTGGTGAGTTAGCTAGTATCATGTACATCTCTGTGTAACACCTCAGTGCTATGGTGTGAGCGGTCATTTGTGGTGGTACCCTGACCAGATCACATGATGCTCATCTGCTGATGCAAAGTACAGTTAAAACAACCCTGGTGTTGCAGCACATGTAATAACTTGTCAATCACTAATACGGTTGCAACCTCTGTGTTTCAGATGATGCTGAGGGAGAGGTTGACAGACCGACAACCAGTGCTGGCCGACGGGGAAACAGAGGGGAGATCCTCATTTAATGACATTTCTGCACAGGCAGGGGGGGTGACATAACATCAGAGCCCAGTTTCATTTTCTCATACTTTGCATTATGGGACATGTAGTCCACATTGGGTGCTCAGTATCAGAGTAAAGTGATGTGTTACGTAACATTAGTGTGGAGCAGCGTGGATATGTCACAGACACATGGGGACAGATTTACGAGCCCTGTATGCCACATTTGTGCCACAGTTGCGTCAATTTTGTGACGCAGCGACAGCGCAAGGCCAACGCCATGCTGTGGTTTATTTTCAACGTGAAGCATCTGTGAAATCTGTCATGTTGTAAGGCCCCGCGCCACAGTTGAGCGTTCCTGCGCAGGGGGGGATCCAGCACAGGAACGCCTCCTAAAAGTGACAGCCCTCACGTCCAGGACCGACATGATATTTCCCCTACCCACTCTTCCCTACGCAGTGTATCCCTGCCATCCTTTCCATCATCTGTGGGAACTACCAGCCCTGTTGTGGTGCAGGTATCCCCTGGGTACCCTTCTCCTGCCCACAGTCTACCACCTGCCACCCCCCCTGTTGTTCAACCTGCTCATTTCATCCCTGGCAGACACCTGCAAAGGGGGCCTGCACGTGGCGATGGTGGCCAGTGGGAGCAGGACTTCTATCAACAGCAGGCAGATGTGAGGCAGGACATTCGTGCCATAGGGGCTACACTGTCAGTCATGTCAGGGTCCCTGCAAGACATGGTTCAATTCCCTCAGGGGGTGGACAGGGTATGCCAAGCTTTAGATAGGATGGATAGCACTTGGCAGGAAATGTCTAGGAATATGACTGACCTGATATCCATCCAAAGGGAAGAGAGTGCAAGACGCCATGCCTTGGCCATGAAGATGATAGAGGGCATGGTGAGAGTGATCCAAAGTCTACCTTCACGGCCAACGCAGGGAGGAGAAACCATCATATCGGGCTGCAGGACAGCACATCCCAACACCTGTAACACCAACTGCACAGCACCACAGCCAAGGTACACAAACACACCAGCACCCTGAACAGGCACCCCCACCACCTGCACAAACACCAACAACCTCTGAACAGGCACCCCCACCACCCCACCACCAGCACAAACACCAACAACCTCTGAACAGGCACCCCCACCACCTGCACAAACACCAACAACCTCTGAACAGGCACCTCCACCACCTGCACAAACAACAACAAACTCTGAACAGGCACCCCCACCACCTGCACAAACACCACCAACCTCTGGACAGTCACTCCCATCGCCCCCACCACCTGCACAAATACCAATAACCTCTGAACAGGCACCCCCACCACACCCACCACCTGCACAAACACCAACAACCTCTGAACAGGCACCCCCACCACCCCCACCACCTGCACAAACACCACCAACCTCTGGAAAGTCACTTCCACCACCTGCACAACCAGCCCTTGTCCAGGTACAGACACCAAATGTGCAGACACCACCTGCATCTCTTGATCACCCTGTAGAACACCCACATACACAAAGGCGACAAGCTCAACCTCACCCCTCACCGCGTTCATCACCCCCACTATTGCGGAAACGCAAACACGATCGCCTGTGACAATCACGTGGGCAATTTGTGTTGGGGTCCTTAGGTGTATCGTGAAAATAAAGATCTACAAAAGTAATATCCTGTTGTGTATCATGTCCTGTCTAACGATGTATGCATGTGTGTGTGTGTGTGTGTGTGAGACAGTTACAAGTGTAACACATCATAGCAACACGTTATTATGTGCATAGCACATGACTCAATAAATATGTGTCCATCTTTGGAAACAGACATTCAAAAATGAAGTCAAACAAGTTAAACAAAGTAGAATTACTCAAAGATATTTATGTAGGAAAAAATAACTGACCGTCCATTTGGAAGGGAGAAAGGAAAACAAATGATGATCTTAATGCAGAAGGAGAAGGGAACTTGGATTGGGGTGGGGCAAAACAAATATAATACATCGGGGAGCATCAGGGAAACCAGTCTATTTACAAGGGGAAAATGAAATCTTCGTCAAGAACAATGTCTCAGTCCAAAAGTCAAGTGTCTTTCTGGTCATCCTCCAGGACCACAATGTCTAGATCCTCAGGGTCTGACAAATCCACATGGCTGGCTTGTGCAGGAACAGGCACCACATGTGGACGTGACACACGAGGACGAGGAGTACGGGGGCAAACTGTGTGGGGCAACGGACAGGGGGACACATTGACGGCGGTATGCGAGGGCATTTGTGAGACAAAAGACGACATGGCTGTGCTCATGGACTGCATGTGGGTACCGAAGTTGTCCATTGATCATACAAGGCCCGCTCGCATAGACCGTATCTCCAGACACACTTGTAGGAACATGCGAGCGTACCACTCACATCATACTCCCAGACACATATTGCATATGTTGCACTTACTAGGTCTCTGCTGCTCATGCTCCTCCAGCTGAGCATGGAGGGTCAGCCAAGCTGCTTGCAGGACCCTCCTGTACAGTGGGTAGAGGTGAGGACGATGCACATGGTGCAGGGAAGACAGGCCAGCCAGCTCTGTAGCCTCGTGACGGGCCCAGCGCTTTAGGTCCTCCCAGCGCTTGCGGCACGCCGTAGCACTCCTGGTGTACACTCCCACTGTACTGCAGCGCTCGGCGATGTTGGCCTGGCCCGGGCTGCAGTGCTCAGCTGGTGCTCAGGGTCCCCATATAGCTGAGGAAATTTCTCCAGCACCTCCTCCACCAAGATGTTCAATTCCCTTTCTGAGAAAGGGGGTTCTCTCTCCTCATAATCCTCAGCCATTATGGGGAAATAAGTTTTATGAGAGCAGCAGGATGCCTGAGGATCTGTTCAGTGATAGAGAATGAACACAATATGGCTGCCAACTACTTCCTGTGATGTATTTCCTGTCTCCTACTTCCTCTATTACATTGTCTGTATGAAATGATGTGTTCCAGTTTATTTTCGGGATTTGCGCAAATTACGCGCACGCGCATTACGGCGCAACACTGGAAGTTATGATTTTGCGCCGTAACTTCCGAAAATGACCCGGAACAAATTATATCATACAGGAGAGGTCATACAAACAGAACATATATACATACAGAGGTCATACAGACAGGAAATATATCACAGGAAGTAATTGGCAGCCATTTTGAATTCGTCATGGTCCATCCACAATCAGTAATCAAATCCACTGCTATCCTGTTGTTCTGTCGTAGTAAAAAGTGAATCTATACTAATATAATAAAGAGAGAGCCCAAACCTTTGAGGCGGGTAATCTCAGGAACCACAGCACTAATCACAACACCCAATACAGCGTTGGAAGGGCAGTTGCAGCAGAAGGACATAGGCTATGCAGACGCCCACCATATACATTTAAAAGGTAAAAGAACTGTGCCAGCAAAGTAGTCCCTTGTGGGCGTGTCTGCATTGTGCTGTGGGTGTGTGCTGGGGGCGTGACAATCTCTGGGGGCATTCCGTCACGAGTGCTGTTTTTTCTTCCCAGGTTCTATACATCCCTGCTCCCTTTAAATAGTAATTCAGTGGAGGTCCCATTCTCTTAGAACCACCCCAAGCACAGTTATGGGCAAAAATACAACTAAAAGGCCCTGCAAAGCATTATGGGTTAAGATTAGCATCATTATTAGCATTCATGAAAGGGTTTCAATGTTTTTGAATTTTACTCATCAGGGACATCTTGGGACGACGAGGTGATCTGCAGCTTGATGTATAATATTTTAAATGCTATTGCATTTGCCTCATCAGGGACATCTAGGGACGGCGAGGTGAACTGCAGGTTGATGTATAATATTTTAAATGCTATTGCATTTGCCTCATCAGGGACATCTAGGGTCGACGAGGTGAACTGCAGCTTGATGTGTAATATTTTAAATGCTATTGCATTTGCCTCATCGGGGACAGCTGGAAGCTAATTTCATTTTTGTGAAATTACTATATGCATTTTAGCATGTAGAAATACTTGTTATTTTACCTTGAATATATGAGGTTTCTGTTTTAATAATTGGAAATCTGACAGAACGAAATATTGCGTATTTATTGTACCAAGTTCGCACCAATTCCGCCCACCCCTACTTTAAATACCCCTGCACCCCATAATCATAACTCACCCTTACTCCATAAAATACCCCAACACCCTTAAACACTAACCCATATTAACCCTATAAATATACCCTGTACCCTAAAACCCAAACCTATCCCTAAACCCTAAAAATACCCCTGAACCCCAAAACCCAAACCTAGCCCTAAACCCTATAAATACCCCTGTACCTCTAAACTCAAACCTACCCTGAACCCTAAAAATACCCCTGTACCCCAAAACCCAAACCTACCCCGGAACCCTAAAATACCCCTCTACCCCAAAACCCAAACCTAGCCCATAACCCTTAAAATAGCCCTGTACCCCAAAACCCAAACCTACCCCTGAACCCTCAAAATACCCCTGTACCCCAAAACCCAAACCTAGCCCAGAACCCTAAAATACCCCTGTATCCCAAAACCCAAACCTAGCCCTGAACCCTAAAAATACCCCTGTACCCGAAAACCCAAACCTAGCCCATAACCCTTAAAATACCCCTGTACCCCAAAACCCAAACCTACCCCTGATCCCTAAAAATACCCCTATACCCCAAAACCCAAACCTAGCCCTGAACCCTAAAAATACCCCTGTACCCCATAACCCAAAACTATATCTGCACACTTAAAATACCCAAACACCCCAAAACATATACCTCAGTACCCCAAAATATATACCCCTATACCCATACTTGCGTTATCCAAACATTTTAAAAAAACATGCTTTTATCATTCATGCATTTACAATGAATTTCGTTGTAAATGTATGCGTGGTAAAAGCATATAAAATGTAATGCCATGCGTTATATTGGCATTGCGAAGTCATGGTACTTTCGTAATGAAAGTATGCGGAGGGATGGTATGCGGAAAGAAAGTTGCGGAATAATGGGTGTTTGCCTTGCCCCGTAAGTACATTGGTGGCACGGCGGCCCACATCTCCAGCAACATACTCATATTTTTTCACCACCGATTGGAAAAATTAACCGGTCTCTCCCATTGATGCCCAGCACCAACATACACTTTTAGACACATCTCCCACCACAAGTTCTAGAATTGCGAACTTTAGAGATGGGGAGCTACGTTCGAATCTCGGCATCAGCTCAACATCCTGTGAGTCCAGGCAAATCGCTTTGTCTCCCCCTGCCTACCACAAATGAATGTGTTCTTCTGTAATGTAAATTGTGCTCATGCCATGTTGTCAAGTTTGCGCTATATAATATTGCAAGGAAAATAAAGTAGGGAAACTTGAGTTCACACACTACTGAACGCGCACTCTTAAGTGCATCAGCAGTGCACTGTGAATCGGAGCGGCTCACAGGCCTGTCACAGATAAGAAATGCTATCAAAACGATATCCTACGAAACAATATACTACTGGCCGGCAGGAATTCATACTCGGACAACGTCGGGACGGGCTGCTAGTATGAATCTAAAGGGGGAACAGATCATTTAATGACATTTCTGCAAAGGCGGGGGGGGGGGGCTGACATAACATCAGAGCCCAGTTTAATTTTCTCATACTTTGCATTATGGGACATGTAGTGCACATTGAGTGCTCAGTATCAGAGTTGTGTGATGTGTTACGTAACATTAGTGTGGAGCAGTGTGGATATGTCACAGACACATGGGGGCAGATTTACGAGCCCTGTATGCCACATTTGCGCCACAGTTGTGTCAATTTTGTGACGCAGCGGCAGCGCAAGGCCAACGCCATGCTGTGGCTTATTTTCAACGTGAAGCATCTGTGAAATGTGTCATGTTGTAAGGCCCTGCGCCTCAGTTGAGCGTTTCTGCACCGGGGGGGATCCAGCACAGGAACTCCTCCTAAAAGTTAGGCATAGGGTCACCGCTTGCCTTGCTGGAGCTGCATTGCGCTTGCAACGCAACTCCAGCAGTGCTTCACCTTCACGCTTCTGTCTATACTTGCCCCATGGTGCGCCACATTGTAAATGCAGCACATCCGTGATGGCGCTAGGGGTGTCTGCTGTGAGGCACAATAACTGTGGCATCCCTGCTGATATGCTGGGATGCACCAGTTATTGTAGGCCTGGGCCATGGTGCCTGATTCTCCCATGACATCATCACTCACAATCAAGGCCCATCGTTTGTGGTGGAGTCAAATCTGTGGAGGTCACAGGCCTAAGTATGCAACCTTTTGTGAATTGGTGACCCATCCTTATGTGGTCCAGGTATGTCTCTCAGGATATGTTTTGTTGGTCAACAGCGTGAATAGTTGGTTTTAGGGATGTCAACTACACTGATCGCTGACACGGGCACATGACCTGAGGCACACTCCACCTTTTGACTACTGTCAGCGGCTGTGATTTGCATGCAGTTTGTGTGGCTTGCAAAGTCGTCTCAGGGTGGAATTTATTGACACTGGCATGTCTATCCAAGTGTCATCATTGACAACAGACAGCAAACCACATTTTGTCCATGACACTACAGGTTGCTCATTTGAAAAACGTGGCAACGAGCTGATCACGGACTTGCACGCCCTGCCGTCGGTCATGTGCAATGACCTGGTTTCCCAGATTCAGAGCTAGCCGAGGTTCCAGAGGCATGTGTAAGCCATGCGTTAGAGCAATGTTGTGCAAAACACAACAGGCTAATATAATCTTGCACCCGACTTCTGGGGAGTACTGCAGCACACCCCCTGTACGGTGGAGACATCTGAATCGCGACTTCAACAATCCAAAAGTGCGCTCTATGATGGCTCGAGTCCGTATGTGTGCCCTATTGTACCTACGCTGAGGTACAGTGTTTGCACGCCTGTAAGGGGTGAGGAGATGTGGGGAGAGTGCATAGCCAGCATCACCAGAGGAGGGAAGAAAGGGCAGTTGTTAACATTTCCCTTTTCAACTTGCACAGAACATGATCTATACGTTCGTACATGCAGTGTCTGTTGGGCCCTGATTCTCATTGTACAATGGTTAATATTGGGGGGCATTCAGACACTTCAATGGCACATATCACTCATTTTCCGTGCTTGGTACTTACCCAGTAGCCACATGTTGCCAAATTCTCCTGCAGCCATACGCCGGGAAAGAGGTAACATGCAGAATATGAAGATGTCATGCGTACTGCCTGGGAACACTGCATGCACGTCGATGAACCTCTCACTGGCATCACAAACAGCTTGCACATTGATGGAATGCCATCTGTGTCTGGGATGTATGACGTTATAACGCATACTTTTACTCCGCAGACCATTACAACGCGACTTTTACTCCGCATACCGTTACAACGCATAGCGCCTTGGGGCGCTGGATAGTGGTAAGTATAATTTACTATTCTAACTCCAGTCCCCGTGGACCCTAGGGAAGGTGTTGGATAGTAAATTATACTTATTCCCTATCCTAGAGCGCCCCCCAGCGCAATGCGTTGTAATGGTATGCGGAGTAATGGTCGCGTTGTAATGGTAGTGCGGAGTAAAAGATCCGTTGTAACGGGTGTATACCCTGTGTCTGTTGCAGAAGATGTGTGCAATGTGGCGGGGTGGCTGAAGGGCCACATGCGTGCAGTCAATTGCACCCAGCACACGTGGGAATTGTGCAAGGCGATAAAAATCTCTTGATGCAGTTTGTCTCATGGCCAGTGTATGTGGCATTTGTATGTAGTTGGGGGCTCTAGCACTGATGCATCCCAGTACCTGATGCAGGCAACGCGACTGGCTCGCCTGGGAAATGCCCACAAGGTCACTGGTGACCCTTTGGAATGACCCAGTGGCAAAGAAGTGTAGCGCAGACAGGATCTTGAGATATGCTGGTATTGCATGTGAGCAGCAGGTCATAGAATCAAGTTCCTGCTCCCACTCACATACCATATCCAAGATGACTTCTGGTGGGAAACGGTACCTGGCCCTTACATCTTGGCTGGTCATTCCAAATAGGTTGATCCTCTGCCTGAAAATCCTCTCAGCTCTCCTCCTCCTCCTCAAGTAGTTTTGCCGCATGGCAAGTGGCAGTGCTACGAACACATTCAGTGACATCCTGAAAAGGTTTGTTTGTGTCTGCTCTGCATTTAACCATGTTGGTGTGCTGGGATTGGCTGCAGTGTATCAGCTGATCCCTGGTGGGGGATGGTAGTCACTTGAACAGGTGTTTACCCTTGTATAACATGACTAACTGCCAAAATCCGTATATTCCGGCCCGTAAACGGAATTTCCGGCCCGTAATCGTAAATTACGGCACTATTCCGTAAATTGCGGGCCGTATTCGCAAATTCCGCCAGAGTGCCGTAAATTACGGCCCGGCGGCGGAAAATACGGCCCGGCGGCGGACGTAAAGTTAGTAGTCTTAAGTTCATTCTGTGAATACCGAAAGTAGTAAGTTCATTCTGCGAATCCCAAAAGTAGTAAGTTCATTCTGTGAATCCCGAAAATAGTAAGTGCATTCTGTGAATGCCAAAAGTAGTAAGTGCATTCTGTGAATACCAAAATAGTAGTAAGTTTAGGATTTAGTCTTAAGTTCATTCTGTGAATCGGGCCCTGTGTCTCACAAAATACTCCTGAAAAGACGTTGTTCCTGCAGGATCAGACCTTTCAGGTCTTTTCCACCTATTCTGTGTCTAGCTGTCACTTTCTTTCTTCTGGAATTCCCAGGGCTTCGTTTTAAGTCCAATGTTATTTCATATCTATGTGCGCACTCTAGCTGACATCATTGAAGGCTGTGGCCTCTCATCATCTTCCTAAGCTGAAGACACTCAGGTCATCATTTCCCTGTCATCTGCTGAGGGTCACGGCACAGACATCCTGAACTCATTTATCCTAAAGGTTTCTACCTGGATGAGCAGCAAATCCTTGAAGTTAAATGGTGATAAGAACAAGGTTATCATGGTGGGCAAGAACCCTCAATTGTGGGGGCCTCACCATTGGCCTGATATCTTCGCAACCCTTCTTATGCCAGTTTCTAAGGAGAACACCCTAGGTTTCTGGTAGGATGACAAACTCTCTAAGATAACCCAAGTCTCCATGTAGCCTCTACATGCTTCACAGTCCTAAAGTGGCTAAAGGAAATGTTCTGGGTGCTAGCTTACAGTGCAACGATAAATACCCCTAGCCCTAAGAAGTTAACAGATGGATTGTGCAACCTCAGAAAATGACAACCCTGACTCCCCAAGGAATCGTGGTAACAGATCTAGAACCTTTTCGCTCAGTCACTCGTGCATACCCAAAAAGATACACAAGAAATGCACAACGAGGCATTTCAATATTTATTGAACCATTATGATTCTATTAGATAAGACTTGTTGCAATGATTAACGGAAAGAAGCAAATGAGAGACCTTGGATTTATGAGAACAGTGAAAAGGATAAACAATTCCACCATTGTGCTAAAGCAGTGTATATATGCTGGCATATAAGTACCATGGGCCCGATTCACAGAATGAACTTAAGACTCAATCCTAAACTTACTTCTATTTTGGTATTCACAGAATGCACTTACTACTTTTGGCATTCACAGAATGCACCTACTACTGTTGGTATTCACAGAATGAATGTACTACTTTTGGTATTCACAGAAGTTAGGATTTCGTCTTAAGTTTGTCTTAAGACAAACTTAAGACAGACTTAAGACAGACTTAAGACAGACTTGAGTTAGGATTTTGTCTTAAGTCTGTCTTAAGTCTGTCTTAAGTCTGTCTTAAGTTTGTCTTAAGTAAGTCTTAAGTCTGTCTTAAGTTTGTCTTAAGACAAACTTAAGACAAAATCCTAACTTCTGTGAATACCAAAAGTAGTAAGTTCATTCTGGGCCCGATTCACAGAACTAACTTAAGACAAAATCCTAAACTTACTACTTTTGGTATTCACAGAAGTTAGGATTTTGTCTTAAGTTTGTCTTAAGACAGACTTAAGACAGACTTAAGACAAAATCCTAACTTAAGTCTGTCTTAAGTCTGTCTTAAGACAAACTTAAGACAAAATCCTAACTTCTGTGAATACCAAAAGTAGTAAGTTTAGGATTTTGTCTTAAGTTAGTTCTGTGAATCGGGCCCAATGTGAATGCCAAAAGTTGTAAGTGCATTCTGTGAATACCAAAATAGTAGTAAGTTTAGGATTAGGTCTTAAGTTCATTCTGTGAATCGGGCCCTATGTGCAGTATACTCATACTATACGTTCCATAACCTAGTTGCCTGAGGGGGATGCTATGCCAGATAATCTAACTTCCCATTACCTGTGGTCAAATGTGTTCAGGTCCCCCTCTTGGTTACAATTTGGACATCCTGTGAGAAGTTGGCCTGGTATGTGCTGTCCACTAATCAAAGTGGGCATCTTGTACCAGTCCAAACAACCCTTATTGATGATTAGGTTAAAGACAACCTTTATAGAAAGCTATCCTAGTGGTAGCTGTGGAGAGCAACCTTCAGGTTAAGTCCCGGGCAAGGAGTGGAAGATGTCGGCCGGCTAGGGAAGCAGGTCGGGAGCTCTGTGTAGAGCCGACCACAAATCCAGAAGATATGGCTAATAAAAGTCCGGATATGCCTATGAATGCCTATGAATCAATCCCGCTTTGAAAAATGATGAACTAAAACAAATAGTATCCCCTTACTCTCCTAGCGGATAACTGCGACGAACAATACGAAAAGTTAACGGAGAGGCGGGACAGTGCCTCAACACAGGAGAAAACTGGCTCCGTTACTGGCACCGCTATATACAAATAAGCAAAATCGCCCTGGAATGGTTAGAACCGACAGCACTCACCTCTTCCCTTTTGAGATTCCGCATCTTGGGGAAAGCGAAGAGCAGCGGCGGTGCCCTCGTCCCTGTACATCGGGCTCTGGCCGGCCGCACAAGAAGCCCGGAAGATCTTCCTCAGAGCAGCGAGTAGAGTGGCTTTCCTCTTCCGGGGGATAGAGGGCAGCGGCAGCACTCGCGCCTGGATCAGTCCTGGAGCTAGCACTGACACGAATAACGCAAAGGTCACGGAGGAAAGCTCCGATAGCAGGCCTGAAGGCAGGAGCTTGGCAGGGATCAAAGGTGCTGACGGAGGAGCTGGAGGAGCAGAAGCAGGGGAGCGGGTGGTGCCCCAAACAAAAAAAGCAGAGACCAGTAAAGTAGCGCCGATACACGCAGATTCTTACACAGATAGTGCTCTGGATCTAAGCACAAGCGTGGCAACAGCAGTGGCATCAAAGTTCTTACCTGCAAACCCCGCATCAGTCACAAGGCAAGACTGCAGAAACGAGTGTGGGTCCCTGGGAAAGGTTCTCACTGAGACCTCCCTTGAGTAGAAGAAGTGGAAGCTAACGCAGCGTGGAGAGGCACACTGTGAAACGGAGGTCGCGGAAATCAGAAAAACAGAAGGCAGAGCAACAGTGGCGGTGGAGTCTGGGGCAAGCGGAGCTCCACAACGGATGAGAAGGGTAAGCGGGCTTGTTGGGGTAAAGACAAGGATAAAGACAAGGATGGGGGAGGAAAAGCCCTAAGAGACTGCAGGGAGGGAATTACAGAGAGGGTAACTGTCAAAGAGGTGTGTGGCACAGCATTAGACGGTGATGGGGGCTCTGACAGAAGCAGGAGAAGGCAGATCAAGCTACTGCTTAAGAAACAGGCAGTTCTTTAAACATACCACCCCTCTAGCCGTCAATCAATCTATAACCCCACGCAGCACTAACCGGAAGAGCAGGAAACACGCAAAAACAGACACACACTCAATAATCTCCAAGAAGAGGTCTCTGAAGGAGAAGGGGTTGGTTAGTGAGGTCCCAGAACAACCCCTCAAAATAACCCCCTCTCTTAGATCGTTTTTAAAAGTGCAGGAGCTGACGCAGGAACAGGCAAAGATTAAACAAAGGGTTCAAGCTGTAGATCCAGACCTTCCCCCAGTAGCAGAATCCACAGTAGTCAATACTACTTCTGACACCATAACAGAATCAGAGTACTGATCCCAGTAACCCCATCAAGGAAACAACTCAGAATGCCCCTGGCTCACCCAGCCCACCTAGCATAACTGGACAAGAAAGAGCAATATATATACAGTGTACAGATTTAAAGAAATGAAAAGGAAAAACAAATAAAGGCTGCGATGTTTTTATTCACACAGCAACTATTTCAACCTTTATATGGTTATATCATTCATGAGAAAATTTATACTTCATCAGAATACTTAGTTCCCACATAGGAATAAGGGGGGGAAGTGATGTGAGGGGGTTTTTAGTGAACAAAAAGTGAAATTAGAACATAGTAATTGTTTATATACACCATTGGTCAGTAATCATATATACATCCATGAAATGGTCTCCCTAATTCGGAGCCACATGAGAAATGCATTAGTCACTGTATAATTACACAAAACCAATACTCCTAGTTAGCTGTACAAATCCTGATTGATCTTAGGAGTTGGTAAACGTAGTGAGAATGGTCAACGTTTCGACCCTGAGGGGGTGTAGGGTGGTTTTCCCTTACGGGGCGGGTCTTCATCAGGACTGGGGGGCGGTGGGCATGCCTCCTAGGGTAAAGATAAAGTAAAATAAATGAGGAAAAAGGTCTAAAAATCCCAACAGTTGCCGTAGCGAGGTAGAGGCTCGGCAAACTCAATTTAAAACCTACACTAAGCGAGGACTGTCATAGTCGATAAGCACATTTACCTTAGCGAAGGAGGACTGATTGGGCTGACATCAGATCCGTCCAACGTGCTTCGTGCTGTATCTGAATACGTGGAAAACGACTAGATTACGGTGAGAAAAAATTGCAGTATTCAACTGTAAGGGAAAAAAGGTAACATGTGTAGTTTTTACCATTGCCCTGAGTTTCAATGTCGAGACTGATTTCATAGGTTCGTATCTAAGAGAGGGGGTGACGAAGGACTCATGATTATAGGATCCAAATCGCCAGATTGAAATCATTTTCTCAAAAACGGTCATATTACTCAAATGGGGGCCTGGAGTAACCCGATGGGGGCTTACCTGTTCAAAATATACGGTCGGCACAAACGAGGTCTCGAGGCAGTAAATGCGGGCGACTCTCGTAACCAGGAAGTAGAGACAGGGGGCGTGGTTACGTCTTTATAGAGTGTAATTAAAACTGAAGGTGGACTAGCCGATCAGTTGCTAGGTTACCAAGGACTCAACCAGTGACGTCCTGGAACGGGGGGCTGACGTAGCCAGAAAAACGAATCACGTTTATTATGTTGAAGTACCCATCAGAAATGTAGTTTGCCAGTGGTAGAACTCTGGATATATCAAAAGAACCCGCGCATCTGTAAACACCCAACCAACATTATTAAAGAGATACCGCATAGCATTTATAAAGATCATTTGACCAACATTGGTGTACCTAACAAACGTGTTGGTAATACCACGTTAAACATATTGATATTTTTCAGGGGTTAAAATGCATAAAGTGCCTGTACCTGCCATTCAAGGTGGTAAGAGACAAACATATTGCTTACATATAATGTTTGATATGAGCAGAGGTCAAAGGATAGTAAAATAATAGAAAAATGGGGCGGTTCACACACCATCAAGAGAATGAATAGGCCAACATTATTGAGATACCGCACAGCATTTATAAAAATCATTAGACCCACATTGGTGTACCTAACAGACATGTTGGTAATACCACGTTATCCACATTGATATTTTTCAGGGGTTAAAATGCATAAAGTGCCTGTACCTGCCATTCAAGGTCAAAAGAGCTTGCAGCGGAGATCCTCAGAGTCACCAAAGATGGTTTGGAGCAAGGTTTTCTCTCTGAGCAAGAATACCAATACTTGAACCAAAAAAATCCCCGCATCCCAACCATATACACGTTGCCCAAAGTACACAAAAACTTGCAAAATCCCCCGGGTCGACCCATTGGGTGCGGCTCGATATTGGAACCTCTATGCCGGTATATTGACTTTTTTCTGAAGCCACTGGCTGAACAAACTGAAACATATCTGCGGGATACTACGCACACAATTAATATAATGGGCGGACGTCCTTTCAATCCCAACATTGAGCTCTTGGCTACTTGCAACATTGTGTCGCTCTACACCAGTATCCCACAGGAGGAGGCACTGGTGGTGGCTACTTTGGCACTGGATAGACGTGTGGCACCTGTACGTGTCCGAACTGCGTTCATCATCCTGCTGCTTAAAATCGCAATGATGAGGAATTTTTTCATTTTCCAGAACTGTTTCTACCTACAAACGAAGGGAGTTGCAATGGGGGCTGCCTACGCACCTGATTTAGCAATAATCTTCATGTCTACGTTTGAAAACACATTCATTCTTAATGACTCTAAGCCATTCAGGTCAAATATACAGCTATGGATGCGCTACATTGACGATATCCTCCTGGTCTGGGAGGGTACAGAAACGGAAATCACAAATTTCTTTACTTGGCTCAACAACAAATCTCAGGATATCCAATTCACCATCCAATTTGACAAGACGAAAATAGACTTTCTGGATCTTTCTATCATCGCTGAGGATGAAACTATACACACGACCCTCTTCAGAAAACCAGCGGAACGCAACTCATTACTCCAGTACTCTAGCCACCATCCTAGGGCCCTTAGGGACAATCTGCCCTTCGGACAATTTTTAAGGATCCGGCGTAATTGCAGCAAGAAGGAGGATTATATGGAACAGTCAGAGAATCTGATGGACCGCCTCATTGAATGTGGATATCCCAAGCGTCTGACCAAGAAAGCCCGTAAGAGAGCGTGGTTCAACCCGAGGGAGACTTTGCTACAACCTAATGATCGCACCACAAATATAGATCAACGTCTAATATGTGTAACTACTTTTTCAACTAAGAGCAATGAAATTAAAAAAGCTGTAAATAAACACTGGACAATGATCTCGGAGGATCTTGGGTACAACAGCCTACCTTTGCATTCTTTCAAGAAGGCCAAAAACATTCATGATCATGTGGTTTGTTCATTTCTGGATAGTTCACCTACATCAACCATCACTTCACTTTGGAACCTTCCACCCATCGTGGGCCATTTCAAGTGTGGAAAGTGTAAGCCATGACCCTCCACTATTCAAACAAAGGAATTCCTTTTCAAACACCACCGCATAAAATTGAAAACTCAAACTAACTGTAACACCGCAGACGTGATCTACTGCATAGTCTGCCCATGTGACTTAATCTATGTAGGTCAGACACAACAACGCGTAAAAATGCGATTCTTACAACATTTCAGCCGTGTCAGGTGCAAAGTGACTGGGGCACCAATAGTGGAACATTGCATAAAAGCATCCTCCAAAAACTCTAAAGTGGATTGTACTTGAACAAGTAAACCTTGGCCCCAGAGGAGGAAACATTGCTCCTATCCTCAATATCAGAGAACTAAAATGGATAGAGTTTTTTGACTCTGTACACAATGGTCTCAATGAGTCTGAGAGTAGTTTTGCACAACTAGCTGTCCTATAAACTCATAAACTCTTGCCTATTAATTTTCTTGATGGTGTGTGAACCGCCCCATTTTACTATCGTTTCACTATCCTTTGACCTCTGCTCATAATAACATTATATGAAAGCAATCTGTGTGTCTTTTACCACCTTGAATGGCAGGTACAGGCACTTTATGCATTTTAACCCCTGAAAAATATCAATGTGGATAACGTGGTATTACCAACATGTCTGTTAGGTACACCAATGTGGGTCTAATGATTTTTATAAATGCTGTGCTGTACCTCAATAATGTTGGCCTATTCATTCTCTTGATGGTGTGTGAACCGCCCCATTTTACTATTATTTTACTATCCTTTGACCTCTGCTCATATCAAACATTATACGTAAGCAATCTGTTTGTCTCTTACCACCTTGAATGGCAGGTACAGGCACTTTATGCATTTTAACCCCTGAAAAATATCAATATGTTTAACGTGGTATTACCAAAACACGTTTGTTAGGTACACCAATGTTGGTCAAATGATCTTTATAAATGCTGTGCGGTATCTCTTTAATAATGTTGGTTGGGTGTTTACAGATGCGCGGGTTCTTTTGATAAATCCGGAGTTCTACCACTGGCAAACTGAATTTCTGATGGGTACTTCAACATAATAAACGTGATTCGTTTTTCTGGCTCCGTCAGCCCCCGGTTCCAGGACGTCACTGGTTGAGTCCTTGGTAACCTAGCAACTGATCGGCTAGTCCACCTTCAGTTTTAATTACACTCTATAAAGACGTAACCACGCCCCCTGTCTCTACTTCCTGGTTATGAGAGTCGCCCGCATTTACTGCCTCGAGACCTCGTTTGTGCCGACCGTATATTTTGAACAGGTAAGCCCCCATCGGGTTATTTCAGGCCCCCTTTTGAGTAACATGACCGTTTTTGAGTAAAGGATTTCAATCTGGCGATTTGGATCCCATAATCATGAGTCCTTCGTCTCCCCCTCTCTTAGATACGAACCTATGAAATCAGTCTCGACATTGAAACTCAGGACAAAGGTAAAAACTACACGTTACCTTTTATCCCTTACCGTTGAATACTGCAATTTTTTCTCACCGTAATCTAGTTGTTTTCCACGTATTCAGATAGAGCACCAAGCACGTTGGACGGATCTGATGTCAGCCCTCCTTCGCTAAGGTAAATGTGCTTATCGACTATGTCAGTCCTCGCTTAGTGTAGGTTTTAAATTGAGTTTGCCGAGCGTCTACCTCGCTAGGGCAACTGTTGAGATTTTTAGACCTTTTTCCTGATTTATTTTACATTATCTTTACCCTAGGAGGCATGCCCACCGCCCCCCAGTCCTGATGAAGACCCGCCCCGTAAGGGAAAACCACCCTACACCCCCTCAGGGTCAAAACGTTGACCATTCTCACTACGTTTACCAACTCCTAAGATCAATCAGGATTTCTACAGCTAACTAGGAGTATTGGTTTTGTGTAATTATACAGTGACTAATGCATTTCTCATGTGGCTCCGAATTAGGGAGACCATTTGATGGATGTATATATGATTACTGACCAATGGTGTATATAAACAATTACTATGTTCTAATTTCACTTTTTGTTCACTAAAAAACCCCTCACATCACTCCCCCCCTTATTCCTATGTGGGCACTAAGTATTCTGATGAAGTATAAATTTTCTCATGAATGATATAACCATATTAAGGTTGAAATAGTTGCTGTGTGAATAAAAACATTGCAGCCTTTATTTGTTTTTCCTTTTCATTTCTTTAAATCTGTACACTGTATATAAATTGCTCTTTCTTGTCCGGACCCCCTTTGTCTATAATAATTGTATACCCAGGTCCCAGTGACTAATCTTGGGTTTAACCCTGTTCTCTACAGCACCTAGCATACCTAGCACACCGGTCCCAGGTGTAGACTCGCACTTCTTACCATCTCAGCAACAAGCTGAGTTGCAAGACCATGACCTTGGAGGTTACTCCCATAAGGCTTCTACTACCTTAAATTCAACGAACCAATTCCTTGAAAAAATGCTGGACGAAATGAGAGCTAAATTCGCAGTGTCAGAGGTGAACCAAAGTAAAATTCGGGAGGTGTGTGAAGTACCAGATACTAAATTTAATGCCCTGAGCGATCGAGTTACAGCAGTAGAGTCAGAATTTGGGATGTTGAGCAAAAAAGTAGAATCAAATCAAAAAGAAATAAGGGTCCAGAGAAAATGTGACAAGACCACAAAAGAGAAACTGGAATCATTGGAAAATCAGGCGAGGAAAAATAATTTAAGAATCTTAAACATACCAGAAGGCCAAGAAGGGACAGACGTTAAAAAGTTTATGGTCAAACTCCTGGAGGAACACTTCCCCTGGACAAAAGCAGTAGGGTTGGAAGAGGACATACAAAGAGTGCATCGTGATCCCTATGGAAGAAATAAAGACAGGAAAAACCCCAGGAAAATACTAATAAACTTTAAAACTTACACACTAAAGGAAAGAATCCTGAGCAAGGCCCTAAAAAATGGTCCCCAGGATAATGGAGGTTGGTCTTTCAGGATCCGGTCAGACATCTCCAAAGCAACACAGGACAGGCAATGGGAACTAGGCCAACATATGCAGGAATTAAGAACCCTGGGAGCCACAGTACAGATGAAATTCCCAGCAGCACCACGAATCATGTGGAGAAACAAGATGTACAATATAAGAGAGCCAGATGAAGTCGCTCACTTTATTGAACAAATAAAGGACCAAGTGAGAGGTCAGATGGAACCGAAGCATTAATCATGAGAAATACAAAACAAAACACATAGGGAGTAAGGGAGCATCAGGAAAGGAAAAAAATTAAAATCAGGAAAAAATCGGCAAAGAAGGACGTTGTACGCTGTAAAGGTTCAAACACGGAGCTCAAAGGGGCCATTAATGCAGCCCAAAAAAGACAATAGGGAGGCTTCCCCAGGGTGGGAGTTTTAATCACTTGAAAAAACAAAACAAAAAAAATGTACACTAGGGTGGGGAGCAAAATAGGGAGAAAAAAAAACCTCAAACTGCAAGATAGGAGAAATCAGGGACTGCCAATTGTTGCAAAAGCATGGTAGGAAGACATGGCAAATAGGAGACAAAATAAAGAATGGTGAACAGAGTTAACATACTTTGCTGGAATGTTAAGGGCCTCAGAACTCCAAGCAGAAGACGTCGGATTTTGGAATATCTGAGGGTGACAGACTGTGAAATTATAATCCTACAAGGAACGTATCTTCTAAAAAAAGAGTGGGAAGTAATCTTAATAAAACTAAATTGGGTAGACGGGTTTGTGTGCACAAATCAAGACTGTGTTGTAAAAGGGATAGCAATCATATTTTAAAAATCTCTAAAAGCTAAAATAGAGGAAGTAGAATTGGATAAAAAAGGTAGGTGGGCGGATAGAAGGGTAACATTTTTCAATAATCCCTACACTATTGCGGGTTACTATGGGCCTAACATGGATGACCCAGTCCCGCTTCAGAACCTATACATGCAATTAATAACTGCCACCTCCCCAATAATACTAGGAGGAGATTTTAACTTAATCCAAAACGTTATAACTGACCGCTCCCCCGTTGAAACAACCAAATCTACCAAAAATTAGAGAATGGCTAGGAATCTCTAAATAAGATCTTGGTCTGGAAGACATCTGGAAAGAGAAAGGAGACAAAACACATGCTTATACGTTTAGGAATAAAAAAACTAAACTTACAGTCCAGAATTGACTTCTTTCGAGTAGATAAATCCCTGCTAAACAACATCCAAAGAGTTGAGCACTTGCCAGCCCACTTGTCTGATCATTCAGCGGTGATTCTAAAATCCCAATTGGGAAGTAACAATACAATATCAAGGTGGACGGTAGATCGCACCATTCTAAATGACCCACACATCATAACAGAACTTAAAGCAGAGTCTGTCACCTATTTTGAAAATAACAGAGAGGGAACCTCTTCTCAAATCAGATGGGACGCATATAAGGCAGTAATTAGGGGGAAATATTAAGCCTGGCAGTACACAAAAACAAAACAACAAAACAAGAGATAGGAGAGCTAGAAAACAGCATAAATAACTTGGATACACAAATAGAGTCTGAAGACGAGGCAGGTAGAAAAAGAGAGCTGGAAGTTGATAGGATGAAACAAAAGGAGAATCTAGCAGGATTATTTGAGGGCATAGTGAGGGAGCGATGGGAAGCAAGCAAACTGTCACACTATGAGTATGGAGAGGGTTGTAGCAAATTATTGGCCTGGAAAACGAAAACCGACTCAACAAGGAATAAGATAGTCAAAATCCAGGCGCAAGGTGGCTGAGAATCGAGCTCAGATGACATTGTAATCATGGAAGAATTCGCAAAATTCTTCACAGATCTATACAGAGGACGTAAATCCCACTCAGCAACAAATTATGGATTACTTAGAAGCCCAAGAACTCCCTAGGCTGATAAATGAGGAAAAGGAAGAGTTAAATTCAGAGAACACAAGAGAAGAAGTAATGGTAGTGCTGAAAGGCCTAAAAAAGGGGAAAGCGGCAGGTCCTGACGCACTTCCTAATGAACTATACATGAAGCTCAGTGAGGTCTTAATTGGCCCCCTCACAGATCTGCTAAACACAATATTTCAAGATAAAGAGAAACTTCCAGAATCATGGAACGACGCAACAATAAACATTTTATTAAAGTCAGGAAAAAATCCAACAAAATGTGATTCCTACCGACCAATCTCGTTGCTAAATTGCGACTATAAAATATACACTCAAATTATGGCAAAAAGGCTAGGGATAATAGCCGGAAACCTAATCAAGACAGATCAGAAAGGCTTCATGAAGGGCAGGCAGCTGCATGATTTAACACACAAGCTCATTGCGGCCATAGACATAGCAGTGACAGAAAAAACGTCCCTGACCATAGTCACCCTCGATGCGGCTAAAGCCTTTGATAGGGTGAACTGGGATTTCCTAAATTATGCCTTGAGGAAGTACAACCTAGAAGAAAACTTCCAGGGAATGGTGAAAGAAATATACAGAGCACCCAAGGCCAAGGTTCTAGTTAATGAAAGTCTAACTGAGAATATTAAGATTTAGGGACAAGATAGGGCTGTCATCTCTCCCCGCTTCTTTTTAATTTATACATTGAGCCCTTGGCAAACAGTCTTAGGAAACATCCAGGTATCACTCCGTTTAAACATCATGGGTGGGAAAAGAAGGTTGCCTTACATGCAGATGACCTAATGATTTTTACCAATAACTACGAGGGATCTCTCACTTCAATAGAAGAAACTCTGTTTGAATTTGGGAAAGTGTCAGGCTATCAAACAAACCAGTCAAAAACAGAAACTATGAACTGGAACTCCACAGCCAACAACACCTATGCCAGGGAAAAAATTAGATACTTGGGAATAGATCTAATCAAAGATCTGGACAAATTGACCAAGACTAATCTTGATAGGATCACCACTGAAGTCAGGAAATTACTACCCCTTACCTTCATTGGAAAATCTAACCTACTTAAAATGTCGGTACTTCCTAAATTTACATACATTTTCGACACTATCCCATTAGAATTCACGACGGAAGCCCTAAAGAAGATTCAAGGGGAACTTGCAAGTTTCATCTGGTCAGCAAAAAGCACAAGAATAGCCTGGAACAAATTGAGGAGGAAAAAAGTACAAGGGGGAATATCAAGCCCAGACTTACTGGAGTATTGTAGAGCCTTTCAATTTAAGACTATAAGAGTACTGTTGGAAAATAACGACCAATATCCAGATTACCTACAAGCACTGACAGAAAAGGAGGGACACTTCTTATATAAATTTGGGCACCCAAAGTACTTCAAGAAGGTGAAACTAAAGATCCTTAAAGCAGCAGCAAAACTCTGGTATCAGATAAGAAGCACCTTGAAGATACCATATTATAGCAACCATGCACCAATATGGAGCTCTCCCAGAACACCATTGTGCCTTAAAGATAGCCTGTCAACTCCTTTGAAATCAGCGGGCATCCAGGAATGGGGTCAACTAATGCACGGAAATACCATAGTGGACTGGGAAAGTCTTGAAATAATCACTAATGCGACTCTGGCAAAATTCAAGTATTACCAGCTTTCCCGCTGGGCAAAAACTTTGAAGGAAAACAAAAAAGGCAACGCTGTGATAGAGAAAGAGATGACAATGAATACTCACATAAAAAAAGAAATATCCCACTGGGCCCTCCTTCTAGCAGGGGAAGAGATTTTCCTGATTCCGGAGGCGGCCTGGGGGATTGAGCAGCCATCGCTGGAGGTCCAGAAATCATGGCAAGTATCTATGGATACATGTTGGTCAATAGTGAAATCTGCTACCTTAAGAAGGAACCATCTCTTTGCAACCCATAGAGCCTACTGGACCCCGAAGAGGGTTTCTAAATTCGGCGGCTCAAACACAAAAAAACTGCCCTAAATGCGGAGTGGAAAAAGCAGACGATCTGCACATGTTTCGGCAGTGCCCCCAGCTCGACGAATTCTGGAAAGAAGTGGGTAAGACTCTAAACACAGTACTGGGAAAATCAATAGATGTAAGTATGGATCTTGTTATCTTTGGGGTAACTAAAAATATTATCTTATCGAAAAAAGAGGAGAACCTGCTGTTTAGTTTTATACTGTTAGCACGGAGACAGATATGCATTAATTGGATAAGCTCAGCTCCTCCGTTACATCGAGATTGGGTAACCTATGTAAATAAGATAGACAAGTTGGACAGGAAAGGGAGCCCCAAAAGGAAGTACAACCTTTGGGAAATATTGGGAGGAATCTCAAGCTGGCCTTTAAAGAATGATTTACACTGTATATCAAGGAGAGCAAAATCCACTGATTCTGCAATGGCAATAAAGAAGCAAGCAAAGTGCTTGTGTGAGTGGCCTGGTTGGTCAGCTCCCCCAGGACGGATACATTTATTGAATGTAGTATGGAAACAAGGGGACCCCCCTCTGAACTAAATAATAGGGAAACTCCCCAAGCCATTCCTCAAAACGCAAAAGGGGCAGTGTAGGAACAGAAAACAGAGAAGCGGGTCCCTGAAAACTCCGTATACCTACTATTGCAGAATGAGAAAATAAAGGTTAAGTCTCAAAGTAATGTGAAGCAGCTTGTTTTACCAGATCAGAACCTCCTGAATGACCAAATGAAAGGAGAACCACACAAGTGTTATATAAAATATATGTATTTATTACTAAACACTCTCTACTAACCTCTTTATGAGATTAGAGCACAAGATACACAATACTGAATCAATAGAACGACAGTAACTAGCACAATACACAGCGGGCTCCAGTGGCAGACCGGACCATATACTAATAAATTGGCATACAAAAATGACTTCACTAGACACAGTGCCTATAGCATCACTGGGACACCAAGGAACCACCCAAAGGAGTGACACAGGGAGCCCACGGAGGACGGCTGTAGTGTATGAACACAGACGTGAGCTCCGTACAACTCCATGGGAAAGTTGCAGTTGGAAAATTACAGTTTAAGGACACTTCGGAGAGGACTTCAAGCAAACCCTTTGGAACATAGAAGGTTCTAAGGCCAGCACCTTTGTGAGAACCGAGGTACCCGTGTTACCTATTTAAGAGGAGCCGGGTGCATAGGGTCAAGTGGTGTCGGAAACCCTTGTCGTTTTCAATGGCGTGATGCGAAGAAGTGCTGCTGCTGGGAAGATGAAAAGTGTCCAGTGGAATCCAAGCCTGGATCCGAGGTGAGAAGAACCTGAAAGCAGAGAGGACAGAGTCTGGGTCACTTCAGGGTGACTAGGGGCTTGGTAGACAAATTCCAACCAATTTTGAGTGCTTCAGGTGAGAAGACAGGATGCTTGACTCTGCAGCCACGGGGACCAGGAGATGTCAACAATGACCAAAGTCTTGAGGTGAGCTGTCCCATGAAGGATGTTGAGTGCTGGGGAATCACTGTCCAGATTGAATACCAACAAGCCCTGGCAAAGGCAACCCACGCGGGCAGAGGAAACAATTTACAGTGAGGATCAGCAAGGTCATTGGGACTCCCCAACCAATAGAGAGTCAGGGCACACCTGGAGCAAACAGGGAATCCCATGGAAAGTCAAAGTTACCTTAACATGGGCCCACAGGCCAATAGACCAGGGATCGCAAAAGGAACTCGAGCTGAATCATGCAATACCAGCCCACGGAACACTCGTGGAGTAAATGTAAATGTAAATGTACAGGAATTTATATAGCGCAAATCACCAAGCGGTTTCTAAGCGCTTGCTTAGGGAACCCGTCCTGGTATTCCCCTGTGAGATAACCCCGGCAGGGTATCCGCAAGGTGAAAGCCAGGCAAGCAAGCTATTGCCCAGAGTCGCAGAGTGTGAACCCGTGAATCGAGTAGGCACCGGAGCGAGAATTGTCGAGTCCATGGACATTTTAGGACTCAAGACACCGCCGAGCCGGGAATTGAACCCTGGTCCCGGGCTGACCTCTGCTTCCAGGTCTGCCTCCTCTAACCAGTGAGCCACACTTCGCCCACGAGTGTAGGCCAGAAGTCTTAAGTGAAAATACTGCTTGGGGTCAGGACTACACGTAGCCCAAAGCACAGCCTCAGCAATCACCAAAAAGCATATCTGCTGCAAAAGTACACTGTGCACAGAGGTTCAGGTTGCATGGTCCCCATGAGGGATACTGGTCTCAGAATTGCTGAGAGAGCAGATCGACCTCAGAGACGCTCGGGAACCTACCTCCTGTGTTGCAGAAATCTTCAGAGTTCTCAGGAGCTCAGGAGATGCAAACTGGTCAGATGCGTTAAGGTCCCTGCTGCTGCAGGGGAGTAACTCCTTTACTCCAAGGGAGATTCTTTTGTCGTCCAGCGAAGTGTAGACCATTGAAGTACATGGTTACTGCTTGTAGAGTTTAGTCCAGGTAAAATCTAAAGTCCTGTAGTCAGGGTTCCTACTTTATACCCAAGGAAGGGGTTGGACAAACTCTGGGGACCCACCTTTGGGAGTGTCAGAACAGATGGGTGGCTACACCCATGTCCTTTGTCCTGTTTCGCATGAGAGCAGGAGCAAATGGCTACTGCAACTGGTTTGAGCTTGACTATGCACAGGGACACCAAATGTTACCCCAGTGCAGACTTTCTGTCACTCTCAGAGGGCACCCACCCAGCCCCAATACTCTAAAGCCTGTCTGGGAGGTGGTCTCACCTCCCTGTGACAGTAAACCTATTGTCAGGCCCTCCTCTGCTTGAGCTTGGCTCGGCAGCAGTAGGGCAGACTCATGTCTGTGGCTGGCAGTATCCATTTTGTGATGCAGTGTTCGAGAAAGCTGGTACCGGGTGTACCGGTGTTTCACATAAGTCCCTCTAGAAGGGTGGAACCATACCTCTCCCACAAGTTACTGGCGGGGAGGTATGATTCCAACGCATTTGACACCAAGCACGACATGTTTCTAAGCAGCCGTATTAAAGTTAGCAGTTACCGCGAGGTTAGAATGCACTTAAATATATATGGTCGGCTGCATCACAGACGACCAAGGAAAATAGGTTCCGAAGGCTGCAGAGGGGCTCTGCTCATACAGGGGCACCCTCTCACATAAAACCCAGCTCACTGCCTTCAGAATTGATAAGGCCTGCCATGGGGTGACTGATAGGTTTACATGTGCAGAAAATTAAAATAGATATTGGTAACCTATATCTAAATAAGGGGTGCATGCACTACCTTTCACAGGCTGCAGTAGCAGACCTGTGGTGTCACTTTGAAAGGACTCTCAAGGGTGGCATAATACATGCTTCTGCCCCTGGGAGGCCACTGTGGTACCTATGCCCTGGGTACATGGTGTACCATATACTAGGGACTGCTAAGGGTACCACAGTATCCAAACTGGAGTGTACTTAAAGTACATGCAATCAATTTAGAGGAGAAAGCAGATAGACCGGGGTCCTGAATGGCAGGATACTAGTCAGTCTAAGTCGAAAACAGTTAAACATCAGCAAAAATTGGGGGTAATCATAAGAAGCAGGTCCTACTCTCCTACACATCCCTCCTAGCGGATAGAAGACAGGTATCAGCTGGGTTGGGATTCCGTCAAGCAGCAACCTCGCAATGACAGCAGAGTGCTCCTCTCCTGAAACCCGGAAATGTTTGTGTATTTATAACAAACAGCACCCATGCTTCTGTACCGAAGCTTCAGCCAGGCTGACCTCTTGTGATAGCAGTGTCGCCTTACAGACTAACAATAACAACATAATTTGTACAATGTAAGTTTAGGCCTTGTACTAAATGTTCAAGGTGTCATGATAGTGTGCTTTCGAAGGTGAAGTGTAAGTAATGTGGTTTCAGAGAAACCAATATTGCACTGTCATTCGAGCAAATGTCTGTTGTTGTGGAGGATGAGAAGGCAACTTAAGCCTGTGCCTAGACTTTCAATGTAATTTCCATTGAAATGAATGGGCACTCCATGACGAGCTGAGCTCGTCATGAGCGTCCAAGGGGTTAAGAAAACTGTGCATGTAAAATAGAAGGAATTCCTACCAAGCCTAACCCAATCACATGACAGGATGATTAAAGCATTTTTATCATTGACTGTCACTGTAGGTAGTTGAAGCCAGGCAGGTCCAGCTGCAGCAAGAGACCATAATATGAAATGTCCTGACACTCACAGCTTTATTTGCTCAACTCTTCAGCCCTGCTGTGTACCACACATCACATGACAAGCTCAGGTGATTGCAGTAATGCACAGAAATGACCCAGAAAGGCCCAGATTTGCAAAACTGTCATGCAGCGATGAACCCAAAGTTGCTGCGCTGTGTTGCATGACAGCGAGAGAGCAGGAGAGCGCCATAACTCCAGTGATCAGGCACTCTGTTCCCCTCTCGCTAGCACTGGCGCCACACACACACACCTTTACACCAGAGTGCAAGGGTGTGTGCATGAGACTAGCCGAGGTTTTATACTGAAAGGGATCCCTTCCAGTACAAACTACTATGCCCAGACAACTTTTAAAACTTTTCCTACGTTGTACATGTGTTGTACAGTGCAGAAAACATGCTAAGCACAGAAAAGAAAGGAGAAATGAAAACATTTCCCCTTTTACAGCCTGCTTTCAAGGTGCATTCTTTGTTGCTGCAAATAACTGTCTACTATTGTTAGTAGATAGGGATTTGTGTATAAAACCATGGGTTGTAGCACAGGAACACAGAACGTCCCCTTGACGCAGAGTAATGTAAAGCAGCGCTTTGCACTGATTTGGTATACTTTTTCTGACAAACCGATACAAACACGAATTTACGTTGGTTTGTAAATGTCACTAAAGATTTTGGGCCCGTTTCATAGAACTAATTGAAGACAAAATCCTAAACTTACTACCATTTTGGTATTCACAGAAGGCACTTAGGGCCCGATGTAGGTCGGTCGGTAACGGCCGAAAATCGGTATTTTCGTCCGTTACCGACCGGTATTCAGTAAATGGTATGTAGGGCCACATATTTCACAGAATCGGTAAATTTACCGATCGGTAAATTTACCGATTCTGTGAAATACCGAATCGGTATTTATACCTATTCGGTAATTTTGTTATGTAGGTGGGACTCTTCTGAGTCCCACAACCCTTACCGAATCTGTATTTTACCATCAAATATATTTGATGGTAAAATACCGATTCCGGTGTGCATGCACATCTGTGCATGCACACCTGTGCCATATGACAGGCAGACCTGCCCCTAGGGCAGGTCTGCCTGTCACATGGCCCCCGAATCTTTTTTGGGGGTGCTAGAGGGTGTCAAAGTGACACCCCCTGCACCCTTATCAAAATCTGTATTTACCGATTCGGTAAATACCGACCGGTAATGCCCCATTCATTCCTATGGGCTTCAAAGCCCATAGGAATGAATGGGGCTTTACCGGTCGGTATTTACCGAATCGGTAAATACAGATATTTACCGATTCGGTAAAAGGAACATCTGGATGTTCCTACATATCCGCCCCTTAGATTTACCGATTTTTAATTACCGAATCGGTAAAATTCGGTAATTAAAAATCAGTAAATCTATTTTACCTACATCGGGGCCCTGCTCATTTTGGTATACACAGAAGGCACTTACTAATTTCGGTATTCACAGAAGGCACTAACTCATTTCGGTACTCACAGAAGTTAGGAGTCCTAACTTTAGGGGCCCGATGTAGGTAAATCCCATTTACCGATTTTGAAATACCGAATTTTACCGATTCGGTATTTCAAAATCGGTAAATGGGATGTAGGTCCCAACATCTGGATTCGTTACCGATTCCTTAACAATTCTTTAATTACTGATTCGGTAAATACCGAATCGGTAATGCCCATTCATTCCTATGGGCTTTGAAGCCCATAGGAATGATTAGGCATTACCGATTCGGTATTTACCGAATCGGTAATTAAAGAATTCACAAGGGTGCAGGGGGTGTCACTTTGACACCCTCTAGCACCCCCAAAACGGGCATGTGTGCAATGTGGCACACAGACATGCCCTAAGGGCACGTCTGTCTGTCACATGGCACATGTGTACATGCACAGATGTGCATGTACACAGGAATCGGTTTTTTACCATGGATTTGTATTCCATGGTAAAATACCGATTCTGTAAGCCATGTGCTGATGAACATAGGCTACCTACATTGCATTTTCGGTAATTTTACCGAATCGTTATCATTACCGAATCGGTAAATATTACCGAATCGGTAAATTTACCAATTCTGTAATGATAACGAATCGGTAAAATTACCGAAAATGTGCCCCTACATCTCGATAGCCCTTTACCGATCGGAAACGGCCGAAAATCGGTATTTTCGGCCGATTCCGATCGGTAAAGGGCTACCTACATCGGGCCCTAGGACTCTTAAATGCCCTCTGTGAATACAGAAAGTCTTAAAGTTAGGATTTTTCTCAGTTTAGGAGTAGTAAAGTTAGGACTCCTAACTTTAGGACTCCTAAACTGAGAAAAATCCTAACTATGGGCCTGATTCACAGAACTAACTTAAGACAAAATCCTAAACTTACTACTTTTGGTATTCACAGAAGTTAGGATTTTGTCTTAAGACAGACTTAAGACAAAATCCTAACTTAAGTCTGTCTTAAGTGCGTCTTAAGTCTGTTTTAGGACAAAATCCGAACTTCTGGGAATACCAAAAGTAGTAAGTTTAGGATTTTGTCTTAAGTTAGTTCTGTGAATCTGGCCCTTTAAGTATTTCGGTATTTACCGAAGGCATTCAGAGGTCCTAAAGTTTGGAGTCCTAACTTTACTACTTGTAAACTGAGAAAAATCCTAACTTTAAGACTTTCGGTATTCACAGAAGGCATTTAGGAGTCCTAAAGTTAGGAGTCCTAACTTCTGTGAATACCGAAATGAGTAAGTGCCTTCTGTGAATACCAAAATGAGTACGTGCCTTCTGTGAATTCCAAAATGGTAGTAAGTTTAGGATTTTGTCTTAAGTTAGTTCTGTGAATCGGGCCCAGTGAGTTGTGTCTGCATTAACAAAGTAACACAAACTGGATGCAAAACCTTTCTACATCTGCGCCTAATATGTGTTAGCCTAACATGTGATATGTGACACTTGGTAGGGCTTTCTACTCGTTTTTTTGTTCTGACATCCCTGCAGTTTTTCAGAGCAAAGGATGACAGAATCGGTATTTTCGTCCGTTACCGACCGGTATTCAGTAAATGGTATGTAGGGCCACATATTTCACAGAATCGGTAAATTAACCGATCGGTAAATTTACCGATTCTGTGAAATACCGAATCGGTATTTATACCTATTCGGTAATTTTGTTATGTAGGTGGGACTCTTCTGAGTCCCACAACCCTTACCGAATCTGTATTTTACCATCAAATATATTTGATGGTAAAATACCGATTCCGGTGTGCTTGCACATCTGTGCATGCACACCTGTGCCATATGACAGGCAGACCTGCCCTTAGGGCAGGTATGCCTGTCACATGGCCCCCGAATCTTTTTTGGGGGTGCTAGAGGGTGTCAAAGTGACACCCCCTGCACCCTTATCAAAATCTGTATTTACCGATTCGGTAAATACCGACCGGTAATGCCCCATTCATTCCTATGGGCTTCAAAGCCCATAGGAATGAATGGGGCTTTACCGGTCGGTATTTACCGAATCGGTAAATACAGATATTTACCGATTCGGTAAAAGGAACATCTGGATGTTCCTACATATCCGCCCCTTAGATTTACCGATTTTTAATTACCGAATCGGTAAAATTCGGTAATTAAAAATCAGTAAATCTATTTTACCTACATCGGGGCCCTGCTCATTTTGGTATACACAGAAGGCACTTACTAATTTCGGTATTCACAGAAGGCACTTACTCATTTCGGTACTCACAGAAGTTAGGAGTCCTAACTTTAGGGGCCCGATGTAGGTAAATCCCATTTACCGATTTTGAAATACCGAATTTTACCGATTCGGTATTTCAAAATCGGTAAATGGGATGTAGGTCCCAACATCTGGATTCGTTACCGATTCCTTAACAATTCTTTAATTACCGATTCGGTAAATACCGAATCGGTAATGCCCATTCATTCCTATGGGCTTTGAAGCCCATAGGAATGATTAGGCATTACCGATTCGGTATTTACCGAATCGGTAATTAAAGAATTCACAAGGGTGCAGGGGGTGTCACTTTGACACCCTCTAGCACCCCCAAAACGGGCATGTGTGCAATGTGGCACACAGACATGCCCTAAGGGCACGTCTGTCTGTCACATGGCACATGTGTACATGCACAGATGTGCATGTACACAGGAATCGGTTTTTTACCATGGATTTGTATTCCATGGTAAAATACCGATTCTGTAAGCCATGTGCTGATGAACATAGGCTACCTACATTGCATTTTCGGTAATTTTACCGAATCGTTATCATTACCGAATCGGTAAATATTACCGAATCGGTAAATTTACCGATTCTGTAATGATAACGAATCGGTAAAATTACCGAAAATGTGCCCCTACATCTCGATAGCCCTTTACCGATCGGAAACGGCCGAAAATCGGTATTTTCGGCCGATTCCGATCGGTAAAGGGCTACCTACATCGGGCCCTAGGACTCTTAAATGCCCTCTGTGAATACAGAAAGTCTTAAAGTTAGGATTTTTCTCAGTTTAGGAGTAGTAAAGTTAGGACTCCTAACTTTAGGACTCCTAAACTGAGAAAAATCCTAACTATGGGCCTGATTCACAGAACTAACTTAAGACAAAATCCTAAACTTACTACTTTTGGTATTCACAGAAGTTAGGATTTTGTCTTAAGACAGACTTAAGACAAAATCCTAACTTAAGTCTGTCTTAAGTGTGTCTTAAGTCTGTTTTAGGACAAAATCCGAACTTCTGGGAATACCAAAAGTAGTAAGTTTAGGATTTTGTCTTAAGTTAGTTCTGTGAATCGGGCCCTTTAAGTATTTCGGTATTTACCGAAGGCATTCAGAGGTCCTAAAGTTTGGAGTCCTAACTTTACTACTTGTAAACTGAGAAAAATCCTAACTTTAAGACTTTCGGTATTCACAGAAGGCATTTAGGAGTCCTAAAGTTAGGAGTCCTAACTTCTGTGAATACCGAAATGAGTAAGTGCCTTCTGTGAATACCAAAATGAGTACGTGCCTTCTGTGAATTCCAAAATGGTAGTAAGTTTAGGATTTTGTCTTAAGTTAGTTCTGTGAATCGGGCCCAGTGAGTTGTGTCTGCATTAACAAAGTAACACAAACTGGATGCAAAACCTTTCTACATCTGCGCCTAATATGTGTTAGCCTAACATGTGATATGTGACACTTGGTAGGGCTTTCTACTCGTTTTTTTGTTCTGACATCCCTGCAGTTTTTCAGAGCAAAGGATGACAGACCACACATTGTTGTGTCATTTCCATCTCCCACTGGATTATGATTTGAAAAGAAGTATTCAGTGCACAGATATTCATCTATCAATTACCAAGGACTTTGACATCTAAAAAGACAAACAACTTGCTTTGCCACTGTGGCTCAGATTTCCAGAAAAATCACACAATACAACACAGAAACCAAAGTTGCTGTTGTGCATTGCGTGATAAGGAGAGAGCAGGAGAGCACCAAATCCATAGATATGGCATTCTCCTTCCCTCTCACTATATCCGGAACAGAATTTTGCTGCTGAGCGCCACACACACCCCTTTGCCCAATAGCGCAAATATGGGTGTTGTGAGTCTAGCATAGATTTTGTACTGGAAAGGTAAACCTGGTAATACGCCAAAAAGTTACGCCTTCCCAGAAGTGTAATGGGGAGAAAAATCTCTATTTCTCCTTGTTTCTTCCTCTTTCTATGTTTTCTGCAATCTGCAGGAATATACCTCCTAGTATTTTTTTGTGCATGATGGTGTCACTTCCTTCACAAAAACAGTCCTACATGCAACGCAGGCACCCTTGCACCAAGGTTGGAAGGGCCAGCGTTGGCGATGGGCAGCCCATTCTGCACCAGCGCATGGGAAAGGACAGGAATGCACTGTATTGTATTACATACGGCGCATTTCTGCATTTTCCCTGTGACACATTTTCATGAATATGCCCATAAGTAATGTAAAGCAGCACTTTACAATGATTTGCGCTACTTTTCCTTTCAAACCAACTCAAATAGCAATTTACGTTGGTTCATAAATCCTCAAAAAGGTTTTGTGTCGGGTGCATTTTTGAAAGCATTCCAGTCAGACACAAAACCTTTACAACTCTTGACTTGTGAGGGTCTCATTTACGAGGATTTGGTTCCGTCCTGTCCTTTAACCCTGCACTGTCACACAATGGACTGCAATGCGCCAACGCAGGCACCCTTGCACAATGGTGCAAGGGTTAAGGATTTGCAGGGTTGATTATTTTTTGAAGGAAGTGACACCTTCCTGCACAAAATTAATCACAAGAAATGTTTTCCTCTTTCTGTGTGTGCACAGAAAAAGTAAAAACAAGGACAAATAAAGGTATTTCTCCCCGTTGTGCCTCCCTTACGACTCTCTTGGGGAGGCGTAGGCTTTTGACGCATTCCCGTAAATCAGGGAATGTGTCAAATACCATGGGTGTTGCTTGGAAACTGTAAAGAAGATAGCTTCAATCCAAGTTGAATAGTTGAAGTAAGTCTTTATTGGTCAGAAGTGAAGAGACCTCCAGCTCCTTCCACAGCTCCCTCTGTACTGTCTGCTATTCACATCATAACGTTCTAACTACCTAGCAACATGCCCACAATTCCAAGAAGCTTAGATCCCAACACATCTCCCCCCATTACAATATTAAAAGGAATGCACAAATGAAATATATAAAGAAAAACACAGCATACAGGAACATATAAAAGTCTATGGAGCATTACACTTTGCAACATTGCCACAGCTCCAAGCAGAACCATCATTTAGAATGAGAACATTTTTTTTCATAATCTTTACTTGTTTAGGTTGAGAATACTTACTTTCTCCCTTAGTTACAATACCACATTTCTTCGTCACTACCCAATCACCAACACATATGTTCGGTTCTTTCACCCTCATTCTGAGATTGTACGAACGTGTAGAATCACGCTGCTTACTAGCAACATAATCCTTCACTTTTGATCGGTCAACCCACACACATTCTTTGTTCTTGAGCCAACCCGGAACTTCCTTCAAACCAGGCTCACGCCCTTTTAAAGAGACAAATGGAGAGATACCAGTGACCGAATGTGGAGTTATCCTGTAGGACCAGATCATTTTCTTAAGCTCCTCAGCCCACACCAAACCATTCGCCAATGACAACTGTCTGTTCTCCATCAACAATCTATTAATCCTTTCCACAAGGCCATTGGCCTGTGGCCTAAATAACGCAACTTTCTCATGACAAATTCCCATGCCATCTAAAAATTCCTTCATTTGTCTCGATACCAGCTGCACACCATTATCCGAAACCAAAGTTTTTGGAATACCTTCATTTAAAAACGTCCTTTCCAAAAAACTTATCACCCTCTTTGTGTCAATACTTTCAGTAGACTCCATTACGAACCATTTAGAATGATAGTCTACAAGAACCATTATGAATCTATTGCGAGTACCCAATTTGGAAATTGGTCCCAAGAAATCAATCGCTAACCTCTCCCAGGGCCGTACCGGAAATTCAACACAGGAAAGAGAAGGCTGCCTAATGACTTTCGTTTTATCGCTAGCAGCACACGCATGACAATTCCTAACCAACTCATCAATCTCACCATCCATCCCTGGCCACCAATAGGATTCGCAAATTCTTCTCTTGGTCATGTTCCTTCCCAAATGGCCTTCATGTGCTATATTCATGATCTTTGACCTAAGACTGCATGGTGGTATCAATCGGTTTCTCCTCCACAACTTCTCCTCAGATACACTCAATTCAGCTTCAACATTATAGAATCCCTTCAAGCGAGTGTCAATAGAGGATTCTCTAGGCCATCCCTCAGAGACATATTTCATAACCAAAGGAATTATTTGATCATCTGCCATGGTAGAATCCCAATCACTTTTAATAAAAGCAAGAATCTCATCACAACTAACTACAGGATCTTCTGCTTCAATCAAATCTACTAAGTCTATAGGCATTCTAGATAAACAATCCGCAATAATATTTTTCTCTCCTTTTACATATTCCATCTGAAAATTGTAATCAAGCACCGATAAAATCCATTTCGATATCCTAGGGGTGACATTACCCTCCAAACCTCTACCTCCTTTAAACAAATGTACAAGGGGCTTATGATCTGTGCGCACTCTGAAGGGCAAACCCCAAAGAAAATATCTAAAGTGTTTAATCCCCCACGTGCAAGCGAGAGCCTCCCTCTCAATAACCGAGTAAGATACTTCTGCACCCTGCAATCTTCTAGAGGCAAAACCTATAATTCTCTCCACACCATCAGATACCTGAGAGAGCACAGCCCCAAGTCCCACAGCACTAGCGTCAGTGGTAACCAAAGTCTTGGCCTTGACGTCAAAATGACCTAAGGTAGGTGCATGAACAATTCCTACTTTCACACGCTTGAAGGCATCCTCACACTCTTGAACCCATTCAAAAACCACACCATTCTTCATCAAACGCCTTAAAGGCTCGACCATTTCCGAAAAATTTCTAATGAACTTAGAACAATATTCAGCTAATCCTAAAAAGGATCTTAGCTGATCTTTAGTTGTCGGTGTAGGAACATCATTAATTGCAGAAATTATACTTTTTTTTGGCTTAATACCTAAACCTGATATCTCATGACCCAGATACGTTACACAATCTCTCTTTAATTGACATTTTTCTTTCTTTATGGTCAAACCATTAACTTCCATACGTTCCAAAATTTGTGTTAAAATCTTATCATGATGCTGACAATCCTTTCCAACAACCAACACGTCATCCTGAAAACACAATACATTCTCAATTCCCCTTAAAACTTTCTTCATTACTCTCTGAAACACTGCTGACGCTGAAGCCAACCCAAACGGCATTCTGCAATATCTGAATGCCCCTAGTGGTGTCACAAACGAGGTAAGGTGCCTTGATTTTTCGTCCAAGTCAATTTGGTGGTAGGCTGCAGACATGTCAATCACACTGAATATCACACCCCCACCCATGGCACTTAACATCTCAGAAATATTAGGCAATGGTTGCCTATCAACCCATATATTCTTATTTAGGTCGCGTAAGTCTACACAGAGACGAATTTTTGTTCCACCATCCTTGGGCGCGACTACAATGGGGGCGAGCCACTCAGATGCTTCAATAGGCTCTATAATCTTCAGATCTAACAATTTGTCCAATTCTACTTTCAGGGGTTCTCTCATCAAGTGTGGTAAATTTCTTACTTTATGAACCACAGCCACTGCATTTTTTTTTTTAATAATCTTGTGAGAAAATCCCTTTAACTTTCCTAACTTTTCAGTAAAAACATTAGGAAATTTCGCCATCACATCTGTTTCAAAAGTATCAATATTAAGAACAGAGAAAGAAGAAACAGGTTCAGAAGCATTGGGATTTAGTACTATTCCTAGATCTTTCTGATGATGCCAGCCAAGTAAGTTAGACCCCTGCTTAGTGAGATATACTCTCCCAAATACCTTTTTGTTTTGAAATGTGATTACCATCCATTTGAGACCTAAGATGTCAATGGTCTTTCCACCATATCCTACAGCTCTTATATCTGGAGGGGTCCAAGAATTGAGATCCACATCACCATCCCAAACTTCAACATACATATCTTTGGACAACAAAGTATAAAGGCTTCCAGAATCTACCAGCATATTAACATTCCTAGTTTGAGGATGCATGGGATCCCTAGAATCAAAATTGATCAAACAATGTGGCTTCTCAAGTTTATCAGTACTCTCAGTAGCCACACCCACAAGACAAATAGGATCTTGTGTGCAGACAGTTTTCACTCAAAATTAGCCCATCTACACACAGCATTAGATTCTCAACATTTTCACAAGAGTAATCAATTTCATTAACATATTGCGTCTTTGCATTGCAAGCTTTAACCACATGGCCTCTTTTCCCACATCCTCTGCAAATGGCATTCCTGGCCGTACAACGAGGAATTGATGCAATATGTCCTGGAGATCCGCATCTATAACATTTCACAAGACGTGAATTACCTTGTTGCCTAAAATTAGGGGGACGATGATTTGGGGGATTGTAATTTGATAACTTATTGTTTTTAGAATCAAACTTCCCAATATTCTTGACAACTTTAGTTTCGTCAACAAGGGCTTGAGTTTGAGACTTTATACTGGAATCAGATTCTTTTGTAATATTATCTTTCGATATTACAGAACCAGAACATTTATCCATTTCTTTTATCCATAAGTTAGTATTTTCTATAGCTTTAACAATTTCAATAGCTTCTTCTAAGTTACAATCCTTACTCAGTAACTTCTCTCGCACTCTTTTGTTATTAGTGCACCTAACAATTTGATCACGGATTAAGGAATCCGTCAAATCTTTGAATTGACAATTAAGTGACAATCCCCGTAAGGCTGCCACATAAGTTGCAACATCTTCGTCAACTTTTTGAGCTCGACAGAAGGACTTGTGTCTTTCTAAGAGAGTATTGATTTTTGTGACGAACCTTTTCTCTAGCATCAACATACTCATGTCATAGACATTAGCAGCATGACCATCTCCCACACCTAAGGATATCTCAGGCAAATCTTCGTATAATCTTCTACCTTCCACCCCCAAATTGTGAAGAAGAATAGCTTGTTTGCGAACAGGACCATATTTGTCCACACCAGATGCTAAAACATATGTGAGGAACCATTTCTTCCATTCTTTCCAAGGTATTGGGGGTTCACCAGGAGTAGGGAGGAAGGAGGGGGGAGTAGAAAAGGTTTGATCACCCATGGTAAATAGTTAATAGAACGTTCGTAAGTAATCAATAACACTTTTGTAAATAATCAATACTACTTTTGTGAATAATCAATAGCACTTTTGTAAATAATCAATAGCCCCTTTTTGAACAATTAACAACAACACTTTTGTAAATAATCAGTACTACCTTTGTGAACAATCAATAGCACTTTTGTAAATAATCAATAGCACCCTTTTAAGCAATTAACAGCACTTTGGCTCCCTTTTTCCTTTAAATCATAGAAGATTAAACCTTAAATGAGTAAATGCTCAAGGTGGGAGTAACTGCAGTCTAATCAGCGAAATCGGCAGTTCAGCAGTTCTTTAAACCAATCGGGGAATAAGTCGGCAGTTCAGCAGTATGAATTCCGTTCATCCGGCAAGCAGGACGATAATGCGCTAAAGGGAAACGCTTCAAGTACTAGACTGCTCGTTAACACAAAAGAAACTTCCTGGACAACTAAGATGGCCGCCACGCTGGACGTATCACGGAATGACGCTTCCACGTAGGCGCTTGCGAAGAATCCCAAAGAAAAATGGCCGCCACGTTGGATTACGCAAATGACGTCTTCAAAGTCACGGAGGACTTAAACAAGCCGGTGACATCCGCAAGTTCCGAGGCTGGAGCGGGTTCTGGAGCTTCTTGAGGCGGCGGTTTTGAAATTGCGCGAGCAAGTAAGCAGGCACAAGTTGAAAGATGCGGTTTGGGAAAAATTGTAGAAATCTTTAAAATCTTTCTCAAGGATTCAGCCTTACCAAGATAGCGATAAAAAACGCTTTGGCAATTGTCCAAAAATTAAAGAGAAAAGGTGGCAAGATAGTGGAATGAAAAATCTTGTCGCACAGCTGCCAGTCAAAGAATTTGAATAAGGCTCAATGTATCTATCTACTTCCAGGATGTAGACAGAGAGTAGTATCCAGGGTAAAAATGTACATACCACAAGTTGCTGCCTTTAGAAGAAGAGTAAGAAACATAGTTGGAGGAGCAAATTGTATACCACAGTCCAATCCAGTTGTGGTATCATCCAGGGGTGGAGGTCAATTCCAATCTCTGCCCCTGCCAGAGTATAGGGTTCCCTCGTCGCCAATGTAAAGAAGATAGCTTCAATCCAAGTTGAATAGTTGAAGTAAGTCTTTATTGGTCAGAAGTGAAGAGACCTCCAGCTCCTTCCACAGCTCCCTCTGTACTGTCTGCTATTCACATCATAACATTCTAACTACCCAGCAACATGCCCACAATTCCAAGAAGCTTAGATCCACTGTAACACCCATGGCACGTCTCCCTGTTGCAGGATGAGGCAACCCAGCATCTTGGCTGCGTTGCCTCAGTCCAAATCTACAAGGCCATGAAAAGCCAGGCAGGGTGGCTTTACGTGGCCTTTTAGGTATAGCCTTGTAGTGTGAGCAGCCGGACCGTCATTAAAAGTGATGTTCCGGAGGTGTACAGGGGCTTGTAATTAAGCCCCCTGTGGGCCTCATTTAGGAGGTTTTGGTGCAGTGCAGTGCAGCAAGGAATCTCCTAATTTGGATTAGGATCGCTACACCTGCTCAGACCAGGAATAATGATTGACGCAGGGCTTTTAAAATGGGACTCGCCTCTGTGTTCTGACGCATTTCTGGAGTTGCGTAATTTTTACGACACAATCCAGCAATGGGTCAATTTGGCACCAAAAGATGCGTCAGATTTTGTGATGCATACATTAATCCTTGTGTCATGGAGCCCTGTATTGTAAATGCAGCTCATCCACGGCGTCGCAAGGGCATTTGATGCGGGCGCAAGAAATATGATGCATCAATGCTGATGTGTCCATTTCTTGTAAATGAGGCCCTGTGTTTTTAGGTTTCGCCTAGCCAGCGTTTACCCTGTCTCTTCGAGACGTGTTGTGATCTGAATATGGGCTTTAAGCTCCGCCCATTTCCCCATCTGTGTTTTAATTGCCTCCCTTGACTGTGTTTTGGGAATCCTTTTTGTCTTTGGTTAATTTGTTCATTAGTTACGCCTTCGTCCCTCCTTTTCGGCTGTTGGTAACTCCCATAAGGACTGCCCAGTTACATGTGATGTTTCTCTATCTGATTTATTTACAATTGCAGGGCACTATTTTGTTAATCACTTTTACGTACATGCTGTCGCAGGCACAACATCTATGGACTTCCCATGCTTTTCGGCATGTTTGTTTTCCTTTCGCCCTCTCATTGCTGCGAGACACGGTGCAGCTCGTTTCCTTTTGTGTTGGCGCACTCTTTGTTTATTTGAAAGACTGCACAAATAATTTTTTAATGTTCTATTTTGTCATCAGGTTTGCGTTTATTTTTTATTATGAGCATTTTACTGCTCGACCCGTTCCTAACGTTTGTATTTTGTTTCCGTCTTGCAGCCTGGACAATTTATTTTTGAATGGGCTGCATTTATTTCAAGAGCATGGTACCGCTCGTACCCCATCCTAAAGTTCATATTTTGTTTCTCCTTCGCAGTGTGCATATATGTTTTCTGAATGTTTCACGAGTGCTGTCCTTTAATTTTGTTAACTAAGGTTTATTCAATTGTTTGCACCGAACCACTGTGTTTCTATGTATGTAACGGTTGCTTTCGTTATCAGCATGTTACCGCTGGGACCGTCTTCACTGCGCTTTGTAATGTGCTTGGTCTACGAAACATAAAAACATTCCGATTTCGTCTAATAAAAAAACTTTGTCTGCTTCTTTATTTTTAATGAATTATAATATTATAACATCGGCCGTAAGGGCACGCTTCAGTGGCCCCTTATATATCTGAGCCTTGGTGCCACTACACCTTCTACACCTTTGGAAGCTACTCCCCAGTTTGCACAAATGACTTCCTCTCCGCATGTTCAAATGGGTTTAATGGGAAATAAGTAATCTAGGGCCAGATGCAGGTAGCCAAATACCGGTCGGTAACGGCCGAATTCGGCCGTTACCGACCGGTATTTGGCTTTTGAGATGTAGGTGGGTCTGAATTTACAGAATCTGTATATTTACCGATTCGGTAAATTTACCACTTCGGTATTTTACCGAATCGGTAAATATACAGATTCTGTAAATCCATATGTAGGTGGGACTCTTGAGAGTCCCAAAGGCCCTACAAATTCGGTATTTTAACACCCAATCCAATTGGGTGTTAAAATACCGAATTCAGGTGTGCATGCACATGTGTGCATGCACACCTAGCCATGTGACAGACAGACATGCCCTTAGGGCATGTCTGCGTGCCACATGGCGCACATGCCTATTTTTGGGGTGCCAGAGGGTGTCAAAGTGACACCCCCTGCACCCTTGCTAAAATCGGTATTTACCGATTCTGTAATTACAGAATCGGTATTGCCCAAATACCGATTCGGTATTTCCAGATTCGGTAAATACCGAATCTTAACGATTCGGTATTTCCACATCTGGAAATACCTACATCTCCCCCCTTCATATTTACCACTTCTTAAATACCGAATCGGTAAAATTCGGTATTTAAGAAGTGGTAAATCAATCCTACCTACATCTGGCCCTTAATCACCTTTTTTGGCCAAGCCTAGACAGGTTTGAATTTATTTATTTAGGAGCATGTTACAGCTCGGACCGTTCCCAAGGTTTCTATTTTGTTTCCGTCTTGCAGCCTGAATTAATTATTGTTTTAATGCTGTTTGTTTTTTGCAGGGTTGTTACCATGGTTTTTACAACTGCGACCATATTCATTGCTTTTTGTAATGTGCTTGGTCTTCCTGTAGTGTAGCTCCTATCATCCCAATAGGCTCTGCGCATTGGAATAATACCTACAGCAGTAAAGGCCTAGACCAGACGTTAACTAGGTCTACTACTGTCGATACTAGACTTAAAGTTTTGGGTTTGCCAGCTTAGCTCAGAGTTCACTAGAAACTTTCTCGAATGTTCAAGGAGGACTTAACTTCCCTGATTAGGCAAGAAGGGATTTAGTTTCTGACAACCATAGAACATGACAACTTTGCTCTCCCCTAATCAAGAGTATATCTCGAGAGTCGTGTGAACAAAAGGCAATTTTTTTTACCCCAGTCAGTACGTGCATTCTTAGTCTCATCAGAATGTAGAGAAAAGGAAGAGACGGGCGTGTTCAATAAAAAGGTGTTATTTATTGATCAGTCTCTTTTCTCATACAAGAGAAATGGATCGATATTATTGCAATACTTATAGTTAAGTAAAGTGCATACATTAAAAGCAGAAGTATAAAATAATACTGTAAAAACATTGATATGGTTTCTAAGCCATAAGATGTTTTAAAATGAATAAAATATATTACATACACATATACATTTGACTAAACGTCCTCAACTGGTGTTTCTAAATACGCCTACCCCGTGTACCTGACCTAAGTCTAATACGTGGGCGGGAATAGAAAGTTACAGTTTAAGTTAAGTTTGTTTTTGCCAAGTGAATAACTAAAGAATTCTCTGTGAGGGGTTATTCAGTTCTGTACCTGGAAGTTAGGATGAATGAGGGATGGTATCTCTCTCTCTGGTCTCGATATTCCAGGCGGCCTGCGAGGGCTACCCAGAAGCGCCGGTGCTGGATTTCTCGGCAGGAGAAAGCAGCGCGTCTCTCAGCGCGTCAGGAAGGCGGGGCTGCGCCAGCGGGGTCTGCTCTGCTCTTCGCTTCGGCAAGTATGGCTGCTCCGTCTCGTCACCACGCGTGTGTTTGCATAGGGCAATATCGGTAATATTTATACCTTTAAGGTGCCGAGATTGACGTAAGGATGGACAAAGATACGTCAATAAGGATGTCATACGACTTGCTCGTTAGCACATTCTTTTGCTGAAGTTCTCGGTGAAATCAAAACAATGGCCGCAGGGTTTTGCCCAGGTTGTCATAGGTTTGATTTGTTATGAGAACTCCGTATGCCTTATCAGGGGCTGGAGGAATATCGCTTGTCTAATTAGATCGCAAGCGTTATGACCTAATCAGATAACACGTTCCTGTGCCGTAGTGTGACTGCGTCAGATAACGGTATCTGCATCATGGGGATTTTCTGCCTCATGGGCTGATTACTAGTTAACTTGTTAGTTTGCTAACCAGAATAGGGTCAGGAATAGGGGGATCGATTCAGAACCTATAGGAATACATCACACCCACTCCACGCTAACTATGGACATATTTACTAATCTATGCATAGTAAAACATAGTACAACATACTATAGAGTATAGTGTATACCTTACCACCCCAAAATACATAAATGCATTTTGAAATTATCAAATATACTAAAAAATTGCAGACATATGTATAGTATGCACTCAAGCTGTAGAATAATGCCAAAGTAATCGCATTTGTATACATTATTGCTTATTTGGTATATGAGAATTACACATGAAATGGCTCTTAAATACAGAAAAAAAGTTTGAGACCATTCCATCACAGAATAAAATATTTATGAACATACCAGCGGGCAGCTAATGTCTATAAGCTATCTAAAATTTAGAAACCTTAGTTCTCTAAGAATAGTTCTTACTTTAAGCAGAAGATAGTGTCCCGAAAAATATGAAAAAATATTTTGGGGCTGTTGAAAAACTTGCTGTCCGTGAACTGGAGGTAAAATTGTTCATGTGACTTTATTTTTAAAGTTGAAGGCCGAATTCAGGGAACGCCTTGTGCGAGCTTGCTCAAAAGTCTCTATTTCTGTTCTGGAGAGAACATCATATCATTTAGGCTTTCGAAAAAACTGTCAACAGCTTCCTGGGAAAGTTCCACTAACTCGGAAATAGGTGTAATCATGCATTCTTGCGCATGATTGTCTCCATTGACATTCTGATTTGCATTACTGACAGAAGGTCGTACCTGTTCGATGCTGCTTTCATCTTGAACTTCACTACCCATCAATCGTAGTGGTGAAGCTTCCACGAATGCCGTCATCAGGATTGGTAGCCTTTGAGGGCAGCACAAAGCGTGAACCTTGATCGGGCTCAACAATGTTTCTGCATCCATTGGCGCATCCGATTGTAGCGTCAGACAGGTGTCTAACACGCATTCTTCTCCGCATAGCAGACACCTCAATACAGGTAAAACACATCTTTGCCACATTGGTCGAAATGATAGAAACCAAGTCATGTTCAGGTCTCTAAGCCGGGAGAGTCCCAGGATTTTTGATATCCGGTCCCGGTATCCAATGGCTAGGATTGTTTCTTCCCTTGTCGCAAGAGTTTTGTCTGTGACATGGGTTGCCATAACGAAAAATAAGGACTAGGAATAGGATTCCTGCAATTAGTCCCAAGATCAGGGGAAGTCCGCCAAAAATCGAATGGACGAAATCTGGAAAAATACCCAGTATGGCTTTGAATGGTGTTAATGCCATCGAAAATACTGTCTTAAATACCTTTGAGACCCCATTGGTATCAGAAATATTTAAGATTTCATTCAGGATTTCCGCGAAATGTACGGGGGAATTAGTTGATAATAATGTATGTATCTCTGCAGTCGTCCTTGCGACTTGTAGATCATACGTTTCTTTTGATGACGAGAGCCTGGTAGGCGTCTGAAGAAGCACTGTTTTCATTCTGCTTAAAGTATCTATTCGAATAGAAGTAATTTTCAAATCGGGCCATGCCCTTGCCTCCCTGTCTGGGAAGGAGCTGGGGAACAATGAGCGTCCACAGCACTTGACCTTCGCAGTCGTAGTTACTAGATAAGGAGTCCCGGGCATAAGACTACAACATCTGCGGTCTACAATTAGAATGTAACTCCCATTATAGAGTCTTTGAAAGAATGGTTCTATTTCTGTTGCAGGTGCGCCTTGCTGGTGACATGAAAGGTTGTATGAATTCCCTTCACAGGCTCCATGCAAACTAATTCCGTTACACAGAAGTGTGCCACTTAGTGACATCGCACAATTGTTGCCACTAAGAAACACTTTCTGTCCTTTATTACTGACACATGCATGTGAATAGGGCAGGTTCCATGTTGTTTTAAGGTACCCCTTTCCCAATTTCTCGTACATGCCAGCCTGTATATATTTTTGGCAGTATTGAAACCTGAAGGTTGAGATTGGAATATTTATTATCCCATGTATTATCCATTCACTGACAGGTCGTTCTGACATTATCACTGGTAATCTTTCGAGTTTCTCAATGCTCAGGATTGTATAATCAGCACCCTTTTGTGCCATACTGATTTGTCTATCACTAAGGTTAAAGATTTGGAATAGTGACATTGTGTTGATTAAACGCCAAGGCACATAGCCTGAACGCAGATTTTGTAACGTCCAGCCAAGCTGTACAATAGAACGCAATTGTGACTGACCGTGTTGTAATAACAGTAAGTCCTGCGATAATATGTCGATTGCTGAAGACACAATGCTGTCCAAAGAAAAAATTCTGGAGGACAGAGTCATTAACCCATTGTCCACTACAGAAAGTGATTTTTCCAAATTAATACGGTCAATTTCCCGTATTCTCTCTGCTGTTTCAATTTGAGTAACCTTCCAGGCCTCATTGTATGCTGCATATACAGAGGCTGCTATGAAACGTTTTTGACGCTGTTTGCGTGGTCCCATTATGAAATCACGCAAGTCAGCACCATCAGTAAGTAAAGTTAGGTGTTGCTTAATTTCTGTCAGTGTGGAAGTTTGTAGCCATTGAAGGCATAATTTGCCCACACTGTAGGTTGTTATTATCCCTGGATGATGTCTTTGAGGATATCTAGGGTCTGGCCTGGTCATTTTGAACCCCTGTGTTTTGTTCAGGAATCTGTCTTGACAGTTATTTGTATCTGTGGGCCAGATCAACCATTGTTTCCAATCAGGATGTGTTCTGTTTTGGTTTAATATATGGTTTACGTCTATCTCTTCATCTGTAGAACTGTTGCTAAACATTGCTGGCTTTGGAATAGACGGTTTATTTAAATCTTTGATTTTGGCTAGGCCAAGACAGGTGGTTTGTTGAACAGTGTCATTTAAAAATATCATTTGTTCTGGGATCATGCAGGCTCTAAACAAAGCTTCTATACCCTGTACTTGCCATTCTTTTGTACCCCAAACACTTTTCAATTCAACATTTTTGTCCCAATAATCAAATCCAAAAGTATTCATTTGTTCAAAAAATGAGTCTGAATATATCAATTTTGTGTTGGTTATCATGGTCTTCATCCCTGTCTTATTTAACAATTTAAAATAAAATGTTTCAGCATTACTTATGTTAAAACCTGAAAAGTATGAATATTTGTCGTAAACGGTTCTTGAGCTCCCTTTTGGAGGTGTTGCACAATGTTCCCATTGATTATAATTTAAAACATTTCTTGGTTGTGCAGATTTATGTAGAAAATGGTTACCATAGTGGTTATAGCAATACATACTATCATAATTTGTAGAACCCTGCAAATAATCATGTTTGGTAAATTTAGCAGACATTACTAAGTCAGACATCATATTATTAATGCTTTCGAAGTCCCAATCATCAGCAAATGAGCTTGGTTTTACAAAGTCACTCAAGGAGATCTTAATTTGGTGTGGATATTTCAGGATCTCGACCGGACCATAAATTTCATAGTCAGTGTTGTCCCAGGCTACCCCACCAGGTATCGGATTTGCTGTGAAGTTGGCTGAAGAAAGTTCTCTTTTCTCGATGTGTGAAGATGTGTGTGGTTTGAGGATCAAGTTGATTTTCTGACTTGCTGTGTCCATTTTAGCATATTTTCCCTCAATGAAGCGTCCCAAAGTAAGTACTATGATGACACAAAGTATGAGGATAAATGCACCAAAACCCACCCAAAATTCGATCCATGGAGAAATCAGATATGTTTCTTTCAGTTGTTTCAAAAGTTCTTTAGCTTTATCTTTAAAGGTTTTTGATGATGGCTGTGTCTTTGATTCACTGAAGCCTTCAGAGGAATCATCGAAGTTTATGAAGTAGCCGGATGCAGTTCTGTCAATTGTTCCAATTGGTTCAGGATTTCTGTTTCTTGCATTTTCACTTGGTACTTCATTGTAGATTGGTGTGTCTCTGCTAAATGTTTTTATTTGGGTTTTCAGAGGTCTGAGTTCTATTGCATTGTTGCATAGTCCTTGTTGTTCTTCTGTAGGCGTTTCGAATGTGATGAGCCTCTTTGTTCGGACCTCTGTACTGGTAGCAAACCTTGGTGTTCTGCTACTTATTGGGAGTCCACTTGGCCTACTGTTTGTTATCGGCCACATGATTGTGGTTTTACCAGGTCGATGGATACAACTCGGTTCTCCTTTTTACCAGCAAGTGGCGGTAGTACAACTGATCTTGTCCCGTTGACAGACAAGACAGGAACTGCTTTTCTGTAAGAAGGCCCAAATTCCTTCTTTACCGCGATCTTTTCCCTGACTAGATCCCCGACTTTTGGAATCCAGACAGGTCTTGCTGGGACAGGTGGTGGTTCTTCAGTGGTTGTTGGCTGCGGTTTCAACTTTATGTTGCTCAGGTCTTTTCTTGTTTTGTTTAAGTCCTGCAAAATAGCCAAACGGTCTTTGATATCAAAGCTTTTTTTCTTTCACCACTGAAGTCTGACTATCAATGTCAGAGATCATCATCCTAGTTCCAAATAATAATTCGTACGCACTGAATCCCTTCAGAGAATTTCTTGGCAAGTTATTTAGACTACGTTGGACACTTATTAGATGTTTGACCCACCCAGCTCCCGAACCTAATATCCTTTCCGTTATAGATTGCTTTATGCCTTGGTTTTTTCTTTACACCATCCCGTATCCCTCAGGAAGGAAGTGAGAAGATTCCCGCTGGGCTATGCTCATTTGGCCATGTTTCCCCTCAGGCTGGAGGGCTAGAGTGAAAACAATGGTCAAACGTAGCAAGCTCTTAGCGTATATGCCATTTAGACTCGCAAATCTTTGTATAACAGTCCAGACGTCAGCCGAGTGTTGGTGATCTACATTATAAGTGGAAACTAGCCTGTATATGTTAATCGCAACCCTTCCTTTTTACTTCTGATTTTTTCTGGAGTAAACCGACGAGGTATTAAACTGTTTCTCTCCCCACTGCGATCTCTGTTGCAGTTTGGGCAGTTTTTTACAAACATGGTGTGGTGCAGGCTCATGCCTGGCCACCAGTACCGTGATTGTAATTCTTCCAGAGAATCTTTTAGTTTGAGGTGTCTGAGACCCTCGCCCATATGTGCGTCTGCGATTAACAAGTTTCTCCTGTCCATGTTTGGAATCACTCTATCCCCCACCCCAGGGATTCGAGCAAAAGGGACGGAGTTTGCATCGATTATGTATGTATAATTGAGTGGATAGTTGATCGGTAACGCTGAGCAGTCGCCTTTTGATGACGTTTTCACCGCCAGCACTGTTTCACCGTCAATGTATTTTAATGTACGCTTTTTTCGAACTACGGGAGCCGATTTAGTGGCTGCCGCTGCGGCTGTTTCAGCCAATGAATTCCCTACAACGTGAACGCCATCACGCTGATGACTCAGTGAGTGAGTCACGTGAGTCTTTGGTAGTTCTTTTTGTAAAAGAGCTATTTGTTCCCAGAGCAGTTTCTGCTTTATTGGTGCATCTGTGTCATCTTTGTAACCGTTTTGAATCCATGTCTGCAAATCCTTGTTATATGATTTGACGCAGTAATATGAATCTGACACTATAAGTGTCGGGAATTCGCGATCCGCATTATCTAGCGCCATTTTCAAAGCTAATATATCAGTTTGTTGTTCTGAATTAGTTTCTACTGAGTGTGTTTTTGTTAATAGAGGTTTTAGTTCACCTCCGCGCCACACTTCTTTTGTAATCCCACATGTGGGGTTGTATGCTTGTTCTCCCCAAACGGGGGGTTGAGCATGTCCGTCTGTATAGATTACACAGGCGTAATGTCGTAAAGGCAGAATGTCGGTTGGCAGAGGATATGTTTTTTCATATTATAGATTTTTTAATTCTTCTAGCTCTAGAAAATTGTCAGCCAGGCTACACTTGATAATTCATATCCTACGAACAGGACTGTCAGATGGGCAATTCTGGATTTTTTAAAGTTGAATTTGTAACCCTCAGCTGCGAACCCAAGTATTATGGTGTTCACTCTTTTCAAGTGAGTCTCCAAGTCATCATCTGTTAAGTAAATGTCATCGACATAAGATAATGCTTCATCATCATATAGTTGTAGTAATTCTGTTACTCTCGCTGAGAATACCCCCGGGCTGTTCTTGTACCCCTGGGCTAACCGACAGAATTGTTTTTGAGTGCCATTTATTGAGAACGCAGTTAAATATCTGCACTCTGGTGCTATGTTTTGACAAAAGAATCCATTAGAGATGTCTAATGTTGTTTTGTATTTTTTGGGCACTATGTTATTCATTAGTGCAGCACTGTGTGAGTTTTGCACTGCAAAAGTTTTGCAACATGTGTTAAGGTGTCGGTAATCCAAAACTAGACGATATGAATTGTCTGGTTTGGAGACCGGAAACAAAGGGTTGTTCATTTGTGAGGTGCAAGTTTCAATCACCCCCGGGTATTCTAGCTGATCTAGTATTTCATTTACCTGTTTTTTAGCTTCTTGCTTAATTGGGTACTGCCTTTGTGCAGTTGGTTGTGATTTTAACTGGATTTTGTGAGGAGGAGAGTCCTCATCCCATCCCACGTGATTTTTATATAAAGCAGGAGCTAGAGCCACTGCCCATTTTCTGGCAAGTGTGTATTTTTTATGAATTGGAATTTGATTTGAGAAGGCAGGCATAATTACTTCTTCGCCATGAGGGCACTCCCTGACAAACTCTGGTGGCCAGTCTTTTTCAGCTAGAAGTATGTCATAGCCCTTGGAGAGATTATCCCAAAATAGTCCCCTTATTTTTCTAGTCTTATCCCCCTCTATACGCAATGTTATTTCGTATATTTTGTGAGGTTTGCTAACTCTGGTGTCCGCAGTTTCCACTTGAAGATATTCATTCGTGTCCACTGTCTCCAGATGATTCATAAGGACTTTGCGAGCTATGCTCACTTCTGCTGCACTGTCTAGCATTGTCTGAGCCCACTCTCCGTTTTTCAGTTGTGTCCTCAGTATTCTCGGCATTGTTAACTACCTTGATACTGGCTACCTTCTTTTTTGGAAATTGTAATTTCTTTTTTAGCTGAGCAGGTTCCTTGTCTTTGGACTTGGCGTGCTCTTCTCTTTGTTCTGATCGTCCTCTTCTTTCCGATTTCTGCGAGGAAGTCTGAAAAGATTGAGAGGGACGTGTATCAATGTCTTGATATCTATCAGGCTTTTTTATATTATCCCTATTTCTAAGGTTATATCTATTCCCAGAGGAGTCACTCTGGGGTGACCTGTGTCTTTGGTTCGGAGATTTTTCTCTTCGCCTAGGAGACCTTCCTCGGGACTGGAATTTCTTTTCTTTAGGATTGGATTGTTTATTTCCATCCCAGTTCTTTTTTGGTGATGTAGATTTATTATTAAAAAATAATTTTTCTGGACTTTCAATCAGTTGCGGTTTTACTGGTATTCCACCTAAACTATCTCTACCTAGTTCCTCATAGGATTTTTCTATGATTCTGGCAATTTCAGCTGGTTGGTCTGCTATATCTGTCTCTTTTAACCTCTGGCGGATCGCCACGTTTGCTGCTTCACCTTTTATGTTGGCTAATAATATAGCCGAGACCTGCTTGAAGTCTTTCAGTAATTTCATACCAAGAGTTAAAGCGGGTTCCGGACCATATTCGTCTTGAATTTGTTTTAGCACATCTGGTATCACCGAAATGGATGGAACACCGTGCGTTTTTGTGTAGATGGAAGCAAAGACTGTACCCCAAGTGTCACAGTCCTCAATGTGTGGTGCGATTCCCATTGGAAGACAGATAGTCAGAATCCTGTGTTTTTCTAACGGGTGGTGTCAGGAAACACCGCCTCTATTTGGGTGATTTTCTGTGCCAACCAGAATGGTATTTGTTCCCGTTTAGCCGGTACTTTACCTAGGCAGGATTGGATGTTCTGTGGTGTAATTTTATTTGTGTTCCCCTGGTGAGGGGTCAGCTGTGGGAGTTTAATCGCTGGCTGAATTGTTGAAGTCCGCATCACATACTGAACTAATTGTCTATGTATTTTTATTAGTTGTTTTAGCTGTGTTAAAAGCTCTGCTGCAGACATCCCTTCGATGTCTGGATGTGGTGTGTATCCGGCTAGGACCGGCCACGTTGCTCCTGGTCTACCTAAAGGACCGAGCCTGGTGATGTGATTGTTATGTTTTAGGGCGCCATCAAATAAGAGCAAATGCTCTTGAAATTTGAGTGGTACTTCCACCTCCTCGAAAGGAGTGTACTCATTAGGAGGTTCCTCTATTTTGTAATAGTGGAAGTACTTTGTTACAGCATTTGCTGCTGGAAAATGTATCCATGAATAATATACCTCTGTCTGCCGATATTCGTGTGCCTCAATTACGAATATGACTGTGCCACCTCTAGGTGTCAGTCCATTTTCTATAAGTTTTAGAGTTATAGATCTCCTTTTGATGACCGGGATGAGTATTATATCCTCGTCTGCTGCTTGCATGGTAGCATCAGCTGCTGCGAGTTCAGTTGCTAATCTAACTGCCTCTCTTTCATCATCACTCTCTGCCATTTTACCGACAGGAAGCTTATGTCTTTTGTTTGCAGATCAGGTTTCTTATGGAACAAAGATTAGATGCACAATATTTTGGAACAGTGTATCCTTCAACGTTGACTATACCAAGAACCATACATAGGAGTTCCCTCCTGCGAGGTCTGGCGGATATAACCTTTCACCCACTCCAGACGTCTTTGGAGTATTGTGGGAAAAGGGGTCTGAGTGAGAAAGCACGACTGAGTTACTCTAAATGTCTTACGTTAGTTTTATCGCCCTTTCCAAACGCGTTGGGCGCCATGTAGTGTAGCTCCTATCATCCCAATAGGCTCTGCGCATTGGAATAATACCTACAGCAGTAAAGGCCTAGACCAGACGTTAACTAGGTCTACTACTGTCGATACTAGACTTAAAGTTTTGGGTTTGCCAGCTTAGCTCAGAGTTCACTAGAAACTTTCTCGAATGTTCAAGGAGGACTTAACTTCCCTGATTAGACAAGAAGGGATTTAGTTTCTGACAACCATAGAACATGACAACTTTGCTCTCCCCTAATCAAGAGTATATCTCGAGAGTCGTGTGAACAAAAGGCAATTTATTTTACTCAGTCAGTACGTGCATTCTTAGTCTCATCAGAATGTAGAGAAAAGGAAGAGACGGGCGTGTTCAATAAAAAGGTGTTATTTATTGATCAGTCTCTTTTCTCATACAAGAGAAATGGATCGATATTATTGCAATACTTATAGTTAAGTAAAGTGCATACATTAAAAGCAGAAGTATAAAATAATACTGTAAAAACATTGATATGGTTTCTAAGCCATAAGATGTTTTAAAATGAATAAAATATATTACATACACATATACATTTGACTAAACGTTCTCAACTGGTGTTTCTAAATACGCCTACCCCGTGTACCTGACCTAAGTCTAATACGTGGGCGGGAATAGAAAGTTAAGGTTTAAGTTAAGTTTGTTTTTGCCAAGTGAATAACTAAAGAATTCTCTGTGAGGGGTTATTCAGTTCTGTACCTGGAAGTTAGGATGAATGAGGGATGGTATCTCTCTCTCTGGTCTCGATATTCCAGGCGGCCTGCGAGGGCTACCCAGAAGCGCCGGTGCTGGATTTCTCGGCAGGAGAAAGCAGCGCGTCTCTCAGCGCGTCAGGAAGGCGGGGCTGCGCCAGCGGGGTCTGCTCTGCTCTTTGCTTCGGCAAGTATGGCTGCTCCGTCTCGTCACCACGCGTGTGTTTGCATAGGGCAATATCGGTAATATTTATACCTTTAAGGTGCCGAGATTGACGTAAGGATGGACATAGATACGTCAATAAGGATGTCATACGACTTGCTCGTTAGCACATTCTTTTGCTGAAGTTCTCGGTGAAATCAAAACAATGGCCGCAGGGTTTTGCCCAGGTTGTCATAGGTTTGATTTGTTATGAGAACTCCGTATGCCTTATCAGGGGCTGGAGGAATATCGCTTGTCTAATTAGATCACAAGCGTTATGACCTAATCAGATAACACGTTCCTGTGCCGTAATGTGACTGCGTCAGATAACGGTATCTGCATCATGGGGATTTTCTGCCTCATGGGCTGATTACTAGTTAACTTGTTAGTTTGCTAACCAGAATAGGGTCAGGAATAGGGGGATCGATTCAGAACCTATAGGAATACATCACATTCCAAACATAAATAAAAACATTCCAATTTTGTCTGGTAAAATAACTTAATGCACTGAGCAACTTTTACAAGGAAATATTACTTGGGGCATATTGCAGGCGTATCCCTGCTTATTAGCAGGGATGCGCCAGTAAAGATGCCACACATAGAAATACCCTTGCGCCACGACCGATGTGTCGCATTTACAATGCAGCGCAAGGATAGTCAGATGCATGTTGCATCTTTTGTCGTAAGGGCAGGGCATTGCTGGAGTCGTGTTGCAATCGCGACGCAACTCCAGCAATGCTCAGAGGCGGCCTATACCTATTGTGCTGCGTCACTCCTTACGGCTGCTTCAAGAAGGCGTAAGGTTTTGATGCAACGGGGTCATGAAAGTGACTTCGTGAAACTTGTAGATTTCACTGCATCACTTTTACGAGGCTTCCTTGCGACGGAACGCCACCCTGCATACATTACACCTGATGCAGGTATAATGTCGCGAAGGGCTTTACAACGTGACACATCTCCCTAGATGCATTACGTTGTAAATATGTCACGTAGTGGCGCGTTGTTTACCACACCGCTGCGTCACAGAAGTGCTGCAATGGTGTCGTAGAGATGTCTCAAGGGGCTTGTAAATCTTTCTCAAAGTTTATTTGCAGCCTGCACCAATTATTTCTTATGTCAGGGCTGGATTTATCTCATGAGTGCTGCTCTTTGCTTTTATAAACTAAAATGTATTCAATTGTTTGCACACAATCACTATATTTCTATTTTACATAACTTTGCGTTCTTTATGTGCATGTTACCACTGGGACTAGTTCCTAAGGTTTGTATTTTGTTTCAGTGGGCCCCTGAGGCACATGAGTCCCGGTGCCACTGCACCTCCTGCACCTATGGAAGCTACTCCCCTGTTTGTATCAAAGACTCCAAAGAATGCTTATAATCTAGCAGTCTAATCTTGAAGGTGACGTTATCAGACAAAGCTCCACATCTCTCAAACATGTTCAACAACCACCAACCTATTTCATCCTGTTTGGCGCTCATCCACATTGCTTAGCTGTTGACATTGTTTAACTCTTGGCCCAGTGTGGCTTATGGGCGTCTATGCGGGTCTACCTGAAGAGGGCACACACTTTAAATGTGTTTATAAGCCCCTTGAAGGCAAGGAAGCAAAAAGCATCTCCAAACAATGATCTCATGCCTAATCTGTCCACTCTGTAACTGGCCGTGGTGACCTCAACCAATCTGTCTATGTCCAGAGCTCTGGTTGGGTTAGTAGTGTGCTGTACCTCTCTACGCTGAGTATCTGATGTCCTATGTCCCACTTTAGACACTTTTTTCCTTTACTTTCTTTGCAACATGCACGTACACTCCCTGCTATCACCTGAGTTACGACATTCGGGCTCCAAGTTCTTCTATGGCGAACATTTGACGTGGAAGTTGGAAGTCATGTGACTTGTTTGGTGTGTGAGGTGAACCTTTGCTTCTGGATGTAAATATGCACGTCCCAGATAGTGCAAAAAAGTACAATGTGTGACCCACATATGAAAAATCATCTTGTATCTTTAGGCATGCCAGTCAGATAGTAGTGTACCAGGCTGATTAAACTGTGCATCTGATAGGGAAATCTATAGTTCTGGCTGTGTGATAGGAAGGTGTGCTTGTTTTGTGTGTGTGTTTTACCATGTTTATTTCTGTGCTGAAGAAGCAGCCTGTAAATGAGGTTGGTGTGCCCACTAACTGCTGAGGTAACCTCTCCCAGCAACAGACAGCTCCTTAACCTTCCCGGGGCAAAACCCAACACATTCAGTAGTGTGGATTGACCTCGGGCAGCAGAGGGCTGCTGAGCAGTACCGGTACAAAGACAGCTAAACTGAAAGTCTGAGCAAGCATTGGTAAATGCATTAGGTTTCACCTATGTGATTAAGAATAAGCTGTTTTTTTGTTGTACGTTGTAACCTGCTGAGTAGTTGTACAATATAAGTTGCAGAAAGTCTGTTAAAGTGTTATGATTTGTTTATGTACAAAAGGAAATATATTGTGCTGTTACCAGTGGTATAAGGCAGCTAAGTAATATAATTTTTTGTAAAATAAAATAAGAGGGAAATAATAGAATTCATTGATGTAATACCAATATTATGTGTTTAGAGGAGTTCTGACAACTTTTGGCCCCAGTGCCTGCTAGACCATTCAAATCAAGCTCCTTTTAACTGCAAGATAACTGCAATTGTGTCTGCCTGTATAGTAGTAAAATATAACAATATTAGGTGTTTCGATGAGGTCATGATAAAGTTTGAGCTTTGTGCTGCACATTTCAAATCATGACCCTTCTAAAACAGTGATTGCAAATGGTTTCCTAAGTCAATTTAGCGATTCAGCAGCAGGTTACCGAATCGCTTAATGGATTTAGTAGATTCAAAAAACAAATGTTCTTGTCGCAAACGCTGTGAATTACCAAATTGCAGGGTATGTGATCTCAAAATGCATTAAAGCATCTGGCCCCTCAATCAATCAATCAAGTAATTTGTAAAGTGCACTACCTACCCGATAGGGTCTCAAGGCGCTGGGGGGGGGAGATGCAGTCAGTCATCGAAGAACCAGGTCTTGAGCAGTCTTCTGAATGCCGGGAGGTCTGTAGTCTGTCGTAGGTGGAAGGGGAGGGCGTTCCAGGTCTTGGCGGCGCGGTGGGAGAAGGATCTGCCCCCGGAGGTGGTTCTGTGGATGCGCGGGACGGCGGCCAGGGAAAGGTCGGCGGAGCGGAGTTTCCTGTTGGGTGCATACAAGGAGAGTCTGCTGTTGAGGTAGGCTGGACCAGTCTTGTGGAGTGCTTTGTGTATGTGGATCATGAGTTTGAAGGTGATTCTTTTGTCGATGGGGAGCCAATGCAGGTCTCTCGGGTGGGGGGTGATGTGGTCTCTGTGAGGGATGTCTAGGACCAGGCGTGCGGAGGCGTTCTGGATTCTTTGGAGTCTGTTGATGAGTTTGGCCGGGGCTCCGGCGTAGAGGGCATTTGTAATTTGTAATTTGTAACTGAGTTTTGTATCGCGCCAACTCACCGACAGGTCTCAAAGCGCTTCTGACAAGGTACAGCAACAAGAGAACAAAGTGGAGATAAAGATGTTAACTAGACTACGGGGATGTAAATGCGTCCTTGAAGAGCAGCGTTTTCAGGGTTTTTCTAAACCTGAGAAGGTTAGCCTCTCTACGGAGCACCTCCGGTAGCTTATTCCAGATGGTGGGAGCTTGAACTGAAAAAGCTCTGCCTCCTTTTGTTGCCAGTTTACAACGTGGGCAGGATAACAGGAGGGAATCGGAGGATCTGAGGGCGCGCTTAGGTTCATAGATTCTGAGCCTATCTTTTATGTAGGCTGGCGCCTGACCGTGGATTGCTTTATGGCAGATGCACATGCTCTTGAATTCAACTCTTTGTTTCATAGGGAGCCAGTGCAGCCTATAAAACAAAGGAGAGGCGTGGGTCCGCCTAGGTACTCCAAATATCAGGCGGGCTGCGTCATTCAGGATGACCTGTAGACGATTGATGGAGTTTTTAGGGAGGCCTAGGTATAGTGCGTTGCCGTAATCAATTCTCGACACAATAGTAGCTGAGACGATGGTTTGGAGCATGCTCCTTGAGAGTAGAGGGGCAAGCTTACGTAGCTGCCTGATCAGATTAGTGCATGACCCAACCACAGCGGACACTTGGTTAGTCATTGATAGTTCCTGGTCAATTTTCATCCCGAGGCTCTTTACATTAGGGCACGGTTTTGGGGTAGGTCCAAGTTCTTGTGGCCAAAACAAGTCATTCCAGGGGGAGGTAGAAGTAGAAACTACAAGAACCTCCGTTTTATCTGGATTTATTTTCAATAGGTTGGACGACATCCAGTTCACTGTGAACCGTAATATATCTTGGGCTAAGGACTGAGCCGATATGGTATTGTCGATACTCAGCAATAGCTGAGTATCATCGGCATAATTAAAAACTTTACAGCCCATGTGTGCCAGGGATTCTATCAGTGGTTGTAGGTATAGGTTGAATAAGAGTGGAGAAAGCGCAGACCCTTGCGGGACTCCACAAACTAAGGTACCTACTTCGGAGACCTGATCTGCTAACTGGATCCTCTGTGTCCTCCCTGATAAGAAGGCTGTCAGCCACTGGAGAGCTTGTTCTCTTATCCCGGACCTAGCTAGTCTGTCCAGGAGCAGTGCATGGTCGACAGTATCAAACGCCGCTGATAGGTCTAATAATATCAGGGCGCTTGGCTTTTTACTGTCGGCCATGCATCTGAGCTCATCCAGTACTGACAGCATTACTAGTTCCGTGCTATGGTGGGCACGAAACCCAGCTTGCCGCTCCTGGAGAAGATGGTGGGTTTCCAGGAGGGATGACAGGGATTTTAGTACATGTTGTTCTAGTACTTTTGATAAAAATGGCAGCTGGGAGATTGGCCTGTAGTTCTTCAAACTAGTTGGATCTGCTCCAGGTTTTTTTATCAATGGTTTGACACGTGCCTCTTTGAAGGTGGTTGGTAATGATCCAGTAGCTAGTGAAGTGTTCAAAAGCTCTAAGATCTGGTCCTCTAAGATCGGGATTGCTAATCGGAAGATATCGGGCAGACAGGGGTCAGCAGGGGAACCTGACTTGGTGGATGCTACTAGCTGTCTAAGGGAGGTAGCATCAATTTCAGGAAACCTAGTGATGATAGGGGTTGAGGAGTGTGAAGGAGACAATGGCAAGATGTGTATGACCGGGTTGTCTTTCTTGATGTCTGACAATATGGACGCTACTTTTTCAAGGAAATATCCCTGAAAGGTGTCACAGTTAATCAATGTGTCTACCTTTTCCTCCTTCTTACTTAGCTCCTTCAGAATTTGAAAGGTCTCTTTCTGGATGTTTGTGGCATTATTCATGCGTGTCTCAAAGTAGTCCTTCTTGGCTGAAATAATGAGCTTTTTATACAGTTGAAACGATGTTCTGTATAAATCCCTATCGGTGTCCTTTTTAGATTTCCTCCAGCATCTTTCGAGATAGCGAAGCTTTCTTTTTTGGTCTCGTAGGCTCTGGGTAAACCAAGGGGCTCCTTTTTCTGCACCCTTTATTTTTTGAGTTTTTTCAGGGGCTATCTCCTCAATGGATTGCTTGAGGGTGGTTGTTATCCTGTCGTAGTTTGAATCTAAGTTGATAGCGTCTGATGGAGTTATAGATATCTGTTTGTGTTTGGACAGAGCTTTGGTCAGGGTATCGGCGTTGACTTTTTTCCACTGACGCACTTTTTAGTTTTTAGTGGAAGTTTAGTCTGGGAGTTATGATACGGTATGTTGTATAAATTAGATGGTGGTCTGACCAAATGCAGGGTGTAATATTTGTGATGACCGCCGTTGGCATAGAGGACCAGATAAGATCAAGGATATGGCCCTTTGTGTGGGTTGGAGATTCCACAAGCTGTACCAATCCCACAGCGGTCATAGAGGTCTGCAATTTCTGAGCTAGCAGATCTTTGTCCCTATTATCCCAGTGGATGTTAAAATCACCGGTCACCAAGATGTTTTTATAACGTGTACATAGATCCGATATTATAGGGAAAAACGAATCATTGAACATTGAGGTGCTTTGAGGTGGGCAATATATTGTTAAGATAATGAAACAAGAGTTATTCATAGTGATTTTTATCCCTAGTAGGTCCACAGCATTTATGGTCTCCGTTAGGATTTTAGTTACCATAAGCTGGCTTTTAAAAATCGTTGCTACACCACCACCTCGGGTTCCCGCTGGTCGGTTATGCAAGACCATGTCATACCCGCTAGGAAGGGCGGCTATGATATCCGGGGAGGAGGTGTCACTCAGCCAAGTTTCGGTGAGTGTCAGGACATCGATGGTCTCGTCCTGTAGGAGGGTGAATATTTCTAGGTGATGTTTCTGTAAAGACCTAGTATTAAGGGTAGCTAACTTTAGAGGGGATGGCTGCCTGTAAATCATAGGACTAGGGATACGAAGAATATCATTTCTCTTGATGGTAGCGCATGTGGTAGGAGACAGACAGTACCTGTCGGATTTCAGTGCTAATAGATCAGATGAGGTATAGCAGGTACGTGTGCCAGAGTCCTTCAGCCCTAAGCCCGGTGGAGTGCGGACGGGTGCAGACGGGCAGGACTCTGGCCCGACTCCGGCGCAGATCCGGCGCGCCCGCTGATCGCGTCCGCTGCGCGGAGTCATCCCTGGCCGTTTTTATGACGGTGCAAATCGCGTCACGAAGCCCAACCCGACCCAAGATGGCCGCCCGAACCGGTGCCCTGCCCTCGGCGTCAATACTCGGCCGAGAGCAGGTCCGGAGCAAGAGGGGAGGGGGTGAGAAGGGGTCTGAAGCGCTACTGAGCGCTGGGGGTCACATCACAACAACACACCTTTTAAAACTCAGGTGGAGCGAAAGTGCAAAATGCAAGATGCAATCTTTAAAGACAATTAAAATTTAGAGGAAAGGCAAGAGACCTCCCGGCTTTCCGCCTCAGGAGGGTGAAAAATGCGTGCAGAGTCAGAAATTACCTGCACTCTCCCTCTCGTCCCTTTTATGACGCTGCAAATCGCGTCACGAAGCCCAACCCGACCCAAGATGGCCGCCCGAACCGGTGCCCTGCCCTCGGCGTCAATACTCGGCCGAGAGCAGGTCCGGAGCAAGAGGGGAGGGGGTGAGAAGGGGTCTGAAGCGCTACTGAGCGCTGGGGGGTCACAACACAACAACACACCTTTTAAAACTCAGGTGGAGCGAAAGTGCAAAATGCAAGATGCAATGTTTAAAGACAATTAAAATTTAGAGGAAAGGCAAGAGACCTCCCGGCTTTCCGCCTCAGGAGGGTGAAAAATGCGTGCAGAGTCAGAAATTACCTGCACTCTCCCTCTCGTCCCTTTTATGACGCTGCAAATCGCGTCACGAAGCCCAACCCGACCCAAGATGGCCGCCCGAACCGGTGCCCTGCCCTCGGCGTCAATACTCGGCCGAGAGCAGGTCCGGAGCAAGAGGGGAGGGGGTGAGAAGGGGTCTGAAGCGCTACTGAGCGCTGGGGGGTCACAACACAACAACACACCTTTTAAAACTCAGGTGGAGCGAAAGTGCAAAATGCAAGATGCAATGTTTAAAGACAATTAAAATTTAGAGGAAAGGCAAGAGACCTCCCGGCTTTCCGCCTCAGGAGGGTGAAAAATGCGTGCAGAGTCAGAAATTCCGTAGTCGAGTCGGCTGCTGATGAGGGCGTGGGTGACTGTTTTCCGAGTGTTCGTTGGGATCCATCTGTGGATTTTGCGGAGCATACGGAGGGCGCGGAAACATGCGGAGGAGACTGCGTTGACTTGGTTGGTTATGCTGAGCGTGGAATCGAGGATGATCCCTAGGTTGTGTGCGTGGTTGGTCGGTGTCGGGGGCGTTCCCAGGGAAGGAGGCCACCAGGAATCGTCCCAAACCGATGGGTTGGGCCCAAGGATGAGGATCTCCGTCTTGTCCGAGTTCAGCTTGAGCCGGCTTGCCTCCATCCAGTTGGCGACGGCCTTCATCCCCTGATGCAGGTTGGATTTGGCGATGAGGGGGTCCTTGGTGAGGGAGAGGATCAGCTGGGTGTCGTCGGCGTAGGAGATTATGTTGAGGTCGCGTAGTCTGGCGATGCGGGCGAGTGGGGCTATGTAGACGTTGAACAGCGTCGAGCTGAGGGAAGATCCCTGAGGGACGCCGCAGATTTGGTGGTTCCGGATTGGAACGGGGGGAGGAGGACTCTCTGGGTTCTGTCGGTGAGTAAGGAGGTGGTCCAGTCCAGGGCCTTGTTTTGGATCCCTGCATCGTAGAGGCGTGTGCGGAGAGTGTGGTGGCAGACAGTGTCGAACGCGGCGGAAAGGTCCAGGAGAATGAGGGCTACTGTCTCGCCGTTGTCGAGGAGGATTCTGATGTCATCTGTGGCGGCGATGAGGGCGGTTTCGGTGCTGTGGTTGCTGCAAAAGCCCCTAAGTTACTAATATGGCTCAGGAAGGGGAAGTGAGTTTAGGGTCTTGTCGGTAGGTTGGACCTTGACCAACATCTTCTTCACAACCCCTAATGTGGGCATGGCTAGGAGTAGACAATTCTAAAGTTATGTTTCCAATAGTTTTCTGAAGCACAAGTAATTGGCTATTACGTAGGGCCCCCTAAGGTGTTCGAGATCCGCTCGAACCTGCAGGGAGGGTTAAAGTGCCCCAGTCCTCCTGTACGAGCCAGCGCTTTAAATGGGCAGGTACTGTATGGTACTGAGTGCCTGCACTTCTTTAATTTGAAAGAGAGAGTACCTACACTTCTCAGCACTGCTTCAATACATTTAATGGTAGAGCAGTGTTACTTCTCTGGGAGAGTACCTGCATGTCTCAGCACTGCTGTAATACATTTAATGGGAGAGTACCTGCACTTCTCAGCACTGCTGGAATACCTTTAATGGGAGAGTACCTGCACTTCTCAGCACTGCTGGAATACCTTTAATTGGAGAGCACCTGTACTTCTCAGCATTGCTGTAATACATTTAATGGGGCTGTACCAGTACTTCTTTGGGAGAGTATCTACACTTCTTAGCACCGCTACAATACCTTTAATGAAAGAGCAGCTGTAGTTCTCTGGGAGAGTACCTACTCTTCTCAGCTCTGCTGCGATACCTTTAATGGGAGAGTACCTGCACCTCTCCAAAGCAAACAAGTGGTCTAGCTAGTGAGTACCAGCACTTCTATATTTTCATTTAAAGCACTGGTAACAAGCTCTTTAACATTCAAAAGGGGAGGCTGATGCTTTTCACCTGAACTCTAATATTTGCACTTTATAGAGTGTGCACTTTTCGGATACAGCAGCGAGTTATTGTAACGCTCATTTGTCTCACTTCAAGCAAGCGTCAAAGCGTTTTATCTCTTGTATAAACTGGATGTATGTGTAGGAGCATCTGAGGGGGTGAAGAGGTGAAAGTGAAACTTAATGGTTCTTATGCCCAGCTCACTACTCAGAGATTTCTGAGCTGGCTTTGTTTTGGTAAACAATGCAACTAGAAGATCACACACTTCCATGAAGAAGAAAGTTCGAGATCACAGAATGAAGTCCTGGAGTTGGTAAAGGTTTCTTGGGAGGATAAGCTCAGTGGGTTTGTGACCGGCAGCAGCTTCCAGTCTCCCTGTCCCTCACTCCCCATTCAGCAGGCTCGGCAGTGTTTGTGTCACATGACCCCGCTCCTGTCCTGGAAACCAGACTGGAACTGGCTAAAGTGCTGTCAACGACCAATCAAGTGCAAGTACAGGGGGCCTCATTTATGAGGCTTTGCGTCACTTTTACGCCGCCGGTGCGTCACTTTTTGTGGCGTAACAAATGCGCCTTGTTGCGCCATATTTACAAAGTGACGTATCTAGGTAGATGCGTCACTTTGTAAACCCCTGCACCACATTATACCTGTGCCAGGTATAATGTATGCAAAGAGGGCGTATTGACGCAAGGAAGGGTCGTAGAAGTGACGCAGTGAAATCTATGAGATTTCACTGCGTCACTTTTAGGACGCCGTTGCATCAAAATCTTGCGCCTGCCTCACAGCAGGCGTAAGACTGATGCAGGCCCTTTCACATGGGGCTTGCCCCATGTGAAAGGACGCATTGCTGGAGTTGCATCACTTTTGTGACACACTCCAGAAATGCGTCACTTTTGCGCTTACAGATACGTCAGAAATACTGACGTATCTGTAACTCCTTGCGACATGATGCGTCATACATTAAATCTGACGCATCAGGAATGTCGCAAGGAGTGCGCACTGAGAAGTGACGCATCGCTGCTTTCACGCAGCGATGCGTCATTTCTCATAAATGAGGCCCAGGGAGTGGAGGGGGGGGGCTTGGAGGGTAAGGGGGCATCTGCGCTGGAGAATGAAGTCTATCAAGGGGGCAAGATAACGAGGGCCAGTGAGCCCGTGGGCAGAGCAATTCTGAATATGAGAAAAGAAACCGAGCAACAAAAAAAAAGAAGCATTGGTAATGCATTGGTTTCGCCTATGTGCTGACTTATAAGCTTTTTTTAATCAATCACCATCCGCGTCGACATTTGTGGAGGAGTCTTCGCTAAAATTAACAAAGAGTGATTTATAACTTTTTGTGACACAAGAGAGTTAAAGAAAAGGCCCTTTTGACTCAGTGTATACTTTTGACTACCTCGAAGTGGATCACCTTGAATCAATGGGTAATTACCATATCTAGAGATAATATTGTGGGTTATTGGTAACGTAGAGTGTTTCAGCAAGGTTTGTATATATTATATGTATTTTCGTATGTCGAGCAATTTATTTGTCTGTAGATCGGTCCCATGTTGTATGTGTGCCTCAAATTGACTTAGGTTAAAATTACAGAAGTACTAATGACTGGAACTAGAGCAATTGGATGCTCCCTGTGTTATAAATAAATATTTACATATTAGTGCCCCCAATTGCTTTTGTACATGCAGGCAAATCCTAACAAGCAGTGCAGGTGAAACCTAAAAAATGTAAGGGTCACTCTCCCCACCTTTGTGGGCGTTTCACCACTAACACAGCACTGCGCATGTATATGTATATGTATATGCTGTGTTCTGCTGTCAATAGGCTGCCAAACATTACCCCTCCTAATCAGGGGGCAGATTTATGAGGCCCTTGTGCTCCTTGGCCTGCACACAGATGTTAGCTCCATGGAGCACAGCTTCACAGATGTGTTTCACTGTCTACAGCAGCAAAGGCCAGGAGAATCACCAGCCCATGTTGGATACTTATATTTTTTATTATACGTAAATGCGTGTGTCACTCTCTCGATTGTGACATTCCAAAACTGCTGACTCGCTAGGCAGCTTGTTTTCCTCAGTCCGCAACCTTCTCACTTTTGTATTATTCACCCTTTTTTACAAGTTTAAATATCATTCACATGTTTTGTATCATTCCAGACGCAGCATTTTACTTCACTTACCTTGTGCAATAAAAAATAACATAAGGAAAATAAACTTCTATTATATAACTTTGTTACCTAACATGGAAAATAACATTTTAAAAAGACAAATGAAAATAACGTCATTTACAAAACCAAGGGGCATATTATCAAGGGGGTTTAAAAGCCAAGAAAGCGGAGATAAAATTATCTCCCTATTACCTAGCTGTCGCTAACACCAGTTAGCGACAGCTAGTAGGAGATAGCGACCATCTTGGGCCCCACTTTGCATGTCAGTGATATTTATCACTAATGACATGCAAAGTGAGTGTGCCAAGATGTTAGCGACTGGAAACAGTCGCTAACATCGCTATCTCCTATTACCAACTTTTGGAGATATTCGCGCTATCTCCAAAAGCTAACACCTGCCCTGAGCAGTTCTTAGCCATGTTATCCAATGGGAGGTGGATAACATGGCTAAGAGCATTAGCTCGGTAATGCATGAATATCGCTGACTTTTCAGCGATATTTATGCATTGCGGCCGTTTTTTATCGCATTTGCGATAAACCTTGGTAATACCAAGGTTTATTTGCGATAAAAATAGCCGCAGCTGAGCGACACATTTTTGTCTCTAACCAAGCCATAGCTATTGCTTGATAATATGCCCCCAAAAGCTCTAACAAATGCGAGAACGTTCGCATTGCAAATGTCTGTGTGTGTGTGTGGGGGGGGGGGGAGAGAGAGAGAGAGAGAGAGAGAGAGAGAGAGAGAGAGAGAGAGAGAGAGAGAGAGAGAGAGAGAGAGAGAGAGAGAGAGAGAGAGAGAGAGAGAGAGAGAGAGAGAGAGAGAGAGAGAGAGAGAGAGAGAGAGAGAGAGAGAGAGAGAGAGAGAGAGAGAGAGAGAGAGAGAGAGAGAGAGAGAGAGAGAGAGAGAGAGAGAGAGAGAGAGAGAGAGAGAGAGAGAGAGAGAAAAAATATACACTGGGGAGGGGGGGGTTAAACGTGGTCGCCAATTACCAGGCGCAGTACCATCAACTGTCACTAGAGGGTAGGCTGGCTGAAAACAACCTGCTGTTCTTTGCGGCAATTTGCATACCCAGAAGCCACTGCAGAGCCACAATCACTTCCGTTTCATGGAAATGAGTAAAAACAGCCTTTTTAAGCTTTTAAAAGCAGAAGTATGTTTATGATTATATATGTTTTGGTAAAATGGCATTATATTTAAACATGTCATTATATTTATTTAGTCGCCGTTATTTTCATGTTATTTATATTACGAGGGTCAGGAAAAGCTGGTATATACGTACATTTATATTCATTTTACCTGTGTTGTGAAGTTGAAGTTCATTGCACTGCGTGTGGCATTGATAATCGACATACAATATAATTTTTGGAGGATCTCAGGAAGATCCATTTCAAAGTTAAGAATAATCTGCACAAGTATTTTATCATTATAATGCTGTTTCAAATAGTGTGTGATGAAAATGAAATTTTCAGTCAAAGCGTAGCTGAAACTTTGGGTAGTTAAATTGTTTAACACATGGGGGCAGATTTATGAGGCCCTTGCGCCACATTTACGCCGCTGTTGCGTCACGCAAGGCGGCGTAAACGTGGCGCATCCCTACGAACGATTTACAACGTGACGCATCTAGGCAGATGCGCCACGTTGTAAAGCCCTGCGCCGCTTGTGGGCGTTCCGGCGCAGGGTGGGCGTTCCGGGGCAGGTGCGCCTCGCAAAAGTGGCTGAGTGAAATCTATAAGATTTCACTGAGTCACTTTCAGGCCAATGCTGCGTCAAAAGCCTGCACCTGCTTGAAGCAGTCGTAGGTCTTGATGCAGCATTGGTCAGATAGGGCACCCCCGAGCCTTGCTGGAGCTGCGTCGCGCTTGCGACACAATTCCAGCAATGCGCCGCCTTTACGGCACAGATGCGTCACGCATCTGTGCCGTTTTTGCCCCATGGTGCGCCGCATTGTAAATGCGGCGCACCATGGGTGGCGGAGCTGTGGCGCACTGTGGCGCACATTAACTGGCGCATCCCTGGGGATGCGCCAGTTAACATAAATCTGCCCCCTGATTTTTATCGAACGCAGTTCAAGGGGAAGGACTGACAAGCGCCTCGTTGAATCAGCAGGACATGCAAGGCTTCTTGACGCTAGAGGTCGAGCACTAAAAAACAAGCACAGTCACCGACAATTTTAAATCATTAGAAACAGATATTTCTGGTTCATAGTGACCAGAGTACTCTGTGCGGGACTCCACGGGCTCCTAGTGTCAGCCTCTGGTATTGCACCCACGGTGTATATAAAGCGCGGTGCCTGGCGGAGGTTATTAGGGCCCCCTAGTGACCACTTGTTGTCCTGCGCCCTTGTACTTTGTGAGAGCCTCCTATTCCTACTGGACCTGTAGTCAGTTTTGCCAGATTTTGAGACCTATCCAAAACCTAAAGACACGACCAGTATCGGTCCAACGCAACCCTAAATTGCAAATCTCTAATTGTGCAAAAACATACTTCAAAAATAGTTCTAAATTCTATCAATGGCCGCCGGCACCAATCTGGGGAAGCGTGGTGGGCATGGGTGTCGCCCCTGTGTCTCTCCTCTAGGTCCCAACTCCGCTGGTACCGAACAGGAACCAAGAAGTACCCAGGCTCCCCTGACCAATCACAACGCTGCAATGCAGCGTTGTTATTGGTCTGAGCTCCATGGATCTGCGCTCAGCCAGGGAATGTGAACCTGGGTATGTTCTCCATGCACGCCGTAATGCAGCCTGCATTGAGAACATGTGAAGTGCGCATGACTGTTTTAGCCGGCACCAGAGGGCCGGGCAAACAGTCACTGCGCACTTGGGGGCAGATTTACAAGAAACTGATGCATCTGTAGAGATGCGTCAGTTTGCCTGTGCCAGCCTGCGATACCCTTGCACCACCATGAATGCTCCGTATTTATAATACGGCGCACCGTGGCGCAAGGATTGACAGATGCGTCAGAAATTCTGACGCATCTGTTGTTCCAAAAATCACGCATTGCTGGAGTTGTGTCACAAGCACAACACAACTCCATCAATGCTTTTGAGGCCTATTCTCACTACACTGCATCACTTCTTAAGCCTGCATCAAGCAGGCGTAAGGTTTCGACGCAGTGGCATCCTAGAAGTGATGCAGTGAACTCTTGTAGATTTCTCTGTGTCTCTTTTACAGGGCTTTCCTGCGTGGGAACGCCCACCCTGCATGCATTATACGTGACGCAGGTATACTGTGACGTAGGGCTTTACAACGTGACGCATCTCCCTGTTGGACCTCCCTGGAGTCCTAGATTTGCGGCAGTGCCTGTCAGGCACCGCCATAGGGATTACTATATACCTCTCGACCGGGAATTCTATGGCGGTCAACCCTGGGCCAGGGACATAGGCACCATAGGTGCCCCCCTACATATCCCTACAACTTGTGGTAGTCACCGCATGGTGCCTGCCATGTAGTGCAGGGATATGTGTGAGGTGTCTGTTTTGGCTTGCGACGGGTGCTGCAGGGCATAGCACCAAGGAATGTCCGTCGCGTCCTAATTTGCCCTGTGGGATGGGCGCCTCATAGGCTGGCAGTCCCAAATGCGATCGGATGGCGGACCGACATCCTAATTACCCCATAATTCCTTCTTCAAAACACACAAATCCATTTATTGTAGCCTTAAAAAATCTGACAAATCTAATATCTCAGTGATATGTCCAAGTATAACCCATAATGAAGAAATATCAGAGGCCTCATTTATGAGAAATGACGCTGCGTGAAAGCAGCGATGCATCACTTCTCAGTGCGCACTCCTTGCGACATACCTGATGCATCATATTTACTGTATGATGCATCATGTCGCAAGGAGCTGCAGATACATCAGTATTTCTGACGTATCTGTTAGCGCAAAAGTGACGCATTGCTGAAGTGTGTCACAAAAGTGACGCAACTCCAGCAATGCATCCTTTCACATGGGGCAAGCCCCATGTGAAAGGGCCTGCGTCAGTCTTATGCCTGCCATGAGGCAGGTGCAAAATTTTGACGCAATGGCGTCCTAGAAGTGACGCAATGAAATCTTATAGATTTCACTGCTTCACTCATGCGAGTCTTTTTGCGGGGATCGCCCCCCCACATGCATTATACCTGACGCAGGTATAATGTAGCGCAGGGGTTTACAAAGTGACGCATCTGCTTAGATGCATCACTTTGTAAATAGTGCGCAACAGGAGGCATGTTTTACGCCACTGATGCGTCACAAAAAGTGACGCTTTGGAAGCGCAAAACTGACGCAAGTCCTCATAAATGAGGCCCCTGGCATTTAATGCTCCCCTGTCTGTGCCCCATCCACATTTTAACTTCCAGGGTTACTAAATTGAGTGTATGAATAAACGTTTGTAAAGTATATATCTTGTGGAAAGAGCTGTGACACATAGGAGAGTATGGGAAATGCTAACAAAACTGCACTGATTAATAAGTATCTTAATATTAGGGCACTGTTAGCTAGGTGTATATATCATAGTAAGCTACGGGACATGTTTGAGTTACATTTAACACCTAGGTGGGTAGAGGTTGAACAACTTCTAGGATGCTGTCTACAGCTGCCTCTTCCTTTTAGGTAATAGTAAACTATGTGAAACATTTTAATGCTGCCAAACCTTTTATTCTATTTAATCAACTGCAAAACTATATTCCAGACGCATTTGTGAAGAAGTTCAAATGAACAGTGGACAGTTTCACTTTCTGTAACAAAATATTGAAGATTTCAAGAAAAACAAACTAGTCAAAAAATGTAAAAGCATGGCAGACCCGTCCTTGCATATAAAAATATTAATGGGCAGCACAAATTTATGACAGTCAGGCCCCGATTTACTAGGATATTGTATCGTTATGCAGCGTAGCCCTGCTTCAAAATCCATATTGGCATTTACTCAGCCATGAGCAGTCGGTTTGCATGGCTTTGCATTGTTTACTAAAACCAAAGTAATGCAAGGCATTGTGCTGCGTTACTTTGCCCTGCCTTATGTTACTTTGTGCTGGGTAGGTGGTACATGGGTGGAGTAAGAGCTTTCCTGTACATGTACAAATGTATTTTGATGCAAACCCAGATTTACAAAGACTTATAAACCTGAATAATGTCCTAACTGACAGAGCGTGATGTATTCTGCACTACACATAAAGGAACAAATAACCTTTTAGGATTGCTTTTGTGCAGGAAGGTATCCTTTCTTGCCTGTGTTAAAACAACCCTGCCTGTAACACTGGCACCTTTGCAGCATGGCACAAGTGTGCCTTCGTTGGCAGTGCACCAGCACAAGGAGAGAGCAAAAATGCACCATATCTTTGGAGATATGGCACATTTCTGCTCTCTCCCTTTCACACATAGCAAAACAGCAAGTTGTCTTGCTGTCTTGACTTGCATGAATTTCAGTATATCTGCCCAACAATTCTTACTTGCTCCGGAAAGATGTAATATTGTACAAGTCCAATGTCAGTCAGAGAGATTTAAAGACTGAGGGGCATATTATCAAGGGGGTTTATCTCTGCTTTTTTGGCTTTAAAAGCCAAGAAAGCGGAGATAAAATGATCTCCCTATTACCTAGCTGTCGCTAACACCAGTTAGCGACAGCTAGTAGGAGATAGCGACCATCTTGGTCCCCGCTTTGCATGTCAGCAAAATTTATCACAAATGACATGCAAAGTGGGCGTGCCAAGATGTTAGCGACTGGAAACAGTCGCTAACATCGCTATCTCCTATTACCAACTTTTGGAGATATTCGCGCTAAGCGCGAATATCTCCAAAAGCTAACACCTGCCCCTGAGCAGTTCTAAGCCATGTTATCCAATGGTAGGTGGATAACATGGCTAAGAGTATTAGCTCGGTAATGCATGAATATCGCGGACTTTTCAGCGATATTCATGCATTTCGGCCAATTTGTATCGCTTAGGAGATAAACCTTGATAATAGCAAGGGGGTATATTATCAACAACTAGCGATAATTTTTGTCTCTAACTTGTTTAGAGACAAAAATTATCGCCGCACATCGGCGATTTTTATCGCAGATAAACCTTGCTATTAGCAAGGTTTATCGCAAATGCGATAAAAAACGCCCGCAATGCATGAATATCGCTGAAAAGTCAGCGATATTCATGCATTATCGAGCAAATGCTCTTAGCCATGTTATCCACCTCCCATTGGATAACATGGCTAAGAACTGCTCAGGGCAGGTGTTAGCTTTTGGAGATATTCGCCCTTAGCGCAAATATCTCCAAAAGTTGGTAATAGGAGATAGCGATGTTAGCGACTGTTTCCAGTCGCTAACATCTTGGCACGCCCACTTTGCATATCATTAGTGATAAATATCACTGACATGCAAAGTGGGGCCCATGATGGTCGCTATCTCCTATTAGCTGTCGCTAACTGGTGTTAGCGACAGCTTGGTAATAGGGAAATAATTTTATCTCCGCTTTCTTGGCTTTTAAAGCCAAAAAAGCGGAGATAAAACCCCTTGATAATATACCCCAAGGTTCCTAAGCGATAAAAATCGCTGCAGCTCGGCGATAAAAATATTGCCGCTAAGCCAACATAGCGATAATTATCGCTAGTTGTTGGTAATATGCCCCTGAGAGAGCTACCCTGTCCGCCAAACTGATTTTTTTTTTTTTTGAAACGTAGTTTATTGGTTTTTCATACAAAACATACATGGATCTTTGTGTGATACTTATCGTCACATCCCAGGAAAAAGATCAAACAATAGCCCCCCATCAGGTATACAATATATGGTATGACGATACGTTGGCTGCCACAGTCAATGCTACAAATGTAGCAGGACCCTTGATAACTTGGCCCTTACGTTTAGCCCTATAAAACTGTAACTTCCCTCCCCCCTCCCTTGTGTCCCACCACCTACTCAAACAGCCGTATCCGAACCCTGTAACTATGCTTTCCCAGGAATAGCGATGTGTTAAGTTACGTGATGTGCCCAGTTTGTTCTGGCTCAGCTCCCCCCATCCGTGTTGTGCTCCTCCCCTGTGTCATGTGGCTCGTGGTCTCGTAGTGTCAGCACTAGTGCTTCCCATGCAGTCGCTGCCTCCAGTGCCTTAACGTCATTACGCCTGCGCGCCATTTGAAATCTTAATGCGCTTTCACTGGTGGCCCATTTTAGGAACTCGCCTTTCCATCTTTTACTAGTGCGACCTACGGTTGCCCTCCAATGTTTCGTTATTTCCCACTTTGCTAAAAGAAGTCCCATATCTATGAACTTGCTCGTAATCTTGTTCTTGGGCGTGTGTGGGAACCAGTGCAGTATACAAACGGCCATATCGAACTGCAGCTGCCTCTCTGTCACCTCATTCAGGGTATCACCCACTCCCCTCCAGTAGTGTCCCACCGCTGGGCAAGTCCATAGCATATGGTCGAGTTCCGCCCCCTCTCCCAAACATCTGGGGTATGCCGCCTCTTCCACCCCAAAGTATTTTCGGATCTTCCCGGGCGTCAAATATGCTCTGTGGAGAATGTAGAAATGCACCAATTGGAATTGTGCGTTCCTTGTGCTCTTCCAGGCTCGACGCACTATCTGTGCCCAGGCTGTCGCGGGGATGTCTTTGCCTAAGTCAGTTTCCCACTTCCCTTTGAGTGCATTTAAGGGCGGCAGGTTTTCGCGGTGCATTCTAGCGTACAGGCATGTAACTGCCTTAAAGGTCCCAGCCGCCATCATGGTGTACTGGCAGGCCATGGTTGTCTTAGGTTCTAGCAGCCCCACTTTCCAGTTCGCCTGCATTGCTCTAGTGATCGCAGCATGTAGCAAGAATCCTCCCCTCGGCAAATCAAACCTCTCTTGGAGGGTGTGGTAGGGTAATAACGCCCCGTCTTCGTATAAATCCCCCAGTACTTGCAACCCTGCCTCCTCCCAGATTTGTAGCTGTGACCAATCGCCGCCGTGCGGTAACGCCGTTACCATCCCAAGCGGTATCTCGGGCACATACGGGTGAATCACTCCCGCCCTGCGTTGGGAGCGATTCCAACAGAGTCTAAACGTCTTTTCTTCAGTGAGAATGTCCCTGAGGTCTAGTCTCTGCTGCAAAGCTATGTACGCAAGGACGTGGCGCGGCGTTCCTTCCCCTCTCTTGTGTTCTGGGCCACGGAACACCCTCGCTATTTCCTGCGTAAAGATCTGCAGTTGGGCTGCTAAATAGTAGAACTCGAAGTCTGGGACCGCCAGTCCACCCTCATCCTTAGGTCGCATAAGCGTCGTCTGCGCTACCCTACATCTGCCCGAACCCCAGAGAAACAGTACCACTAAAGACTTCAGTAATTTAAAGGTGGAACTGGGTATCCACACTGGAAGCGTTCTGAAATAATATAGGAGACGTGGGAGCGCTACCATTTTCAAGAGGGATATGCGGCCTGTCACTGATAGCGGGAGGGTGGCCCAAAAGACCATACTGCCTTTTAATGCCCTTATGCCGCGGCCCACATTACCCTCCAGCATGTCCGCCGTTGTGTGATAGACGTACACCCCTAGGTATTTCAAGCAGGTGGGCTCCCAGCTTATTTCCTGACTCGTATTTGGCCTGGTCTTCCCCTGTCGCACTGGGAATATACATGTCTTGGACCAATTCACTTTCAGGCCCGAGATTCCTCCAAATTTCGAGAGTAATCTCTCCGCCCCTGTCAGTGCCCCTTCTGCATCTTCAAGGAATAATAATAAGTCATCTGCATAGACTGTTGTCCGTCTCTGCTGCCTAGGCCTCCGTAATGGTTACCCATCCGGATCTCGACCGCGAGGGGTACTATCGCCAGGGCGAATTGCAATGGGGATAATAAGCACCCTTGCCTAGTCCCTCGCTCTACCGGATATTGGGGTGATATCAGCGATCCTATTCTTACTCTGGCCACCGCCGAGGTATATAATACTTTCGTCCATTGCATATATCCCTCGCCTAACCCAAAGCGTCTCAAGACTTTGTATAAGTACTCTCACTCTAAGCTATCAAAAGCATTCTCAATGTCTATTGATAATACCAGCGGTGTTTACGTGTCCTGGTGGTCGTCATCTAAAAGTCGGATCAACCTCCTGATGTTCGCGGCTGTGTTCCGCGTTGGTATGAAACTGGCCTGGTCTTCATGGACCAGTGCGGTCCTGTGTTGCAGTAGTCGGGCCGCCAAAATGCTACTTCGGATCTTATAGTCGGTGGTCAACATCGACAGCGGTCTGTATGAGGCCGTGTTCCCACTCTCCCTCCCCGGCTTCAGCAATGGTATCACCAGCGCTTCGCGCATTGATTGGGGTAGGTGGCCCGTCTCTTTGGCCTCTTTATATACTTCTTGGAGCCTCGGCGCCAACAGGTCTACATATTTTCCATAAAACTCTATGGGTAACCCATCTAGCCCCCGGTGTTTTATTGCGGGCCATACGTTTAATGGCGCCCCGAATTTCCCCCAGTTCCATCTCTTTCCCCAGGTCTTCTGCCTGTTCTCTGTCTAGTCTTGGGAGGTCCAGCTCGTCTAGGAAAGTGTCGCTAAAGGGGCTCCGATCTCTATTTTACTTTTATAGAGATCCTCATAATATCGCTTGAAACACTGCATAATGTCGTTTTGGGTGTAGGTCATTCCATCCTCCTCACTCTCTAAAGCCAAGATAGAGGAGGTTCTCTTTGTGGGTTGGCCAGCCAGGCTAGCAATGTACCTGCCTTGTCTCCCTCTGCATGCACCCTCATCGTGTAGTCCCTGTGGTCAAAACAGCGCAAGCGCTCCACTTCCACCGCTACCGCTTCTTTGGCTGCACTAATCTCTTCCTGTAGGTCAGGGCGGCCAGGTCTCGCCACTTCAGCCTCTCGTAGTTTAGTTTCAGCTTTATCCAGATCTTCCTGGAGCACCTTCCGTACACCTGCATGCTTCCCTATACAGAGCCCCCTGACGACCACCTTAAAGGCGTCCCATTCAATCGCCCTCGACATGGCTGTGCCAGCGTTGACTGTGAAATATTGTGTAATCCCCTCTTCAAGCGCCGCATGGAAAAGTGGGCCGTCTAACGTTTCAGGCCGTAGTTTCCAAGTAGGGACACTCGAGACCCCAACCATCCATTCCATGGAGACTATAAGGGGGTTATGATCTGAGATCGTTCTGGAGAGATATTCGGTTCGCACAATAGTGGGCAGTACTGCGGGGAGCACAGCACCGCATCGAGTCTAACGTGCAGCTCATGCATGCCAGAGAAATAGGAGTAATCTCGATCTCTCAGGTGGTGCGCGTGCCAGGCGTCTATCAATCCCCAACGCACTTGCCAATCCAGTCTGCCTTTGGTCAAACGGTGTATTGGGGAGTCTGCCAGAGGAGGGTGGGATCTATCCAGCGAGACATCCGCTACAGAGTTGAAGTCCCCCCAGCACAATGGGACCCGCCAGGTATTGCGCTAGAGCACCAGACAACTTCGTCATGAGGTTTAGCTGATCAGTGTTGGGTGCATATACACTGAATATAGGGCGATATCCCTGCCTCTGAGCCTCCCCTCAATCGCTACGTATCTACCCTCTGGGTCAATTGTCTGCCTAGTCAATTGAAAATGAACACCCGCCCTAATCCAAATCAGTGCTCCTCTAGCGAATGCGGAGTAGGTGGTGTTGTATACTTGGCCCCTCCATCTGCGCTGCAGCGCTATCCCCTCGACTTTTGTTAAGTGTGTTTCTTGGAGTAGTGCTATATGTACCCCCCTTCGAACCAGATAAGCATGAATCTTGTGTCGCCTCATCATAGTGTGCAGCCCCCTCACATTCCAGGTTATACATCTCAAATTATTTGAAGCAGCCATTTTCCCAAAGCATTCTATGGGATCGAAAACATTTCTCTGCTGCTCCATAGGTGGTGGTCCCTCCCCAGTGTCCCCCCAACTGTCCCAATCCTCCCACCCCCGCAAGAACAGGTCCTAGTGTTTCCCACCTAGTCCCCATCCAAACCATGACTTCCGTCATTCAACTGCTAAGCCCAACAGCAGTCCCTGCTTATGGGCATTGAGGGGGTGCTGGACACCAACGGGTAGCCACCCCAATTCCTCCAGCTCGCATTGACCAACCGGGCCCTGTAGAGCCAAGCCCCCCTGTTCTCCCCTCTCCCCCCAATCAGCCTAGAGTCAATTAGTTCCAATGGCGGGTGTCCAGGGGCCACCATCAGCTATCGGTCTATAGGTCGGCTGTTTAGCCTGGCTCATCTACCTCCATTTCGACATGTCTCTGCTCACCCCCTTTTTCCATCTCTCCTCCCTCCACCCATCAAACCTGCTGTGGAGGGACCATCAATGTCAAGGCGGTGTTCTATACACTGTCTCATAGTCGCTTCAGCTGGCGTCCAGCATATCATCTGCTGTGGCTGGCGTAACCGGCGGGAGGTGCGTGCTGTCTGCCTCAGATTGCCCTTCATCCGAGCCTTCTTCGCCGATGTCTGAGTCTGCTTTCTCCGGAGAGTGGTGCCTGTGCGGGCTCGACAAAGCCATTATCGCCTCTAGTGCATCCCTCCGTTCCGACTCTGCTTGCTGCGATAGTGGCCCTCTAGGACTTCCCTGGCGACGTTGTTGTCTTCTCGATCTTCTCTGCTGCTGGAACTCCGTGGGGCTCCGCGCCTTGCGGTCAGTACCATCCTTTTCCGCTCTATAGAGTTCCAACCATGCGCAGACTTCTTCCGGTGTGTCAAAGAAGTTTGTCGAGCCATTAACAATGATGCGCAATTTAGCCGGGAATAGCAGCGAGTATTGGAGCCCCTCCGCCCGCAATTCTCTTTTAATAGCCAAAAAGGAGGATCATTTCTGTTGTGTTTTGTAGGTATAGTCCGGGAAAAGGTTCACCTTATTGTTTCCCACTTGATATGGCCCATACATGCGCGCTCTCTGGAGCAGAAGGTCTCTGTCCCGGTAGTGCAGCAGCCTCGCCACCACCGGCCTCGGGGGTCGCCCTTGTTGTGGAGGCCTAGCAGGCACCCTATGGGCCCTCTCCAGAGTGTAGAATGACGACAGGCCCTCAGGAGCCACCTCCGTCTTGAGCCATTCCTCCAGATATTTCATCATATCCGTACCCTCCGTTTTTTCGGGCAGCCCTACTATGCGGACATTGTTCCGGCGATTTCGCCCTTCTGCCTCCTCCGCCCTGTTTTCTAGTGCTCCCACTCGGTCAAGGACATCAGACATAGTAGACATAAGGGCAGTATGTACCGGGACCACAGTCTGTAGTGTATTTTCAACCTCCGTGACTCTGTCCACCAGTTTGCCGTGGTCCGCTCGCAGAAGGCCAAGCCCTGTCGCGACTTGCGCTATATCTTGCCGCAGCGTTGTCTTGGTGTCCACTATCGCTGCCAAGATTTTTTCCAGCTGCAGTTTCAGCTGTGGGTCGCGCGGTTGATCCTGTTCGTCTTGCTCACCATGCCCTGACAATTCCGTGTCGGACTGTTGTTGGGCCCCTTCTTTCTTGCCTCTCGGTTTCCCCATAGTGCGCTTCTGTGGGAGTAGGTCTTTCCACTCTGCGTGCGATTTGAGGATTATTAGGGTCTCACCTCTTAGAAGGGGCCTGTCATGTGTTTTCTCCTTGGGCAGGCTGGCGGACCGCACTCCTCCAACCAGCTCCCGCTCAGCCCTGTGTTATTGCAACTCTCGGGCTCCCTCGGACTCCCCTCTGTTACGTTGCTGGCGCCGGTCAATTCCCTCCACACCTACCTAATGTCCTTCGTGCGTGATTCTCTGTGGGTTGGTAAGTAGACTTTCCGGCCTCTCCCTCACCCCTCCAGTCTGCAGGAAATAACACCGTGAGGTCAGGGAGCGTGGAGGACTCTCACGCCCTGCGGGGCAGCAGTCAGGGGGAGTCGGCCAGCTGCCGCGTGTCTCTATGTTGTGGGGCGTCGCCCAGGTGCGAGGGTGCCGTGCAGTCATCCCCCTCTGTTCATTCAGTACTGCACACTAGTTTTTTGCGCAGGTCCTAGCCGACTGCACTATGGTGGGCCCAGGTCTTTTGAGGCCAGTTACTCGATCCTCCGACCCCCAGAGCACTCAGGGCGTTCAGATCGTTCAGTGCTCACTCCCCCAGGGAAGTGTCGAGGTCTTCTGGCTCAGCAGCCGCCCCCCCCGCTTGCGCGTAGGAGCCACCCTTGTAACTAGGCAGAAGCGCCGCTCTCAGGTTCCACGGCCGGGGGCAAAATGTCCAGTGCAGCTCAGAACAGAGCGCTGAAGCCGGGGACGGAAGAGGTCGAAAATGGCCAGTCCACTTATGGAGCAAACTGAGGAAAGTCCTGCGGGCAGACGCCAGTGGCCGACCTCTAAATACGGTTAAATAATGCCTCCAGAGACTAGGGAATCATGTGAGTCTTAGTGGCTTAATGGAAAGTACCAGGACGTAAGTCACAAGGGGCTCAGGTGCCGCCTCCGGCTCGCGCCCGGCCGCAGCTCACCTCACTGATGCCACTGGTGCTAGACCTCCAAAGTCCGTTGGGCCCAAAGCAGCACCAGGGTCTCCAGCGTCTCTCGAGCCAAGAGCAGGTGCAGATCCATCTTCTCGCAGGTTCTCAGCGCAGGAGTAAGCCCAGATGACAGGGCACCACAGTGTTCAGGGTGCCTCAATCGCAGTGTAGGGGAGCGCTTATTGGCGGTCTCCTGCCCTGTGTCCCATCGTCTGTCGCAGCCCCTCTCAGTTTGGGCCGTCCACCATTTTCGGGCTCCGTTGTTCTGGTCAGCCGCCAGTCAGGGGGAGGTCCGCTCCCCGCACGCCCACCGCTGGCGGTGCAGTGTCCGTGCTCCGGCTGTCACAGCTGTTCTGTCCGCCGATTGCTGGCGCTCCGAGGGTCTCCGGCTTTCGCCGTACTCAGCGTTCCGCCATTTTGGGCTACGCGGCTGTAACCTCCCCGGCCAGGCTCTCCGCCACTGTAACTCGAGTCGGTGACCTCAAATCGCTCCGAAACCGCCGTCGGGTGGGCTCAGCCCCTCATCACCCATGTGGGTAGGTTTGGGGACCCAGGGTGATCGTTCAACAGGATAATTACAGGCTCGGTTGTGGAGCTTAATCTCCACTACGGCCCCTCGTGGCGGGATGCCTGGCTTTCACCCTGTGGACACCCTGCCGGGGTTTCTCACAGGGGAATACCAGGACGGGTTTCCTAAGCAAGCGCCAGGATGCCCTTTGGGTGACAGGTTTGCGCTATATAAGTACACCTACATTTACATTTACATTTACAGCTCACAAGTTAGGCGGCCATCGTCCGCGGCTCCAAGCTCTGCCCCCCCCCCACTGTCCGCCAAACTGATGGCCCACCTGCCCTAGGTTAGGAGGACCACCACCATTCATTGACAGAGCCACCCATGGCTCAGTTGATGGAAAGCTTCCTCTGTTGGGCCAACACAATAGGGGCTGTCAGTGAAGGGGTATTTGCCTCCCATCCTATTTAGGGTGATGTGTGTGATGCCCTTTTTTCTGTCTATCACTGCTATGTGGAAATGTACCCAAAAGTGAGCACACTGGTGCATGGTCACCCTCTCGTCCACGGGTCCAAAGACCAACAAAATAGAAATTAGACACTCGAGTTGAAATAAAATAACAAGTTTATTAATCACTCATTAGTGGAACCTAGTCCACTCAACACTCTCAAGTGCTGCAGGAGGTAGAACACTGAACTCACAAACCAGCGTCTTTCTATACACTGTTTCTGCATTGTGCATGTGGACAGAAATGAAAGGAACATGTTTAGAAATAGCGATCAGCAAACAAGGGCAGACGAATAACTACTTAGTCAGCAAATAGGGAGGGGGCGCAGCAATGCTTATGGCAGAAGTAAACAGTCAACAGATAACATCTATGACCAGGTGCACTGGCAGCTACAAACCCCTCCAGCACATACATTGCTTAGCCATGTCAAAAGAGGTCAACTAAAATAGATGACACAAGCAGAGTGAAAAGGCAAACAGCAGAGTAGAAAGGAAACGAAATGGAAGCCACAACCAAAAGTGCTGTTGCTTATGCTAATAAAAATATTACACGTTTCTACAGATGACCCTTTTAGCATAAGCTAAGACGTTTTCTTGTTTCTTAAAAGGGGTATGATATACATCATAAATATCAATTACCATCATTTCACAAATTTCTCGTTCCATTGCTAAACGGGCATTTGTATTTTGGACATTCGTTTTAGATGGTACAGAAGTAGTACAAGTGGAAATACTGAGGGAACAGAGCATTGGCCCACATTGTATACATAAACAACAAGAGAAGATAATTGCAATAATTATGAATAAGGCAGACAATACTTTCAGACCCCATACAGAAAATATGCTACAAAACCATCCAGTCCAAGTCCATGTTCCTGAGTCTTGATGTCTCTCAGTGGCTTTTATATGCTTTTTGGAAATGGCATCATAAACAGAAGGGGCAAGGACCGGGATAAACACGCAGCAACTGCTCCCGATAATGCGACATGCTCCGCCACGATCAACTTAGATCACATCTAGAACCATTTTATTGTGCAAAGTCACAAGTCTCGTAAATTGGAATATTTTCAAGAGCCTTTGCTGTTTGATTAGTCATTGCCTCTATCACTCGGGTCAAGCGTCTTATTTTCCTTCTATTTAAAGCTGCACCAACAAGGAAAAAGAGTCCCAAATTAAAGTCAACATATTTCTGTAATGCAGTGCAAGTTTGATCCACTTCATCATTATTTATAGTTCTTTTGAATCAGTTCAAGGAAATGTCATCAAACATGCAGGTGCTAAGAACACAGGAGGAAGCAAGAAGGACACATAGCATATTCCAGACCATCCAATTGGTAGATGATAATAACCTTTAATTCCACAAATGAAATAAGTGTTATGTTTGGATATAAAACTGCTATTGTTCATTCCAGTAATTTTCAATACTGTTGTATAGTCACTTTTTCCCAGGGGGATACCGCCAAAACTGCTCAACCAAAGGTTTGCTTGGGCTCTAGAAGAAGCGATAACAGGAGGCCCAATACCCTTGGCCGTTCAAGTGTTGGAGAAAACATAGCTTATGGAAGAATCCCCTTTGCAATACTCCTCCATTTTCCAAACAGTTCCTTTGGCTTGTGGGTCCCCTTTGTCATCGGGGTGAAAAACCTTGTTTAGTTGTGCATTAAGTCCTCCTACATCAGCTGGAATAATGTTACTGATTTCAGAGGCCCACAATAGTGCGAACCAGGCTCTACAGGAGCCATTATGCGAGAATGATAGGGGAATAAGAATCGATCCTCCCTTCTTCTGATGGGCTGGCATCATTCCACATACCCAGCAGTTGGCAGTGTTTGTAGCATTATGAGTATGATGTAACATTTGTATGAAAGTGTTATTGAGAAATGACATTCGGTGCTTCTATTCATGATAGGGAAGAATGAAGTAATAATAGGCCCGATTCACAGAACTAACTTAAGACAAAATCCTAAACTTACTACTTTTGGTATTCACAGAAGTTAGGATTTTGTCTTAAGACAGACTTAAGACAGACTTAAGACAGACTTAAGTTAGGATTCTGTCTTAAGTCTGTCTTAAGTCTGTCTTAAGACAAAAAACCTAACTTCTGTGAATACCAAATGTAGTAAGTTTAGGATTTTGTCTTAAGTTAGTTCTGTGAATCGGGCCCACTGTTCTGTGGGGACAGGAGTAGTAGCAGGCAGTAAGTTTCGAGCCGGAGTTACTTCCTCTACAACCCACAATATTGTACCAATAATGACAGCAGTCAGAGTTAATTCAGTGATGAACATTGTACATTTGCTGCAGATTTTTACAGCACTCGATTTCTTCTCCACAGACATGTTCATTTCGTCAGCAAACAACAAAACAGATGATGCCCTAAGGTACTGGGTGGGCGTTGGTTTCTTCACTAACATTGAGACAAGTAGTCACTAAAAGGCTACCCCCCCCCCCTTTGTAGTCAGTCTTTAACCACCTAGGACAGTGGCTCAAACAGTCTCTTTCTGCAATGATGTGTCTTTCTTCCTGTATTGAAGCAGATATCTAGAGATGCACCGGGGATAATGTGGTCCGGGAAGACTTCCTCGGGCCCTTCAGGTGACGCAGCTCGTCCTCTTTCAGTGACCAGGATGTCGCAGTGATCTTTCAGCGCAGTAGGTTAAGTCACCAGGACGCAGATTGCGTCCATCACCCTGCGACCTGTCTGTAAGAGCTTCCTGCACCTGCTGATAAATAGAAGACAAGCTGGGGGGCGCTGGAGGGCACACTGGGGAATGGCTGCATGCTAGTGATGCTAAGCCGGACATGGAAATTAATCTGCCAAGTACACTCGCTTTGGTGTCTCCCGATGAGAAATGAGCAGAGCACATTGAATCAGAACCACAGCCCGATATACTTCTACTGCTGGATGCAAGAAATACACTACTGCCACACGGAAAATCAAACCAAAAGGTGTGCCCCAGATGCAGCAGGCCGAACCTAAAATGGCAGCGAGGTGCGCTGAGACGACTGATTAAACAAGCTGCGATTCAAATAGCGGATTGCTAACGTGACTACCAGAGATAAGCTAGATATCACCATTAGCTGGTAGAGGATAGAATTGTCAGTACAAGCATACTGGCAGCTTGATCGGAGTGTAAAGTACGAGAGGAGGCGAGGGCACATTACTACTTGGCCAGAAGTCGGCTCATCGCGCTCTGAGTAAAGCAGCATCATGGCGGGATAGCATCTGTAACAGCAACTGGTGCCCTGAGGTGTGCAGCGATAAAGGGCTGATTGGTCAGGGGCAATAGACTACACTGCATAACTGTACCGTCATAGGATCAAACGTTATCAGAGACTATAAGCGCAAGGCGATGATCAGTGGTGCAACACACCGCTGTCCTGTAATCAGTGAGGTGCGCCATAGCGAAAGCTGTGAGAGTGGTTACACACGGCAGATCAACTAATTGTGAGAGGCTACAACGTCCCCAGAAGCGCACATCACGCTATGACTTGGCACGGCGCAATACCATAGTGTATTGGCCGGCGTGTGGGAAAAGCTTCAATCATCACGCGATTCAGATATAAATGGTGTGCCTTACTGCCTGTCTCTGCTCCTGGGCAATGTGCTGTCTCCATATTTTCTGGTGCATGAGGGAACGCGAGAGGCCAGGCACTGTGTTCTGGTATGCTGTGATTCCGGAGGCTCTAAAACAGAAACTGAGTACGACAGCGCAGTGCAGTGCTTGGCCTTCCCAGAATACAAGCGTTCTGAGATATTGACTGAACCCCCTGTTGTGGGTTGCTCTTTCCAGGCAGCTGTACCGGATCGTGCAAAAAGTGAATTTACGTGAAAGTGGTGGGATCTGGGGTCTATTATACACAGGAGCTGCTCCACTTGATGCCAAATTACCCCCACAAAATTGCAACTCGTGGCCAGGAGTCAACAGGCACGCCATATACATCACATACGCCACATACCAGGAAACCAGTGGTCATTGTCTCAAGCGACATTGTAGGGAGCTGTTAACCTGGGTAGAAGTTGACCTCATAGACAGTATCTTCATGGCGCTCCACTGCTGCCAAAATAGGTGTGTAATACAACATTGAATACCTCATAAGCGCAGCACACCCCAAACGCAGAGCGTAGGGGAGATGGGCAAGCCTGACAGCCATCAATCAAAACTCTCCTTTGACACCCGTCTCACACCAAAACCAGCAACGGCACACTCAGACACTGAATTAGACGCGGACAAAACACATCAGTCGACTATGGATGCCGCCTTGCAAGCAATACAAGCAAGTCTACAAGCAGATAACGGAAAACTTGACAAGCTTACACAGAGAGTGAATAATATATTGACCAAGCTAGATAAGCAGGGAGAGAGCCTAAATGAAGCAGAAAAGCGCATACCAGCAGTCGAAAATGAATCCAACACAACAACGCGCAAATGTGCGGAGATAGAAAAAATACTGGAGGTGATCAAACAGAAAAAGGAAGATCTAGATGCGAGGTCTCGCCGCAATAATATGCGCATTATGGAAATTCTGGAGAGCACCAACACAGGACGTCTGGAAACATACGTAGAGACTATGGGCCCGATTCACAGAACTAACTTAAGACAAAATCCTAAACTTACTACTTTTGGTATTCACAGAAGTTAGGATTTTGTCTTAAGACAGACTTAAGACAGACTTAAGACAAAATCCTAACTTAAGTCTGTCTTAAGTCTGTCTTAAGACAAACTTAGGACAAAAGCCTAACTTCTGTGAATACCAAAAGTAGTAAGTTTAGGATTTTGTCTTAGGTTAGTTCTGTGAATCGGGCCCTATGCTGCAAGATATTTTTTTAAGAGCGGAAAACTTCCCCTTAGTGCTTATAGTTGAAAGAGCCCATAGATCGTTCGTGACTGTGCCAGTACCGGGCGCCCCACCACGGCCCATCATATCACGCGTTCTAAACTACAGAGACAGAGATGCGATACTACGAATGGAGAGAGAAAAGCAACAAATATCTTACCAAGGCAATACGGTCTCTTTTTATCCAGATTTTACAATGTCTGTGGAAGTGGCACAGAAAGAATTTAATCCTGCCAAAAAGAAACTGAGAGAGATGGGATTTGAATATGCGATACTATATCCAGCAAAATTACGTATAAACTATGATGGTAGAGCAAAATTTGTAACTACACCACGTGCAGCACAGGACTTCATAAAAAAGAGTCTGGGGCTTATTTATGAGCCCTTGCGTCACTTTTACGCCGCTGGTGCGTAATTTTTTTTGACGCACCAGTGACATACAAAATTCAGCATGTTGCGTCATATTTACAAAGTTACGCATCTAGGTAGATTTATCACTTTGTAAACCCCGGCGCCACATTATACCTGCACCAGGTATAATGTATGCAGGTTGGGCATTCTGACGCAAGTAAGCCTAGTAGAAGTGATGCAGTGAAATCTATGAAATTTCACTGCGCCACTTCTAGGACACAAATGCATCAATATCTTATGCCTGCTTCCCAGCAGGTGTAAGACTGACGCAGGCACATTGAAATGGGACTTGCCTATGTTAAATGACCCATTGCTGAAGTTGCGTCACTTTTGTGATACACTCCAGCAATGCGTCATTTTTGCGTCTACAGATACGTCAGAAATACTGACGTATCTGTAACTCCTTGCGACATGAAGCATCATATTGTAAATATGATGCATCCAGCATGTCGCAAGGAGGGCGCAATAAAAAGTGACAAATCGCTATTTTCACACAGCGATGCGTCACTTTTCATAAATGAGGCCCTCTGTCGAGAGGTAAAATGCAAAGCAATAGAACCTCGGATACCGATTCAGTTTAATAGATTTACTACAGGTGGTAATGTATAAAATGTGCTTTAGTACTTCAAGGACGGTAGTGTATGTTTGCAATTTTGGTTCTCTCTGTAGTAATTCTATGTATCACAAATGTGGATTCTAATGAATCCATATAGTCAATGAAAGTGTCCAGGCAATGTTGGAGGACCACAGCAGTCCGTGCAATCAGAACCACAACACCTGCTTATAATAAAATGGGAATTAGTTTAGAACCCGCCCTGGGAATATCCATGCAGGCAACTGTCAGAACAATACCCAGATTATTAATATATAGGGAAAATGACAGGGGTGAAAAAATACACCCCTGCCTTACCTCCCCTATAGACCTCCAAGTTGCAGACAAATTGCCATCCTCATCATACCTCACTGAGGCAGAGAGGTTGGAGTGGAGACTATGTATAAAAGCAACTAACTCCGCTTCTGTGCTCTGATCCATGAGAAGGGGCCAGAGCTTACATCTATCGACCCGGTCAAAGGTCGAGGTAAGATCCATAAAGGCCATATGTAAGCAACCGTCCTTGGCTATTGTGCATTTTCTCTCAATCAGCTGTAGGGTAATACCAGTGGTCGAAGTGGGCAGGATCGGCAGGGCATGGCGTGTCCTTCTTTAATTCAAAGCATTCCGTTCCCCTACTTTTTTATTTTGAAAATGCGACCCAGGACGCCCAAAAAACGCCATCGCCTATAAATAAAACTCGGTGTTCGTGACGGGCGGGGCGGCAGAGAAGTAGCAGGACTCTGGGGCATATTACCAACAACTAGCGAAAAATATCGCTAAATAGGCTTAGCAACAATTTTTCTATCGCCAAGCATCGCCGAATTTTATCGCTGAGCTAACATGCTATTAGCAACGTTTATCTCACAAGTGATAAAATACCTGGCGATAGCAGCGAAATGTGTGAATATCGCTGAGAATACAGCGATATTCATGCATTAGCGACGAAATGCTCTTAGCCATGTTATCCACCTACCATTGGATAACATGGCTAAGTACTGGTCTGGGCAGGTGTTAGTATTAGGAGATATTCGCGCTTAGCACGAATATTTCCATCGCTACGCCTGCATTACTAATAGGCGATAGCGATGTTAGCGACTGCTTTCAGTCGCTATCAGGTTGGGTACGCCCACTTTGCATGCCATTAGCGATAAATATCGCTGACATGCAAAGCGGGTCTCAAACCGCTCGCTATCGCCTACAAGCTGTCGCTAACTGCTATTAGCGACAGCTTGCTAATAGGGCGATAGAATTTTCGACGCTTGGCAGCCGAAACCGGCCGCCACAGCGGCGAAAATTGCCTATCTCCCCTTGATAATATGCCCCTCTGTTTTTTCCTTCTTCCAGAGAAGACAAAGACAGTGTTCACTTCTGCCCTGCCGCTTCAGCTGTCCCCCCACTCTTTCCTTCTTCCCTTCTTCCCTCTCTTTCTCTCTGGCAGTTCTTCTCCTTAAAAAAATGTGACTTCAAGGTGGGGTTCTCACTCTCTTTCCTCTCCTTTCTTTTATTTGCTCCCCTGTGAAATGGATCCAAAAAAGAAAACCACTTTTGCAGGAAATGTCGTATTTTTCTGACATTTTAATTCCAAAGTGCAGCATCGGTAATAACAGGTTAAAAATATGAAAAATAACTAAATAAAGTACGAATAGAGTGGTAGTAAGCTGGCTAGATTGATTTTATTCACACCCAAACACATTAGCTCCACTTTTACTGAGTTTGCCTGTGAAGCACTATTTTTGTTTTCTTGTCTTTGTTTTCCCTGGGCTTGCAACTAGTGCACCAATCCTGGAGGTACTGCAATGTGCGGATTGGAAAACAAAATGTGTATTGCGGCTCTGCGTCCAGGGATGTGGTCTTTTTACCATGCTGCTTACGTTTTGTAAGGATATAAGCAATGGACATTGAAATGGGTCCATTCAGGGCCCAGTAGTCATGTCCTTTACCTTTCAGGCAAAAGCACTCACTGATTTCTGAATAGTGAGTGTAAAAGCGATAAGGTAACCATGTTGTTCCTGCTTACATTTCACATGGTTTACTAGATTTTGCATTCCCTATGCATGTTTGTTTTTTCCGGGATCTTGTTACTTTTTTCTTGTCTAGTGCATAATTTAAATTGAGCCGCATCCAGGTGTTTATAGCTTGCAACAATTGGGTTGTAGTTGAAGGCATTGTGAGTTTTTCTCAGTGGGGCAGTATGGTGTTCAGGGGGAAGAGGATGTGGTACTATGGCCAGAGCTGCTGAATTTGGAACTGGGAACCAGGTTCAGCCCACCAGACCACTCTCCTGAGAGAGCACAATCCCATGCTAGACCTTAGAAGGCTTCGCAAGACCTTAGAAGCCCTGGTGTCTTAGCACCAGCAGGTGGGCCCTAGGATGGAGGCATTATGGGCCCGATTCACAGAATGAACTTAAGACTCAATCCTAAACTTACTAATATTTTGGTATTCACAGAATGCACTTACTACTTTTGGCATTCACAGAATGAACTTACTACTTTTGGTATTCACAGAAGTTAGGATTTTGTCTTACGTCTGTCTTAAGTCTGTCTTAAGTTTGTCTTAAGACAAACTTAAGACAAAACCCTAACTTCTGTGAATACCAAAAGTAGTAAGTTCATTCTGTGAATGCCAAAAGTAGTAAGTGCCTTCTGTGAATACCAAAATAGTAGTAAGTTTAGGATTTTGTCTTAAGTTAGTTCTGTGAATCGGGCCCAGAACTAACTTAAGACAAAATCCTAAACTTACTACTTTTAGTATTCACAGAAGTTAGGATTTTGTCTTAAGTTTGTCTTAAGACAGACTTAAGACAGACTTAAGACAAAATCCTAACTTAAGTCTGTCTTAGTCTGTCTTAAGTTTGTCTTAAGTCTGTCTTAAGACAAACTTAAGACAAAATCCTAACTTCTGTGAATACCAAAAGTAGTAAGTTTAGGATTTTGTCTTAAGTTTGTTCTGTGAATCGGGCCCTATGTACACAAGTATGTTATGGTTTTAAAAGCGCTTACAGACTCCTTCCTGGCCTCCAGCAATTTTCGGCAACAATAAACATTTCATTTTGACTCTGGTGATTAATGTTCTTCCTAGAGCAAGATCAGAATTTTGTCTAGTGGAAGTTTTGACTCATAGAAAGGTAGCTCATAGGGTTAATGAGCCTGCTGCAAAGAACGTGTACCAAGCAGATCACATAGTGCACATAGTGTAAATAGGTCAGTGGGCAACTGCTTTTGTCAGAGAGATACTTTTGTTACTTGCAGTTTATAAGTTAAAATCCTAACATAGAACAGTGAGCTATTAACTGTCATCTAAGAACCACATACAAACTGCACGGTATAAATTACAGTGTTATGTTTTTTCCCCAGTCTTTGATTATCATATATTTTATATATATATACCTTGTGTGGTTCTCCTTCATTTAGCCATTCAAGAGATTATAGACTGGTTAAACAAGCTGCTTTACATTCCTTCCAAACTTAGCCTGAAGGCTGCTCTCCATAGCTACCACTAGGATAGCTTTCAAATGAGGTTGTCTTTAACTTATCTCCTCTAAGGGTTTGTTTGGACTGGTGCAAGGTGCCCACTATAACTAGTGGACAGCATATGCCAGGCCTACTTCTCACATTGGTGTGCAGCCGTTGGGATTCAAGCTTACCATTGTTTTACCAGATAATCTCAAGTGAGTGACTAACTGAAAACCACTAAAGGTACCTGAGGTACATTTAATTCAAGCTTAAACTACAGTAAGTTCTACTGAACTTAAGAGTTGTGTGTCAAGGGCTTAGCACACCCTTTCTACAACTCAAGAGAGTTCAGAAGGCCACACTAGAGTAGGTAGGTGCATACTCCACACCACACTAGTGATGTCTTCAAGGCCAGGAACCAGTGAGTCCCTGTCAGATGTCAGTAGGATTCTGACATCCAAGTATGACAAACTCCCGTTCTTGGAATTGAGCGCATTGTGTACTACTAGGAGATTGAAGACAGGAAAAAGTGCAAAAACCCAACGCCTCATAGAGGTACACCTGTTGGATGATCTCAGAAAGACCTCAGGGTCTGAAGGGGTAAGCAGAGTGGGTGGGGCAGCAGATGAGGAAAGGCCCAGGGGTGAAAATGACCAGGACCTGACCTCTGAAGCTGACCAGGAAGGTGACAATGATCTTAACCTGGAAGATGCAGCTCATCCTGGACATGAGGAAGAAGGCCATGATGGCCCTATCTTTACTCTACCTGGGAGAGTTGGAGGTGTGCCTAGAAGGTCAAGATCTCCTTCTCAGGAGGCTGTCCATTCTGACACATCTATAGAGACCTCGATTTCTTCTCACAGGAGGGAATCCTCCCAGGAGAAGAAAGAAAGGCAGCTTAAGTATGAGGAAGCCCAGCTGAGAATCAAAAGACAGCAGGTAGCCTTAAAATGGGAGGGCCCGATTCACAGAAGTAACTTACGACAACATCCTAAACATACTGCCATTTTGGTATTCATAGAAGGCACTTACTCATCTTGGTATTCACAGAAGGCACTTACTCGTCAATGAGTAAGTGCCTTCTGTGAATACCAAAATGAGTAAGTGCCTTCTGTGAATACCAAAATGGTAGTAAGTTTAGGATTTTGTCTTAAGTTAGTTCTGTGAATCAGGCCCGGAGTCCCTGGAGCTTCAGAGAACTAGAAAGAAGCTGGAGCTAGAGCTCATGGTAGCAGCAACTCCCCTAGTGATAGAGAGAGAGATCTCAGGACCATTGGAATTTAAGCAAGATTCTCCCTCCCTACCAGAGTGGGGATGACATCCACAAATGGATCCCTGCACTGGAAAGGGCATATAAAGTGCAGAGGGTCCCCCAGGAGCACTGGGCAGCAATCCTGTGGCTCTCCTTTGCAGACAAAGGTAGAAACAAGCTCCTCACTGTTAGAGAAGAGGATGCTGATGTTTACCAAATCTTGAAGAGTGCACTGATTGAAGGGTTTGGCCTAACCACTGAACAGTATAGAATAAAGTTCAGAGATACCCAAAAGGCACAGACTCAAGGCTGGGTTGACTTTGTAGATTGTGCTACTAAGGCTCTGGAGGGATGGTTACTTTGCAGTAAGGTGTGTGATTTCAAAGGATTGTACAACTTAATTATGAGGGAGCAGATCCTTAATAATTGTCAAAATCAGCTGTTGCATCAGTACCTGGTGGACTCTTATCTGACCTCTCCCCAAGAATTGGGAAAGAAGGCAGATAAATGGGTAAGAACCCTGGTGAAGCAGAAGGTTCAGAACCAAGGCGGTGACCCAAAGAAGCAAGATTCAAAGAACTCTGACAAGGGTGGGGAAAAGGGTAAAGAACAGAAGTCTTCTCAAGGTCCCCACATAATCTGCATCTGGTGAGGAGTAACAATCAAGCAAAGGAAAAGGCCAAAGAAACCATGGTGTAAAATCTGTAAACAGAAAACCCATTGGGCTAGTGATTGTAATAAGTCCAAAGACTCAACTCCAGCCACCATTGCCTCTAAGGCAACTGTTCCCCCTAGTTCAGCTCCAAGTGGTGGTACTCAGAAAAAGGGTGTAATAGGGTTAACCGTCGGGTTCTGAGATGAACTCTGGCCTAGTCAGAGTTCCAACTAAGGCTAAGGGAGACCGCTACCTACCTGATTTTCACACGCTGCACCACAGAGGGAGAAGCCGCCACCGCCAGGAGTCATCCGCCCCTAGAACTCCGCGCCGCCGCTCCGGGAACCACAACACCCGGCAGGCCTCGCGGTGGCGCGTAGAGTGACGCGCACAGAGAGCGCGAGCGGGTTCAAAGGCGGGCAGAAACCGGCAGAGCGGGGGAGACCGCTACCTACCTGATTTTCACACGCTGCACCACAGAGGGAGAAGCCGCCACCGCCAGGAGTCATCCGCCCCTAGAACTCCGCGCCGCCGCTCCGGGAACCACAACACCCGGCAGGCCTCGCGGCGGCGCGTAGAGTGACGCGCACAGAGAGCGCGAGCGGGTTCAAAGGCGGGCAGAAACCGGCAGAGCGGGGGAGACCGCTACCTACCTGATTTTCACACGCTGCACCACAGAGGGAGAAGCCGCCACCGCCAGGAGTCATCCGCCCCTAGAACTCCGCGCCGCCGCTCCGGGAACCACAACACCCGGCAGGCCTCGCGGCGGCGCGTAGAGTGACGCGCACAGAGAGCGCGAGCGGGTTCAAAGGCGGGCAGAAACCGGCAGAGCGGGGGAGACCGCTACCTACCTGATTTTCACACGCTGCACCACAGAGGGAGAAGCCGCCACCGCCAGGAGTCATCCACCCCTAGAACTCCGCGCCGCCGCTCCGGGAACCACAACACCCGGCAGGCCTCGCGGCGGCGCGTAGAGTGACGCGCACAGAGAGTGCGAGCGGGTTCAAAGGCGGGCAGAAACCGGCAGAGTGGGGGAGACCGCTACCTACCTGATTTTCACACGCTGCACCACAGAGGGAGAAGCCGCCAGCGCCAGGAGTCATCCGCCCCTAGAACTCCGCGCCGCCGCTCCGGGAACCACAACACCCGGCAGGCCTCGCGGCGGCGTGTAGAGTGACGCGCACAGAGAGCGCGAGCGGGTTCAAAGGCGGGCAGAAACCGGCAGAGCGGGGGAGACCGCTACCTACCTGATTTTCACACGCTGCACCACAGAGGGAGAAGCCGCCACCGCCAGGAGTCATCCGCCCCTAGAACTCCGCGCCGCCGCTCCGGGAACCACAACACCCGGCAGGCCTCGCGGCGGCGCGTAGAGTGACGCGCACAGAGAGCGCGAGCGGGTTCAAAGGCGGGCAGAAACCCGCGTCGCGGGACGCGAGCGGGACGCCCGGGGCTAAGCCCGGGCAAAGGGCGGGCCCTCTTAGGCCCTCAGAGGCCCGAGGAGCCTGGCCTGTGCCAGACACCCTGCCCGACCGCGAGTAGCCAAGGACACCGAAACTTCATAACTGTAAGTAGGCTAATTCTTGCTGTCATACACCGTCGTGAGCCCGCAAGATCTTGATGTACTGAGATTGATAGCGGTAACTGGCCGTCACCTCCTCCTGCTTTACTGTGGGAGATTTATTGGCCTTGCCATGAACCACCCAGAGACCAGAAGCATGGCAGCGGCTGGGGTAAAGAAATTGACTGGTAACTTAGACGATTTTATTGTGCGCACAAATGCCCTCATTGACGAAGGGATTATACTGATGGACAGAAGGGTGTCCCAAGATTTAGCAATGGCAAAACGTTCCTCCTTGGGCCATATTGCACAAGCTTGCACTCCTAATGGTCCATCCGCTCCACACACACTTGTAATGGTACACAAGGACGGGGGCTGTGACATACCAGCCTCCCAGGAAGGTCTGGAGGCAACCCCTAATCTTTCCTTGTTGGTGGTAAACAGCCCGGCTGTAAACGAGCATGAAACTACAGCTAGTACCTTGACTGAAAGGGGCAGGAAAGAGGGGGCAATCCCTAAACAAAAGAGTAATAGACAAAAACCCATTAAAACAACCACTCGCAAAGGGAAAAAAGCCCAGACTGGTAAAAATCACAATCCAATCCAGCGGGATCCGATCCCTTTGAATGTGAGCACCAACCTAGATGCTCATACTCATATCGAGGACACCATGGGTGGGTCCCAGGCAAGTGTGCCCATAAGATTAAGTCTGCCAGACGAAACTGTTTTGGATAGTAGCTTGGAGGGGATTTTGGAACTAAGTGGGGAAGTTGATAATCAAGCCAGAGGGAGTGAGGACAGTAGTGGCCTAATCATGGTTAACAATAACATCTTTGAAATGTTAAAAATCCTCTTAGAACCGATTGAGGTTAGGCTACGATGTCTGGAAACAATACTGAATAATATCCATAAAGATATTAGTGCCCCTAACTTCAATTTAAACAATAAAGTTCCACAAAAAAAAACGACTACGAATAGACCACCCACAGTCGCTAAAAGCATCGCTAGCACTAATCTACCTCCAAAACCCACCACTAATCTACCTTCAAAACCAACCACTAATCTACCTCCAAAACCCACCACTAATCTACCTTCAAAACCAACCACTAATCTACCTCCAAAACCCACACCAACATCTAAAAACCCAACCACAACTGACAACGTAGCGCCACTCATACAAACTCCCAAATTACAACAGGATAAAGATAACGTAGAAAAAAGGGAGTCGCGCAGAAATATACATCTACCTCCAGAAGCTTCACCATATGTTGTGGTCCTTACCGGAGTCCCTCAACCGGATGCCAAATCAAATGAAAACAACGGGGGACTTGTAAATAAAACAATACACTGGCTAAATGATAACTACCCTCTCCCCCCAGCCTTCAAAAGTAACATCCTGATGGTTGAAAGGGCTCCTTGGGTGGGGTACAATAAAAAAAGGACACACGGTGACTGCGTGTTGATAACATTTGAGAACCCACGCACAGCTGAATTTATTACGACAAGGCCCCCAAGAAATTATGGGCTGTCCATTGTGGCTAGGGCATTATCCTACTTCTACCCCGAGGGTGAACATCCGGATAATAGGTGGAGTTGGACCAGGGATAATCGACACCATGGTGGTAATAATGGGCAGGTTTTTGATAATAACTACCACAACGCACAGTGGAATGGGAAGTATGATGATGGTTGGAACATTGTGCAACACAAAGCGAGGCCTCCTTACTTTCGCCCACAAGGTTTTGACCTAGGACGGGCAGGCAATCTGCAATTTCCTCCGATCTTTCCGTGTTACAACCGGTTTGATTGTTTGGAAGGGGTGGATTGACTCCCCAAGATTAAGGAAGATGCCCAGATGTCTAATAAACCTGTGGACTTGGATCTTAGAAGTTGTTCAGGGTCTGAGGAAACCCCAGAAACACAAGTGGGGGACGAGATTATACAAGGGAGTGAGGTTAGACAACTAGATGCCACTGTAGACATTCTACCCGCAGAAAAAGATTATTGCAAGGTGGTCTTTTGGAACGTGGCAGGGTTAAAACAGAAGATTACCAATCCAACTTGGGATGAGGCCATTACCGACGTGGGAATTTTAGCCCTTCAAGAAACTTGGGCTACCACGCCGATACATCTCAATGGCTACAAAACTTACTTTACCCCTGCGGTGGGTGGTGTACATGGAAGACCCAAGGGAGGGTTGATTGTATACATATCAAATCTCCTAGTTTATGATAAAATTTCCTTCTCTCCTGGATCCAGTTACTATCAAAAAATAGTGATAGACACAAGGAAGGGTCCAAAGATGGTTCTTTTTAACTTTTACAATAACTGCTTAGGTAGCATGATTAAGGATGTACTTGCTACACTAACCTCAGATATGCAATACGAACTTGATATGAGTAAAAGGGGCGAAGTTATGTTATTATGGGGGGGTGATTTTAATTGCACTCTTTGCAAAAAGGGCCAAAAGGGTATTTGCGGTTTAATGCTGGAACAAGATGTCAACTTGACGCATTTCGAACATACCCTACTAGGTGACTCATTAAACGAGATGATTTTTAATTTTAACTTTGGGTTTTCAAATGAGTTAGCACATCATACAACGACATTTGCTCCAACCTTTGTTGGGCGGGGTGCCTCATCTATTATTGATTTTAGTTTATGTACACAAAGCTCAGCGAGCAGATTGATTAGCGTGAACATCATGGACTTACCACTGAGTGACCACCTGCCACAGGTATTAAAAATGGAGAATTTATTTGTTGTAACCGATACTAGAGAATGTCCCAACCAAATGGTTCAGGATGTGAGGATGGGCACCCAAAATGGTTATAACCTTAAATGGAGTAGAGTGGTCCCGGATGATTTTTTGCTTAATATATTGAGTAAATGCACGAGTAGTTTTTCGATCTGTTTAGATGAATATGCAGAGAGTAGCGAAATAATAACCCATTTTAATATCATCTCTAGTACAATTAAGGAAGCACTGTGGGTTGCCAGGAAAAATTCCCTGAAGCCCAATAGGAAATGGTTTGATAGAAAGTGCACTAAAGCCTTAACAAAGCTTAGATATGCAATTCATAAAAGACCACGGGATGTCATTCTAATTAGAATTGCAAGGAGGGATTATAATGTAGCATTGAAGGACAGGAAGGCCTCGATAAAAAGGGAAGCCTGGGAAAATTTATGTGCGGCATCAAAATCAAAGGATCCGGCTGCTTTCTGGAGGGTCATCAACACCCCCCTCCTACACGAACAAAAAGCACGCATGGAAATCGCCGTTTCAGAAGATGAGTGGGTGGCTCACTTTTCCTCCCTTTATAAGGTTGTGGAATTAACCCCTGAAACATGCCAGGATGCAGGGTTGCTAAATTTAGATACATCTAGAACCCTGGTTGTAACCCTTCCTGAAGTTATTGCGAGCTTGAAGGCGACTAAGGGGGGCAAGGCGGCTGGACCAGATGGCATACCAGCTGACCTTTATAAGGCTAACATCGAACTATGGGGGCCACTGTTAGTCCAGCTCTTCAATGCCGCTTTGGCAAATAGTCCAATTCCTACTTGGTTTACATCAGTAATAGTCCCAATTTTTAAAAAAGGGGATAGGCTAAGTTGTACTTGCTATAGGCCAATTTCCTTATTGGACTCTTCTATAAAAATTTTGGGGAGAGTGATTTTAGCCAAATTACAAAGCTGGGCTGAGGATGATGGGGTGTTAAGCGATTTTCAATTCGGGTTCCAGAAGGGCCTAGGGACCATAGAGCAAGGTTTGAATCTTTTCACCTTGCAACAGAAGTATATAAAGGTTAAAAAACAACGTCTATACCTCACATTTGTTGATTTATCATCAGCTTTTGACTGTGTGTCACACACTAAATTATGGTCAATTATGGTTGAATTGGGGGTAGACAATGCCATCATATGCTTTTTGAGAGACTTATATTCCAGGGCCACTGCAAGTGTCAGATATGGAAATAATGGTGAATGTAGCAGACAATTCGGGATTGGTCGGGGTGTGCGCCAAGGGTGCGTTCTAACCCCCTTTTTATTTTTGTTATATATAAATGGAATGGAGAAGCACCTCGTGCAGGAGGGCAGGGACATGCCTATGGTGGGAGGTAGGCCTGTCCCTGCACTGATGTACGCTGATGATGCTGTTTTGATGGCACGCACCCCAATGGCTTTACAAACTTTGGTTACATCCTTTAATAGTTTTATGCTTGGTTTAGATCTGAAAATCAATTGTTCTAAAACTTTGTCTATGTACTGTGGGTCAAGAACAAGCAAGCATCTGAAGCCAATTTTTATAAATTCCAATCCCTTAGAAAGGACCCCCACCTTCCCATATTTGGGGATATTGTTCCATGAAAGTGGCTCATGGACTACTGCAATTCATGCTAGATCTCTGTTATTTTCTAAGACTATTATGGCCCTAAAATGCTTTATGAAAAAATTAGGGAAAAAACCCATAAAGGAGATTTTAACTGTTTATAATGCGACTTGTATATCTGTAGTCACCTATGGTGCAGGATTATGGGGTTACTCAAATATTAGCGCAATTCAAACCATGGAAAATAAGTTTTTATGTCACATTCTGTCCGTGCCCGAAAGTACTGCAACGATGATATGCCATGCTGAATTGGGAACATCTTACGTCACTGACACTATTAAAATTCAGCCAATCCTACTTTGGCATAGGGTTTGGACAAATGATGAATGTGTTGTTAACCGGGCAATTTTAAAGGATATTTTAGTATTGGACAATATCAATGACTTTAAATGGATATGCTACGTCAGAAACTTTCTTGAAAAATTAAGTTGCCCCCAATACTTTGAGGACCCACAATCAATGGAATACATATCTAGAAGAGACCTGAAAAATCTGTGTATGGCGTACCTCAGGGAAAAGAGACATATAGAGGAGGCGAGAAAAAAGACTGTTTCTGCCCATCAGGACATTTTATGTGGAGAGAAATTGCAGCCATATCTATCATTGTATATGTCCAATCATGAACGTTTCCTTTTGACCCGATTTAGATTTAATATTGTTTTTAGGACATTATCATTCCCCGTGATGAATTGTTGGTCGAGGGATCTATGTCTTTGTCCATGTGATGATGTATCCCAACAATCCGATATACACATATTATTTTTCTGTAAATGTTATACTTTCTTCCGAAAGAAACTTATCATCCCTATCCTCAAAGACTTAAATGTATATAGATGTCACCTAGCGTTTTTAGAATGCCAGAAAATGGAAACTGTTTTTATGGTAGCCTCAATTGCAGAATTTTTAAAATCAGTTTTTAAGTGTCGTAAATCAATTCAAATCGATTAATTTTCTATATTGTACACATGAACTTAATTTTGTTGTCTTCCTTTTTCCGTGATTTTTAAAAAAATGTTTACTTGACCCCTTGTAAATTGTACCTTTCATGCTACTTTTATGGTTATTTTGCTTTTATAACCGAATAAAGTACTTTTGAATCTTGAACTAAGGCTGTACTGATCTATGATGGAGACATAGATATGTCCTCCTTTGTCAGTCCCAGTAATCTGGGCAAAGACAGACAGCAGCCTTTGATTACTGGAAAAGGAGCTTAGACATTTAGGGACACAGGGGCAAGTGTCACCATGGTGACACAAGACCGTGTGGCTCTTGAGCAGATCATACTTGGTGAAATGTAACAAGTGACCAATGCTATCAATGTCAGGACAGACCATGCCAAGGCAGTTGTTAATTTCTCCTGGGGAGGGGTAATTGGCCTCAAGAAGGTTGTGGTCAGTGCAGACCTCCCTGTTGAATGGTTGCTTGGCAATGATTTAGAAACTTCAGCTTGGGCTGAAGTGGAGCTCAGGGCCCATGCAGAAATGTGAGGAATCCCTGCACACGTGTTTGCTGTGACCAGGTCACAGGCCAAAATGTCTAAAGCTGAACAGGCCCTAGATTCTGGAGGAATGGACCAGGTGCCTTCCAAGAAGAGGAACAGTAGGGTAAAGGCAGCGCCTTCCGCCCTGACTCAGAATACAGACCAGTCTCTTGAGGGAGAGGATGTAAGTCCTGAAGAGGGGGTTCCCCGGATGAGCTTGAGCCTGATCAGGTTGAGTTTTTGGGGACAGGGGGCCCTTCCAAGGCAGATCTGAGCCGGGTGCAGCTGAGCTGTCCCTCTCTTGAACCCCTCAAACAGCAAGCTGCTGCTGAGGCTGCTGGGAATGCTAGTGGTACCCATAGAATCTATTGGGATGATGGACTCTTATACTCAGAGAGTAGAGACCTCAAGCCTGGTGCAGCCAGGAGTTTGGTTATACCTCTGAAGGTGCTTCATGTCAACAGACTGAAACCCTATGTTTACAAGGCAGACACAGGCTTGCTCATGGCTACTGATGAGGGACAGGAGCAAGAGAGTGATCCACTCCCTGACCTGCTCTCACAGAACCCTGATGATGGGTCAGTGAATCGTGTAGCCTTGGCAGGCAGCCAAACTGTCCAGTAGCAAGCTGATTGCAGACAGGTGCTCAATCTATACAGACATATGTTCTCTCTGGGCCCGATTCACAGAATGAATTTAAGACTCAATCCTAAACTTACTACTATTTTGGTATTCACAGAATGCACTTACTACTTTTGGCTTTCACAGAATGAACTTACTACTTTTGGAATTCACAGAAATTAGGATTTCGTCTTAAGTCTGTTTTAAGTCTGACTTACGTCTGTCTTAAGTCTGTCTTAAGTTTGTCTTAAGACAAACTTAAGACAAAATCCTAACTTCTGTGAATACCAAAAGTAGTAAGTTCATTCTGTGAATGTCAAAAGTAGTAAGTGCATTCTGTGAATACCAAAATAGTAGTAAGTTTAGAATTGAGTCTTAAGTTCATTCTGTGAATCGGGCCCTCTGACTCTAAGTCAGACTACCTGGTGCACTCATGAAGTAGACAGTGGGGACAGTCTGCCTATTAAAAATAAGATTTACTGGCAACCTGGCCATGTCAGGGACTGTATCAGTCATCAACAAAAAACCATTACGAGAGGGTCCAAGGGATATAAGGTTTAAAGACCCGTACCTGATTATTATCCCCAGCTCCTTCTACATGTAAAACACAAAAACACAGGGGGTCTAACAGCCTAATTATGTAGCTGCGCTGTCAATCCGAATTACCAGAATCTCAGAGTGTTTGAATCACATAGAGACAGCATATTTCAACAAAAGGTGAACACTATGTGTATAGGAAAAACCAACACAGTACAGATCATTCACAAATGGTCAACAAATCCAAAACATTTAGCAATGGGTTACCATTAAATTGACTTGGTGATCAGTCCTATCATCTGGCCAAACCCAGGTGTAAGTTAGGCTAGTCCCCTGATCATTGGGACATCAAGCGCCACACCATTTGTTGCTGGTAAAGGATTTGGTCCACCAACACAAATGAACCGTCAATGATGGCTGATCTTTGATGGTTAAGGGCCCGATTCACAGAACTAACTTAAGACAAAATCCTAAACTTACTACTTTTGGTATTCACAGAAGTTAGGATTTTGTCTTAAGACAGACTTAAGACAGACTTAAGTTAGGATTTTGTCTTAAGTCTGTCTTAAGTCTGTCTTAAGACAAACTTAAGACAAAATCCTAACTTCTGTGAATACCAAAAGTAGTAAGTTTAGGACTTTGTCTTAAGTTAGTTCTGTGAATCGGGCCCTAAGTGAATAATAGTGCAACGAAAATAGTGACTTTAAAATAGGATGGTGTGTCCTTCTACTAACAACTTTATTCTGCGTCCGAATAGCACCTCCTAATTAAAAACCTAGAACAGTGCAAGAGAGACAGTCAACAAATATCTGTCTTATAACGGGCCAACATGTTTCTGCCTAACGGGCATTTCATCACTTGGCATTCGTCAGGGCCTCTGTTCTTTCAAAAGTTGCACTTAGTGATAATGAAACAAAAAGAAACACCACCACCACCAGAGTGGAAAAAGTACGTATACCGGTTGAATACGATACAACCTGTAACAACCGAAGACATTAACCCTCCATGTCAATTAGGGAGTACGATTTCTATGGAGGAAAATGTATAATAGTTAATTGTCAACTGACTGTGTCATTCACCTAAACCATGTGTTTCACCAAAAACAATTATAAGAAAGATAGTGTATTCATGCTCACCCTTCATGGTAGGGGAATTGACCTCACCTCACCTGGACCTTGCTCAGGTTCTACGAGGCCCCGCACTACAAAGATATAAGAAGTAAAACAGAAAGAGAGAGCACCATAAAGCGTAGTTACACAGCCTTTTAAAATGCCCAGAGCTATTCATGTACAACAAATCTATTTATATCTAGAGAACAACATATGAGGAGACTCCAGCACTCAAACTATGTGTGCCCAGCCTCAAAGTCTCCCAGGTATACCATCTAACACAGAATTGTATTTTTAAAGATTAATTACATATTCTCAGTGGGACTAGTATTAATCTACGGACTCTACCATTACCATTAATTTTAACTGTATAATCCATGCCTATTTAATGTGGCTCTAAATAAATATGGTTAAGGTTCTGTGAACTCACCTCTACGTCGGTACCTCAGGCTCCCATCTGAGTCTTGGGGGAGGTACCGACACGTAGAGGATCAGCTCTTTAGTAGTCTCTTCGGGGGGTATTGGAATTGTAACCCTCCGCCTCAATCATCAAATAGGGAAAAACCAGAGCGGGTTTATAATTCCCTTTTACCTGTCCATACCTTCTTTGTGACACACAGCACAGGATCAATTGTTTTAACCCCGTTTCCTTGTGAAGTATGCATCGCACTCCTTTGCGTTCAAAATTGCGCGAGAACTCGCGAGAACTCGCGCTCGGGACTACTAGATGATACCATCCCCTCCATTATTGTAGTTCTGTTGTTAAAACTAACATGAATAACTAGTAACTGTATAGCCTGGCGGGAGAAACGGGGCAAGTTTCTGATTCCGTTTATTTTTCAAGCCATGCGTCGGTTTTGCTAGTTGTACCCCCGATTCTATCTGAAATGCAAAGCGCTCTCTATTGCGCTCGAAATCTCACGAGATCCCTCGTAGTTGGGACTACAAGATAAAATCATAACACCCATTCTAGTAGTTCCCTTGTTGTAACATTGTTGGCAACCAAAGTATGCAGCGTAAAACTGTCATACAGAGGATCTATATCCTATATATTTGCATCGAGCGGGATTGGACTGTATCAGGACTGAAGTCCTGAATATGTTGGATTTGGGAGTTATTGAACTCTCAGATAGCCCTTGGGCTAGTCCAGTAGTCTTGGTGCCTAAACCTCACACCGAGGGTGGTAAGAGAGAGATGAGGGTTTGTGTAGACTACAGGGGTCTCAATGCAGTCACTAGGACTAATGCCCATCCAATACCCAGAGCAGATGAGCTTATAGACACTTTGGCCTCAGTCAAGTTTCTGAGCACATTTGACTTGACAGCTGGCTACTGGCAGATCGGACTAGCTGATGATGCAAAGCCTAAGACAGCATTTTCTACCCCTAGTGGCCACTACCAATTTCTGGTGATACCCTTTTGTTTGAAGAAAGCCCCTGCCACTTTTCAAAGGTTGGTGAATCAAGTCCTAACAGGCCTGTAAGATTATAGTGCAGCATATCTAGATGATATTGCTGTCTTTAGTTCCACCTTGGAGGATCACCTGGTCCACCTGAGAAATATTTTGGAGGCCCTGCAGAAAGCAGGCCTAACTATCAAGGCTACTAACTGCCATATAGGGCAGAGTCAGGTTTTGTACCTGGGCCACCTTGTGGTTGGAATCCAGGTTCAACTATTGCAGAGCAAAATCCAGACCATCATGGACTGGGCTGCTCCAACTACCCAGACTCAGGTCAGAGCTTTCCTGGGCCTGCCTGGGTACTACAGGCGATTTGTCAAGTGATATGGATCCATTGTGACACCCCTGAATGTATTAACTTCAAAGAGGATGCCCAAGAAAGTTCAGTGGACAGTTAGCTGTCAAAAGGCATTTGATGACCTGAAGCAGGCCATGTGCACTGCTCCCATTCTGCAAAGTCCTAACTACTCCAAAGAATTCATTGTCCAGACATATGCATCTGAGTTGGAGATAAAGGGCTGTGTTATCACAATTGATTGATGAAGGTCAGGACCAGCCTGTAGCTTTTATTAGCAGAAGGCTGTCTCCCAGAGAGAAACTTTGGTCAGCTATTGAGAGGGAGGCCTTTGCTGTGGTTTGGGCTCTGAAGAAGCTGAGGCCATATTTGTTTGGTACTCACTTCACTGTTCAGACTGACCATAAGCCCCTCTTATGGCTAAAACAAATGAAGGGTGAAAACCCCAAATTTTTGAGGTGGTCCATTTCCCTACAGGGGATGGACTATACAGTGGAACATAGACCTGGGAGTAACCATGCCAATTCAGATGGACTCTCCAGATATTTCCACTTAGAACATGAAGACTCAACTGATCAAGTTTAGTTTATTGTCCCTGCGTTTGGTTAGGGGGGGTGTAGGAGAGTAGGATCTACTTCTTATGATTACGCCCACTTTTTGCTGATGTTTCACTGTTTTTCGACTTTAGTCTGTCTGGATCCCTGCTATCCAGGACCCCAGCCTAGCTGCTTCCTCTCTAAATTGATTTCCTGTACTTTAGGTACATTCCAATTTGGTTACTGGGGTACCCTTATGAGCCCCTTGTAAATTATACCTTAGGTACCAGGGGCATAGGTACGCCAGAGGCCTACCAGGGGCTGCAGCATATATTATGCCACCCCTGGGAATCCTTCCAAAAAACATCACAGGACTGCTACTGCAGCCTGGGTAAGGTGGTGCATGCACCCCTTACTTAGATATATGTTACCTATATCTATGATAAATCACTACACATGTAAACCTATCAGTCACCCCTATGGCAGGCCTTATCAATACTGAAGGCAGGGTGGTAGGTTTTGTGTGAGAAGGTGCCAATGCATGAGCAGGGCCCCCTCTGCAGCCTTCAGAATCTTTTCTCTGGGGTTGTTCTGTGATGCAGCCAGGCCATATACTCCTAAGTGCATCATAACCTTGCGGTAAATGCTAACTTTGGAATGGCTGCAAGAAAACATGTGTCAAACAGTTTAAAAAAGCCCAGGCATCACAAAATGGATACTGCAGCCAGAGAAACGAGTCTGGCCTCCTGCTGCTGGATGAAACTCCAGCAGGGAAGGCCTGGACAATAGGTTTCCTGTCACAGGGAGGTGTAACCACCTCCCACACAGGCTTTAGTGTATTGGGGCTGGGTGGGAGCACTCCAAGAGTGCTTTGAAGTATGCACTGGGGGCACATTTGGTGTCCGTCTGCATAGCCCAGTTCAAACCGGTTGCAGGGGCTACCAACTCATGCTCTGGTGTGACACTGGATAAAGGAAATGGGTGTAGCCACGCCTCTTTCCAAACCCTCCCATAGGTTGGTCCCGAGCGTATGTTCAACCCCTCCCTTGGGTATTAGAAAGGAACCCCTGACTACAGGACTTTAGATTACACCTGGACGAAACTCTGCTACAGAAATCCCGAAACTTCGACGATCTACACGACTAGCTGACTGAAGAATTTCCCGTGGAGTAAAGGAGTTACTCCCCTGCTTGGCAGGCACCAAAGACGCACCTGCCCGGTTTTGCATCTCCGAAGCTCCCACCGGAATCCAAAGTATTTGCAACACAGGAGATGGGTTTCCAAACTTCCCAGAGGCCGAACCTAGTCCCCAGCACAGCTGAGACCCGTAGCCCTCGTGGTTACCATGGAACTGGAACTCTTAGACACAGTGCACATTTGCAAGGGCATCAGCTTCTCGTTGTTCCTTCAGGCTGTGCATTGAGTTACTTGTAGCCCAGACACCGAGCACTTTGTCCACTGAAGATTGCTGGCCTACACTCCACGAGTGTTCCATGAGCCGGCCCTTTGTGTTCTCGCTCGAGGTACCTTTGCGTTCCCTGGTCCATTGACTGGTGAGTCCCTGAGAAGGCAACTCTGATTTTGCTTGGGCTTTCCTGGTTGCTCCAGAAGTGACCTGACTCTCTATCGCTTTGGGAGTCCCTTGGACCTTTCTGGTCCACACAGAAGCATTGTTTCACTTTCTGCATGGGTTGCTGTTGCCAAGGCTTGTTGTGTCCAATCCGGGCACCAATGCTGCAGCACTCGACATCCTTTGTGGTACAGATCGAATCCAGCTCGTGTTGTTGTCCACACCTCCTGGTCCTCGTGGCTGCAGAGTCAAGCTTCACCTCGTCAACCTGAAAACACCTGACTTAGGTGGGCATTCGTCTATCGTGCCCCTGGTCTCTTACAAGTGACCCAGACTCTGTCCCCTCTGCTTTCAGGTTCTTCTCATCTTTGATCCAGGCTTGGATCGCCCCGGGCAATTTCCACTTCGACTGCAGCAGCACTTTGCAGCAGATTGCCATTGAAATCAACGAGGATTCCTTACACCAAAAGACACCTAGGCACCCGGCTTCCCTGGATGAGGTAACTCGAGTACTCGGGTGCTCCTGTGGGTGTTGGTCCTAGAACCCCTTAAGTCTACAAGGGTTTGCTCAAAGTCCTGTCCTAAGTGTCCCTATTCTTTAAACTTTGAACCACGACTTTCCACATAGAAGCTAACAGCGATTCGCGGCGGTGTTCTCACACTGCTCGTGTACCCCGTGGGTCCCCGGTGTCACTACCATGGGTGGTTCCTTGTGGTCCCACCGATTCTACAGGCTCTAGGCCTTGTGTCTATTCAAGTCGTGGTTCTTATATCACTTTCTTTATATATGGTTTTAGTTCACCCCTAGGGCCTAACTTATATTGTGCTAATTAACTGTGATATATTAAATCTAACATATGTGCTTTGACCTCTAGCCTCATAAAGAGACTAGTAGGGTGTGTTTAAGAATAAATACATATATTTTATATATATACCTGGTGTGGTTCTCCTTCATTTAGCCATTCAAGAGATTATAGACTGGTAAAACAAGCTGCTTTACATTCCTTCAAGCAGAAGGCTGCTCTCCATAGCTACCACTAGGATCGCTTTCAAATAAGTTTGTCTTTAACTTATCACCTCTAAGGGGTTGTTTGGACTGGTGCAAGGTGCCCACTATAACTATTGGACAGCATATGCCAACTTCTCACAGTCTCCTTGTTCCTTTCTCTATCTATGCGTGCTGCATTCTGCAGCATGCACAGAAAGAGGAAATTGCCTTTAAGGATTATTGTTGGTGCTGGAGGGTATTCCTTCATGCACAAAAACAATTATGCCTTTATACTTCTGGCAAGCCCTAAAAAAGTTCTTTCACGTTACATATGCACATTCCCTTTGTTGATCCTTAGCACATCGAATTATTTAACAAAAATTTATATTTTTAAATATTGTGCATCCATCCGGCTTTGGCGTTGGTGGCTCCCGGGGCAACAATCTTTTTTGTTGCCCTCCTCATGACGTCCTCCTTGGATTCCCTTACTACCAGCTGGCAAAAGTGCAGCTCATGTCTCCACAGCTCCTCTTTCACAATAATTTTATTTGTTTGAAAGCACTGGTAGAGAATGGCTTTACTAATCCACTTAGCTATCCATATAGAATACAGATCTGTTCTTTGCAGCAGGCATATTAACCCTCTGAATTACTTCATGGCGAGTCAAAACTGCCACTAGACAAAACTCCAATCTCTCTGTCTAACTGGAACATTATTTCCAAGAGTTCTCTTGACTGTTTATTGCTGCCCGAAAGCTGGACACATAAGGAACTCTGCAGCAGATGCTTTTAAATTATTGCTAAACACCCCCCCCATGAGGTCAGTGCCCCCCTCAGGTCAGCGCCCAATGTGGATGAGTGGAAATGGGGGTCCGTCGGGGGAGGTACAGGATGAGTTTGATTGCAGCTTTCTGATTATTCTATAATCTTTGGGGAGGTGTGCAGCGACGAGTGGAGAGCTTTGGAGTAGTGCAGTTTTCTGATGATGAGGGCTTGTGTCACAGTGTATCTAGTGTTCGGGGGGAGCCATTCAAAGATCTTTCATAGCATGCAAGAGTGAGGAAGCAGGCAGAGAAAACTGCATTGATCTATGACTTCATGGAAAGCTTGCTGTCATGGATGATGCAGAGTTTTCTGCCATGGTCTGATTGGGAGGGTGCTGTTCCTAGTTCAGAGGTCCAACAGGAGGCATTCAAGGGAGTGTTGTTGTTGCTGAAGATCTGTACTTCCATTTTATCAGTGTTAAGCTTCAGGCAGCTGTTTCTGATCCAGTTGGCGACTATTGTCATGCACCTATGTAAGCTGGTTCTAGTGGTGGTGGGGTCCTAGGAGAGGGAGAGGATGAGTTGAGTATTGTCTGTGTATGAAATGACATTGAGTGTGTGGGCGTTTGATGATGTTGACCAGGAGGGTCATGTAGGTATTGATAAGGGTGTGGCTGAGGTAAGAGTCCTGCGGGACACTGCAGATGATTACCTTAGGTCCTGAGATGAAAGGCTATAGGTGGACTTTCTGTGTTCAATTGCTGAGGAATGAGGCGATCCATCTGAGAGCGTACCCTTGGATGCTGTGTAGCCTAGCAGTCAGAGTGTGGCGGGATAGTGTGTCAATCAATACTGCTGAGAGGTTGAGAAGGATCAGTGCCGACGTCTCGCCTTGGTTGAGGAGGGCATGGATGTCGTCGGTGGCAGCGATCATGACAGTCTGGGTGTTGTGATCCCTGCGGAATCCAGACTGGGAGGAGTCGGAAAGATGGTTCTAATCCAGGGGGCAGATGTACAATAGATTTTTGCGGTCGCAAAAGGGAATTCGACTTGTTTGCGTCCGCAAAATTGGGCTTGCCCCATGCACAAACCATATTTTGCGATTCTGTAACCTATTACCAACTCGCATAATATGGTTTGCGACTTGCTATTAAGAAGGGGCGTGCCAAGGGCGTCCCTTCCTTCTTGCGAGTCTCAATGCAATGTATGATTGTTTTGCGACCACATTTGCGGCCGCAAAACATTTGCAGTTTACCAGCTACTTCAAGTAGGTGTAAACCACTTGCAAACGGGATGGGGTCTCAAGGGGACCCGTTCCCCTTTGTGAGTGTTTGCAAAAATATTTTTTTAAGAGCAGGCAGTACTCCCAGGGACCACTGCCTACCCTTAAAAAATGAAACTGAAAAGTTTCATTTTTCTTTTTTAAATGCATCCAATTTCCCTTTGAGGAAAACGGCTGCATATAAAAAACTGCTTTATTTAAAAAGCAGTCACAGACATGGTGGCCTCACATGGTTGTCTGCTGACTCCAGCAGGCCACCGTCCTTTGGAGTGCTAGCCATTCCCAATGGGGTCTCAAATTGCACTTGCCTCATGATTACTAATGAGGCATTCAATTTGCGACCCCATTGGGAATCACAAACAGTGCCTGAGACACTGTTGTACATTCAGTTTTGCGAGTCGCAAATTTGACGCAATTTGCGACTCGCAAAAGTGAATGGTCGTAAATCTGGCCCTTAATGTTTGGTAAGTTGTTTGTTGATGGTTTCTCCAGAACATTGGCCAGAAAAGAGTGTAAGTAGATGGGCTGGTAGTTCTTGTGTTCGCTGGGGTCGGCTGACGGCTTCTTGAGTAGTGCTTTTCCTGTGGCGTGTTTCTAATCTTCTGTAAATGTGGTCATGGTCATCGAGGTGCTCAGCAGGGAGGTACATTTGTGGCTGATTCTGTCACTTCTGAAGTTGATGATGTGGTGTGGGCAGGGGTCCTTGGAGACCCCTCAGTGGATGTAGATGATGATGCAGTTTCCTGGAAGGGGAGCAGGTTCTTTTTGCTCAGTTATTGGTATGTGGTGGTTACAGAGTGGGTCTGTAGGCTTGGGCTGGGGTTTAAAGTTTTTGTAGATGGTGGAGAGCTTGTCGTGGAAGAAATTGGCGGGGTTGTCACGGAGCTCTTGGGAAGGGGTGATGCTGTTATCTGTGGCTGCTGGTTTGGAGAACTCCCTCATGATGTTGAAGAAGAGTAACTTGCTGTGGTTGGAGCTGGAGTCAATGCTAGCAGCTAGGGTTTGACTCTTCTTCATCCTCAGTAGAAGATGGTAGAAGTTTAGGAAGTCCTGTTGTTTGTGTCTTTGCTATTGTGGGATTTTCTTTCCCGTTGTTTTCAGATGCGTTTTGCTGCTCTAAGTTCTTTGGTGTACCATCTGGCCTGTTTTGTGAATCTCCTGTGGTTGACTACTGTCTTTGATGGGGGCGATGTTGTCCGCACAGTTTCTGATCCAGTAGTTGAAGTTCTTGACATTCTGGTCGAGTGATGCAGCCGTTTCAGGATTGGAGCCATTGAGTGCGTCGGTCCATTGGGTCTTGCTTGAAATTAAGAGAGCAGATATGCCCCATACCTACTCAGATATGGCGCACTGCTGTTCCCTGTTTGCGCACTTTGTGCTGCCTAGTGCTAACACAGGCAGTGTCGCGCCCCCCTGCAAGTGTGCCTGTTTTACAAGCAGGATTTTTTTTTGTGCAGGAAAGGGGACCTACCAGCACAAAAGAAAACAAATCCTTAAAGGCATTTTTTCTTTTCTGTGTGTGATGCAAAATGCATTATACCTAGCAAAAGGAAGTAACAAGTAGTACTGAAGGTATTTCTCTTTTTTACTTCTGGGAGACTTACCATTGTGGTGCAATCACAGGTTTACCGACCTTAGTAAATCTGTAATTGCATCAAAGTATGTGAGTGTATGCATGGCAAAACCTATGCTTTACCCAAGTAATGCCCACTCGATGCAAGGAAACGCAACGCAGTGCTATTTGTTTCATTGCATTACTTTGAACTTACTAAACCACGCAAAGTGGCTTTGCTTGACTTATAAAATCCCAAATACGCAGGTACAATGCAGTTTCTCTGTAAATCTGGGCCTATATCTTCGGGAAGAACTTTATTGCTACAAAATACAGTATAACGAACAATTGTCCAGTCTTTGTAATGTTAATGCCCCGACGGACAAAAAAGGAAGAGAGAGAGAAGTTGTTAAGTTGTTGAACTTGATGAACCTGCAAGTAGCATCCCCAAGTTCGTCCTGGGGGGTTTAAATTGTGTGCTACATGTCCACACCTGGCACACAGTACACACATGTAGGAATTACAACGTCACATTAAAACTCTTGTCCGATGTTATTAGGGAGTCCAGGTCTTCTGATCTCGGGAAGAGCTGTGGCGCAGCGGTCAGGGCAGCTGACCCCAGAACACTGGGGCTCATGGTGCGAGCACCGGCGGCAAGTTAGCCCAGCACCATGTGACTCTGGGCAATAGCTCGCTTAATCTTCCCGATGGCCCCCAACACCTTGACACCCTTGGGTAATTGTTTGCACTTTACAAATACTGGTTATTATTATTAATATTTATGTCTATGGTAGGGGCCATGATAGTGGGGCTAGTTTCAAATGGTATTTACATACTGGGAGTACTACACCCAGGTCAGATTACATTGTTGTTCCAGTGGTCATCTCACCGCTGATCCTTGCCAATCCTTGCCTATTCTTCATCCCTAGGCCTTAACTAATTGGCCGTACAGGGGAGGAGCTAGAGGCGGGGCCAGGCATTAGAGCGACTGAAGCGCGGAGCGGGCAATTGTGTTGTATGTTGCCACGCGGACCTCTGCCTGACAGCGCTTTGTGTAAAATGTGATTAGGTGCGCTGTAATCGCTATTTTTTTTAAAATTCAAATTGAAACCGAATTTTATTTTTTTAAATCTCACCGCTGATCCTTGCCGATCCTTGCCAGTTCTCCACCCCTAGGCCTTAGCCAATTGGCCGTAAGGAGGAGGAGCTAGAGGCGGGGACAGGCATGAGAGCGACTGCAGCGTGGGAGCGGGCAATTGTGTTGAATGTTGCAGTGCGGACCTCTGTCTCACCAGCTCTTTGTGTAAAATTTGTTTAGATACTCTGTAATCGCTATCTTTTAAAAAAATGTAAATTGAAACAGAACCTTATTTTTTAAAATCTCACCACTGATCCTTGCAGATCCTTGCCAGTTCTCCACCTCTAGGCCTTAGCCAATTGGCCGTAAGGAGGAGGAGCTATAGGCGGGCCAGGCATAAAATGCACGCCACTACGCGGGAGCGCAGCAGGTGCACCAAAGGCAAGCCCGTCCGCGCCCGGACGGGCCCAGGAGCCACAGACTATGGCCAAATCACCAGCTAGTCTTCCCAGATGTTAAGATCTCTAGTGCAATCCTGCCCCCCCCTTAGACCCTGTTGTTTATAATCGCATTTTGACTAATGATATCGTTCAAATTCCGACAGGCCATGTCACCTTACCCCCCTCCCCACCCTTTTCCAATTCTTCCCCAATCACCGGTCCCACAACAGCGAACCAACTCGCCCTTATCTCAACACACATTCCCTGGTAAAGCACCAACTTGACATCTTCCTGCTGCTTATTCCAGAAAAACCCGATGTCCTCTTGATTACCAAACCCTGGTTAACCCAGGACTCTAAACCAAACATCTTAGTGGCACTCCCCTCAGATTATTATATCCTGTCTGCTAATCAGCCCTGAGGAAAGATGGGGGCGGCGTTGCCGCCCCCATACAAAAAAGTCACAAGTTCATCACCATGACCTCCCTTGATCTCCCGGAGGTAGAGAATATTGTTATCAAACTCGAAACTAGCACTGGATCTCTTCTACTAGTGCTTATTTATCGACCCCCCCCCAGGCAATGCCTTCCTTCCCTCTCTCCTTAAGTGAACAACTGGCCAACCTTGTTATGAATCATACTAAGGTCCTAGTTATTAGCAACTTGAACTATTGGTTCAATGACGCCCTGGGCGGGTCATATGCCGCAGAACTCTCTGAGCTACTTTCTAACCTGAACCTGGCCCAGCATTTATCCTCCCCTACCCATGAAAAGGGACACTCCTTGGACCAAATCTGGTCCTATGACCTTAAATTGCTGGTGCCCATAATTTCTCCATGTATATAGTCAGACCACCACTTGATAAAATTTACAGCCACTATCAACTGTAATGTCAAGCCCCCCACTATGGTGGGAGGCATGATAAGAAAGTGGAGAACCCTCGATAAACTGCAATTTGTTAATTCCTTGGCTAGTTCATTATCTACCTTTACCCTGATGTCAACTCCATGGAAGAGAAAATCTCGGATTGGCTATTGTCAGCAAGTAATGAACATGTCCCACTTGCACAATTTTCCCGGGCCCGCCATTCAGATGCTCACAAAGGGTTTACCACCGGACTAAAATCACAAAAACTCGGGCTCCGTCAAAAAGAGAGAAAATGGAGGCTAAGATACTCCACAGAAGACAAATTGCAGTTCTCGCTAGCTCGTAGAAAGTATAAAAAAGCCATTTTGGAAACCAAAGTGGCCTACTTCTCTGCCAGAATATTAAATGCCCACAACAAACCTAAAGAAACCTTTACGGCTGTGAACGACCTGTGTAATGACGAGAGAACACTGCCCAGCCAAGCACCCACCCAAGAGCTTTGCAATTCCTTGAATAATTTCTTCGTGGACAAAATCTCCAACATCAAAGCCAGCATCCCCAACACTGTCAGCACAGAACCACTGGAAGATATGTCCAGTAATTTATCTACCATGGACCTTCTCTCAGCTACATGTCCCAAAACTTTATTAGATCTAATGACTTGTGTTAAATCCAGGTCTCCTAATGACAGTTGCCCATCTTATGTCCTAAGGGACACTTTTTCCGCCATGCGTCACAGTGTACTCCCCTTCCTCAACGAGTCACTCGCACAGTGCAAGGTACCCAGCACCTTCAAGAACGCCAAAGTAGTCCCTCTTTTAAAAAACCCAGAAGCTGACCCCTTGAACTCCTCGAACTATCATCCTATATCCCTCCTCCCCTATCTGGCCCAGATCTTGGAGGCCCACGTGGCCAGGTGCCTCTCCAATTTTATAGAACAATCAGAATACTTAGAGCCAAATCAAGCTGGCTTTCGGCCCGCGCATTCAACTGAGTCAGTGATCCTTGCAGTACTGGACACTCTCAGAGCAAATGCGGACAGGGGTGTCCCCCAGGCTCTGGTGCTCCTGGATCTGCCAGCCGCGTTCAACACGGTCGACCATAACATCTTGTTGAACTGTGTCGAAAAGGCAGGCTTACAAGAGCCTGCCCTCAATTGGATTAAATCCTTTCTTGCAAGCAGAACTCAAGCAGTAAAACTTGGAGCTTTCACTGCCCCCAAGCTCACCACCGCATGTGGGGTTCCCCATTATTGTTTAATCTTTACCTCAGGCCATTTATTCACTTGTTAAAAAACAGAAAGATAACCATTTTCAGTTACGCTGACCACCTACAGCTCGTCTTTCCATTGGACTCCCCTGATTCTGCTGTTGGATTTCAAGCTATTTTGAGTCATATTTAGCGCTGGATGGATCTTAACCACTTGAAACTCCACCCGGGCAAGACGGAATTAGTGTTGCCTGGGAAGAGTGAGAGCTTTTTGGGCCCGCACTACCGGTGGACCGAACTCGTATTACCCCCTACCCCTCGGTGAAAAGGCAGATCTCTCACTTAGAGGACAAGAGGGAGCAGTAGTCTCTTCCAGCTTTTTCCAACTGCGTAAAATTAGGAAGATCGCCCATTTGCTGACCCAATCAGCCCTCATACAGGTAGTGATAGCTCTAGTTCTCTCGTGTCTGGACTTCTAAAATTCTATCTACATCGGTCTACCTTTGTTTTTACTCAAACGCCTGCAAAGAGTACAGAACCAGGCTGCAAGATTAATCCACAAACAGCCTAAATGGTAATCTGCCAGACCCAGATTGCTAAAACTCCATTGGCTACCTATGGCCCAATGGGCAGCTTTTAAGACAAGGTGCTTAGCCTTCAAGGCCTTGCACTGTAAGAGCCCCAAATTCATCAGCTGCATGATCATAAAGCATGTCCCACGTCGAGGCCTATGGTCAGCTCACCTCCACCTGCTAACTACCCCGGCTACCAAACGCAATCGGCAGGGAGAGTGTCGATTCTCTTACCTTGCCCCTAAATTCTGGAACTCCTTAACCCTGGCAATTAGGAGCTGCAACAACCTCTTGGGGTTCAGAAAAGCTCTTAAAACCTGGTTGTTTGAGCAAGCCTATGCATAGTTCGAACTGCGGCGAAACTACCCATGATTAGTGCCATGAAACCTCCTCGTGACCGTGAGCTCTAGAAGTTTTTGTTAACATAACATATCAGAACATAGTGGTGGAAACATAATTTATTTTTGGCTTCCGTCTATCCAATCGCATGATGTTGTCAGCAAGTGTCTCCTTCAAGGGGTTGAACTGAGAGGGTTGGGCTGTTGGAAAGTGAATCAATGGCTTACTACTGGAAGCTGAAACAATATCTTAGGAACATGTACATGCATTTAAGACCTGGAACAAGTCCAACAAGTCAATGATGTTCACACAAATATTGTGGGGTTTTGTAAAACACAAAGTTAAACTCTTTTCCGTACAGATGGGTAGAGAAACAGGGAAACTAAAGCAAAAAGGAGTGTGATGTGTTGATAACTAGAATGGCAATGCTGGGAACATTGCAAATTGAAGGTATGGATGTGTCCAATGCTTTTTGAGTATCACAAAATTGATTGGAAACAATAGGGAAAGAACATTTAATTTTACTTGTTTGGAATTATGAGCAAAACGAAAAATTTACAAAGGTTTTCTTGAATAAACGTGTCATAAAGAGAGAACATGACAACATTTTCAGATGCTGATGGACATCTGGGGGCAGATTTTCTTCTATTTAGTGCAACGCAGCAAGACATCTTGCTTCACTGCGTCAAATGGAGAGGGCAAGAATGTGCCATATATACTAAGATATGGTGCATTCCTGCTCTCTTTCTGCGCTGGCACTCTGTGTGCAGCAGAGCACCAATGCAGGCACCATTGCGCCACGGTGCAGGGGTGCCTGCATTATAGCCAGGAGACCTCCCTGCACAAACACAATCCGTAGAGGCGTTTTCCTCTTTCAAAGTGTACTACAGAATGCATCATACTCAGAAAGAGGAAACAACGAGAAGAAATAAAGATATTTCTCCTCGTTATGCCTCCCTGGAAAGGTGTACCATTGTGACGCATTCCAAGTTTACGAGCTTTAGTAAATCCGGGAATGCGTCAAAAAACATGGGTGGATGCGTGGGAACACCCACGCTCCACCCATGGAATGCCTTACTAGGACAGAGTAATGCAAGCCAGCAGCTGGCGCTGCCATGCAGTACTCCTGATTCTCAGTGGTGCCTGTATAGGCTGCGCACGTCAGCTCTGGGTGGGGCTGATCAGCATCAGTTCGTAGCAGCACCGTGCCATCTGATGTCGCACAGAGGTACTGCTGGAAACTTTACAGATCCAATCTGACACCTGGGGAATATTCAAAAGGTGAGGATTCTGTGGCTAGAAGTCTGTGTCAGAATGTTTATGTTTACCTCAATGATGGGCAACTTAGGTTCTAGGGCTCATTTCCAAGTTTTTGTTGCAGGGCAGCAAAGCAAGTCACTCCGCTGCGCTGTCCTGCGTCAAAAGGAAAGGACAGGAATGTGCCATATTAATGATATACAATACATACATGTCCTTACCAACTGCGCTGGCGCCATTTTGGCTGCCTTGCGCCAACCCAGGCACACTTATACCATGGTGAAAGGGTGTGTGCATTGTTGGCATAAAAACAATCCATGGAGGCATTTTGGGGTATATTATCAACAACTAGCGATAATTTTTGTCTCTAACTTGTTTAGAGACAAAAATTATCGCCGCACATCGGCGATTTTTATCGCAGATAAACCTTGCTATTAGCAAGGTTTATCGCAAATGCGATAAAAAACGCCCGCAATGCATGAATATCGCTGAAAAGTCAGCGATATTCATGCATTATCGAGCAAATGCTCTTAGCCATGTTATCCACCTCCCATTGGATAACATGGCTAAGAACTGCTCAGGGCAGGTGTTAGCTTTTGGAGATATTCGCCCTTAGCGCAAATATCTCCAAAAGTTGGTAATAGGAGATAGCGATGTTAGCGACTGTTTCCAGTCGCTAACATCTTGGCACGCCCACTTTGCATGTCATTAGTGATAAATATCACTGACATGCAAAGTGGGGCCCAAGATGGTCGCTATCTCCTATTAGCTGTCGCTAACTGGTGTTAGCGACAGCTTGGTAATAGGGAGATAATTTTATCTCCGCTTTCTTGGCTTTTAAAGCCAAAAAAGTGGAGATAAAACCCCTTGATAATATACCCCTTTGTCTTCTTTCTATGTATGCAGCAAAATGCAGCACATATAGACACATATAGAAAGAGGAAACAACAAGGCTAAAGAAAGTTATTTTTCCTCGTTACGCCTCCCCTGGGGGAAGTGTACAGTTTGACATATTCCACAGTTTATAGATCCTTGTAAATCTGTGAATGTGTCAAAGCCCTTTGGTGTTGCCTAGGAAACCCCACTATAATGCCCACGGGACGCCCCCGGCGCAGCGTAAGACAGCACAGCGACTTGCACTGCATTTCCTAACAACTTATGTACGAGGACATGAAAAGCTAAGCAAAGTGGCTTTGTGTGGCCTTTTAGATATAGGTCTACATTCTGAGGTGGCCTGAGCATCATAAAAAGTAATGCAATGGTGGCGCAAGGGGCTTGTAAAAAAGCCCCTTAGTGTTTAATCCACACTCTGAAACTACTGTCAACGAGGCACTTTCTTCTGTTGGATGACCATGTGAAATGCCAAGCTATGTTTCATGAGATATATCTGGAACATTGGCATTTTGCAGGTCTTGAGACAGTGCATCATTGGTGTTCAGAGGGATGGCTAGATGGCTTCACCTTTGCTTCTTTGTCTCTCTTTATTTTATTTTGATTATTGTAGACCCCACAGTCCTGAAATATGTCTCTAAAGGATGTCCGAGTCTGCAGTGTGCACTGATGACGACTTTCTTCACCTTCATTGTTGGTCCCTGAGATTTTTTTAATGGATTTTGCCCTGACACGTATGATTACAATGAAGAGCAGGTACCTGTGTCCCTGGAGCTACAACATATTGAAACATAATTAACCAGCTCACTACAAAAGTCCCATATTATTGCACATAATTCCAGAAGACACCCAAGGCAAGCAATGTACTTACAATTGACTCTGTTCATTCCATGTTTGACAAGCTATTATCAAGAAAGTCAGATTCTGTTTTTTCACTAATGTTGGTGAGCAAATATTGATTTGAAGAACACTACACAAACTTGTATAGACTGCACCCGTACTTATTTTCTCAAATGCATTACCAGTGGACTTATTGCCAATAGTTAAATATGGGAGACATTTTCACTATAGCTACCAGAAATACATATTAAATGTGTTACATTGGCTGCAGTGGCTTACCATCTCTCGGTCAATCAATCTATCAGTGCGTTGTGGAGCACGACCATTCAACTGTAAGGTTCTCAAGGCGCTGGGGAGGGGGATAGAGCTGCAGGTCCGTTGAGGCACTGTGGTTTGGCTGAAGAGCCAGGTTTTGAGGTCCTTCCTGAATTGAGGCAGTGACGGTGATTGTCTGAGGTGGGGAGGAAGGGTGTTCCAGGTCTTAGCTGCGAGGTAGGAGAAGGATCTTCTTCTGGCTGTGGTCTTGCTGATATGGGGGATGGTTACCAGGGCCAGTTGGGCAGAGCAGAGGTCTCTGGTGGCTGCGTGGAATGTGAGGCGGTGGTTGAGGTACGCTGGTCCTGCTTCATGTAGGGCTTTTGTAGGCGTGGGTGCGGAGCTTGAAGATTATTCTTTTGTTGACTGGAAGCCAGTGGCTGTCTCTTAGGTGGCTGGTGTTGTGGGTGTGGCGGGGATGTTGTGGATGAGTCTGTCTGTGGCATTCTGGAACTTCTGCAAATTCTTGATGAGTTTCTGGGTGATGCCGGCATAGGGTGCATTGCGGTAGCTGATTCTGCTGCTGACGAGTGCGTGTGTGACTGTCTTTCTGTTTTCAATGGGGACCTATTTGATGATCTATCGGAGCTGGCGTAGCGTATGGAAGCATGATGATGAAACGGCGTTGATCTGGCAGTTCATGGTGAGCGTGGAGTCCATGATGCTGCAGAGGTTTCGTTCGTGGTCTGTGGGTGTGGGTGAGTTCCAAGTGCTGCGGGCCACCGGGAGTCATCTCAGGCTGAGTGGGTGGAGCTCATTATTAGGACTTCAGTCTTCTCTAAGTTGACCTTGAGGCAGCTGTTCTTCATCCAGATGGTGACAGCCTTCATCCTGTTGTGAAATTTGTTCTTGGCGACTGTTGGTTCATTGGTGAGGAAGAGAATCAGCTGGGTGTCATCAGCATAAGAGATGATGTTGAGTCTGTGCTTCCTGACGATGGCTGCGAGCGGGACTATATAGATGTTGAAAAGCGTGGGGCTCAGGAAGGAGCGCGGGGCACTCCACAGCTGATATCTTCGGGTACTGAGAGGAACGGAGGTAGTCTGACTTTCTGTGTTCGGCCAGTGAGGAGGAAGCAGATTAATTCCCAAACTTTGTCACCGCCATTCCCTGGTGGTGTTATGGCAGTCAGGAGGCCACAATAAGTGTTCTGCCAAGCATATTACGAGTCTTCACTGCACTCTAGAATCTCGCCCCATAATGCCTTGCAGGGCCAATGGTTGGCATTATATTTTTGCCCATAACTGTGGTTGGGATGGTCCTAGAAGGATGGGACCACCACCGAATCGCTCAGCATGATATGGTCTTTGTGTTCACGACAGCTGCTTGGTCATCCCTCTAGGTTGGGGGGACCCCAAAATCATCACCTCTCTCCTTGTCTGATATATTTCAAAGCTCACTTTTGTGAAATGATTATGTAAAGGTAAAGATGTTTTTATTGAATTCCAGCTCTCTCCATTTGATGCACTGCAGCAAGTTATGTTGATGTGTAGCTTCAAAGTTTGATGTTGAAAGTTTTGATCTAGTTCTACAGGAGTCCCAAACATTAATGACAAAAAGGCTGAGTTATGGAACTAATCCATTGGACATTTTTGGCTATTCAACATGTACGTTTTACTCAACCTTCTGAGGGAAGATCATGAGTAGATGCTGTAACACTATGTTGAACTTATGGTGGATCTACAAATAGAGTAGACAACAATAAGTTTATCAGACTGACTCCCCAGCAATTGCCATCTCGGAAACTTTTTCATAAAATTGAAAAGTAATCTGCTTTTGATGATCTGAGGCTGTTTTGCGGATTCAAACTTATATATTGAAGAGCCAATGCTGACATGTACTTGATTCTTAGAACATGTTTTAGTGGTAATGTTATATCAGGCTGAAGCTGTCATTTATATCTTGCATTTGTTCTTTGTATTTTCTAGGGGATAAAATATAATCAAGAATGTCCTTAAAACAATTGGCCTTTCCCCAAATTCTAGAAGTCAGGGGTACAGCCAAAGCAACAGGTTTTCGTTTCCTGAAATATTGATATTTAGAGTAAAATGACAACATTTTAAATGTGCTGTATATTGTCCCAGATATATTCTCGGTTTTGATTTATTTTAAATTGTGTCTTCTTACAAAAAACAAATTCCTCTCCAAATTAGAAAGGACTCCCCTGGCTGACTATGAGTAAACAGAGCACCAGATTTAAAGGTTGTTGTATGATACTCCTTCCGTCAGGGTGGAGGACATTCATTCTGCCACCCTAATGGGCTTACCTCAGCCAAATTTCACTGCAGGCCTCATTAGAGATGTACGCACTTTTATAGAAACCTGTGTCATGGCGCTTCCTGTCAAGATACACATGTTTGCTGAACAGCTGTCAAAACAGACAGAAGTAGTCTCCAAAACTTTACCAAAAAAATTAATGACACCCACACTCAGGGATTTTTTTCCTGAGTGCAGGAGTCATTATTTGCTTTTTTCTGTCTCACTAGCAGTGATAGACAGAACAGAGGGCATCACACCACTCCCCCTAAATAGGATGGGAGGTAAATGCCGCTTCGCTGACAGCCCCTACTGTGTTTGCCCAACAGAGGAAGCTTTCCATCAACTGAGCCATGGGTGGCTCTGTCAATAAAGGGTGGTGGTCCTCCTAACCCTGAATAGGGCAGGTGGGCCATCAGTCTGGCGGACAGGGTAGCTCTGTCAGTCTTTAAATCGCTCTGTAGGACATTGGAATTGTACAATATTACATCTTTCTGGAGCAAGTAAGAATCATTGGGCAGATTTACTGATATTTCATGCAAGTCAAGACAGAAACACAACTGGCTGTGTTGCTTTATGTGAAAGGGAGAGAGCAGAAATGTGCCATATCTCCAAAGATATGGTGCACTTCTGCTCTCTCCTTCTGCTGGTGCACTGCCAACAAAGACACACTTGTGCCATGCTGCAAGTGTGCCTGTGTTACAGGGAGGATTGTTTTAACACAGGCAAGAAGTGATACCTTCCTGCACAAAAGCAATCCTAAAAGGTGATTTCTTCCTTCCATGTGTGATGCAGAATACATCAGGTTGTCAGTTAGGACATTTACCAGGTTTATAAGTCTTTGTAAATATGGGTTTGCATCAAAATACATTTGTAAATGCACAGGAAAGCTTCTACTCCACCCATGTACCACCTACCCAGCGCAAAGTAACATAAGGCGGGCAAAGTAACGCAGCACAATGCCTTGCATTACTTTGATTTTAGTAAGCAATGCAAAGCCATGAAAATCGACTGTGCATGGCTGAGTAAATGCCAATGTGGATTTTGAAGCAGGGCTAAGCTGCAAAACGATCCAAAATCCTAGTAAATCGGGTCTGACTGTCATGAATTTGTGCTGCCTAGTAATATTTATATATGCCCTGCTTTTTCATTTTTTTTTTCTTGAAATCTTCAATATATTGTTACAGAAAGTGAAACTGTCCACTGTTCATTTGAACTGCTTCAAAAATGTGGCTGCAATATAGTTTTGCAGTCGATTGAATAAAAAAAAATATTTGGCAGGATTAATATTTTTCACATAGTTTACTATTACTTAAAAGGAAGAGGCAGCTGCGGGCAGCGACCTAGAAGTTCTTCAACCTCTACCCACCTAGGTGTTAAATGTAACTGAAACAAGTCCCGTAGCTTACTAGGATATATACACCTAGCTAACAGTACCCTAACATTAAGGGAAAGATGAAGGTAACTTCAATTTAGAGAGTCCTTAATAGCGATTTTTACCGAATCGCTATTAAGGACTCGCTTAATGGAATGAGGTAGTAATCACTAAAATATTAGCGATTCCTTATCATTCCTTAATATCAAATCAGTAATTGAGATTCGTTATTAAGGAATACCTAGCCATTCATTTCTATGGGCAAGGAGGCCCATAGGAATGAATGGGAAGATGTTCACTATTAGCGATACCGTATTACCGAATCGCTAATAGCGAGAGCTATTTCAGGGGTGCCAGGGTGTCCAAAGGACACCCTGTTGCACTCCTGAAATGTGCATGTGTGCACATGTGGCGCACATCCATGCCCTAAGGGCATGGATGCGTGCCACATGGCACATTTAAAAAAGCAAAAAAGTGCTTTGAGTAAATCGCTACTTACCACCAGCCTATGAATGGTAGATAAAATGTGGTTACGGCCTTGTGTGTGTCACTTTTATAAAAACAAGGACTGGTATTGAAAACCCTATCCAGCTCACCTCAATAGTAGTAGGTGTGTCATTCAATAGTTCTTGAACTTAATTGCGCAGATTTCTAAAAAACAAAGGGGTATATTATCAAGGGGTTTATCTCCGCTTTTTTGGCTTTAAAAGCCAAGAAAGCGGAGATAAAATTATCTCCCTATTACCAAGCTGTCGCTAACACCAGTTAGTGACAGCTAATAGGAGATAGCGACCATCTTGGGCCCCGCTTTGCATGTCAGTGATATTTATCACTAATGACATGCAAAGTGGGCGTGCCAAGATGTTAGCGACTGGAAACAGTCGCTAACATCGCGATCTCCTATTACCAACTTTTGGAGATATTCGCGCTAAGCGCGAATATCTCCAAAAGCTAACACCTGCCCTGAGCAGTTCTTCACCATGTTATCCAATGGGAGGTGGATAACATGGCTAAGAGCATTTGCTCGATAATGCATGAATATCGCTGACTTTTCAGCGATATTCATGCATTGCGGCCGTTTTTTATCGCATTTGCGATAAACCTTGCTAATAGCAAGCTTTATCTGCGATAAAAATCGCCGATGTGCAGCGATAATTTTTGTCTCTAAACAAGTTAGAGACAAAAATTATCGCTAGTTGTTGGTAATATGCCCCAAAATGTGGTGGAACTCAGATTACTACTCAAGGTGAGTAATGCATGTCAAACAAGTTCCTGTGGTGTGAACTTGGCCTACCTTTAGTATTTATTTAAATCTTCAACACCAGCCGGTGTGAAGATCATGAAGTGCTGGTGTTGAAGATTTAAATAAAGTCTAAAGCCACGGTGGCCCTGCACTTCATGATCTCACCTTGAGTAGTAATCTGAGTTCCACCATATTTATTTTTTAGAAATCTACGCAATTAACGCTTCTGGAGTTAGTCGGATGACAATCTCCACCTCTAAAGTTCAAGAACTATTGAATGACACACCTACTACTATTGAGGTGAGCTGGATAGGGTTTTCAATACCAGTCCTTGTTTTAAAGTGACACACACAAGGCCCTGACCACATTTTATCTTCCATTCGTAGGCTGTCCCATCATATTCCAGTCCTGATGAAGACCCGCTATAGATGCTCATAAACCAGCGCTTTTCATCTAGGGTCGAAGTGTCGACGCTCTGTATATATATATATATATCCACCTGCACAAAGTCCTAACGAACCAAAGAAATAATTTACTTTTCTAGGATTGTTGTGAGTTATAGTGGATATTTTGGATGTATTATTTTTGTATAACTGTATGATTTGGCCTGTTATTGTCTAAACCGTTTCCGCACTCAGTCACCAGTCACGACTCACTCACTCTATGTATTCATGGTCCATGTATTGTCTTGTTTTGGACAGCTTGCTTAATGCATTTTGAATCTATCCGCCAAAAGGTTAAATACTAAGGGGCAGATTTATGTTAACTGGCGCATCCCCAGGGATGCGCCAGTTAATGTGCGCCACAGTGCGCCACAGCTCCGCCACCCATGGTGCGCCGCATTTATAATGCGGCGCACCATGGGGAAAAAACGGCACAGATGCGTGACGCATCTGTGCCGTAAAGGTGGCGCATTGCTGGAGTTGCGTCGCAAGCGCGACGCAGCTCCAGCAAGGCTCGGGGGTGCCCCATCTTAACAATGCTGCATCAAGACCTACGCCTGCTTCAAGCAGGCGCAGGATTTTGACGCAGCATTGGCCTGAAAGTGACTGAGTGAAATCTTATAGATTTCACTCAGCCACTTTTGCGTGGCGCACCTGCCCCGGAACGCCCACCCTGCGCCGGAACGCCCACAAGCGGCGCAGGGCTTTACAACGTGACGCATCTGCCTAGATGCGTCACGTTGTAAATCGTTCTTAGGGATGCGCCACGTTTACGCCACCTTGCGTGACGCAACAGCGGCGTAAACGTGGCGCAAGGGCCTCATAAATCTGCCCCTAAAGATTTACCTTACTTTCACTGTGGTCAGTGGTTGTTTGTTTTCTAAAATATTGTTCACTGGAAATAATTGTCCTTGTATGTTTGTAATACATTGTGCAAATCGGTTGCATCCCCAACAGAACCAACTTTGCTGTGTATAAAATGGGGATGGGGCACAGAGACAGGGGAGCATTAATTGCCAGATATTTCTTCATTATAGGTCACACTTGGACATATCACTGGGATATTAGATTTGTCAGATTTTTTAAGGCTGCAAATGATGGATTCGTGAGTTTTGAGGAAGAAATTATGGGGTCATTAGGGTGTCTGTCGGCCATCCGATCGTATTTGGGACCGCCCGCCTATGTGGCGTCCATCCCACAGGGCAAAATAGGATGCCATTTCCTGCTGCTATGCTCTGCAACACCCACCGCAAGCCAAAACAGACACCTCACACATATCTCTGCACTACGTGGCAGGCTCCATGCGTTGCCTACCACATGTTGGTGGGATATGTAGGGGGCACCTATGGTGCCTATGTCCCTGGACCAGGGTTGACCGGCATAGAACTCCCGGTCGAGAGGTAAACTGTAATCCCTATGGCAGTGCCTGACAGGCACTGCCGCAATTCTGGGACTCCAGGGAGGTCCATCAGGCGGTCGGATATAGACCACTTGTCGGGACTGTGGCGGTCTGTGTTTCTGACCACCACCCATCAAAATGCGATTATTATATGGCAGACGTAAATCCCTGGTAAGAGGGCTGAAAGACCACCACCGACAGCCTGGTAGTGGCGGTCCTTCAGTCGTCGTAATGAGGCCCTGATTTCCAGATTTATGGAATGCTACCTAAAAAAGAAAGAAAAATAGGGCCATATTATCAAGAAAGGGCTATAAATTATCGCCGCTTTTATCGGCAGGTAACTGCCGCTAAAGCGGCGATAATGGGCTTGAAAAATATGCAATTGTGAATTCCCATAGAAGACCAGGTTAACACCAGAACCTGGGCTTCTATGGGAATTCACAATGGCATATTATCAGTCCATTATTGCCGCTTTAGCGGCAGTTTCCTGACAATAAAAGCGGTGATAATTTATCACCCTTTCTTGATAATATGGCCCATAGTTCTCTGATTCTTGAATCTTGGAAGTTCCAGAGGCAAGAATCTTCTGTAGCGATTGGCTGCCCACTGAGGGGATTGCGTCAGGTGTCTTGAAAGCCATGACTCACGGCTTGGTGCATTGAGCTTGCAATTTTGAGAAAAGTCCCAACTTCTGTGGAAAGGCAGTGGCTGGGAATCATGGACGGTGTGATGTGCCCAACCCATGTTACTTCCTTGATGAGTCTTGCCCATTCAGGGCTGCCATCAAAGCTGCAAGGTGTAGTTTAGGTTTTACCATATTCAGGGCATTTCCCTAGTCCTGCTTGGACCACTGTTTTGAAGTCTACAGGGGGTAGCAGGATATTCAGCTGGTATTATGCGGTCTTTGTAATTATATTTATGTAAGGTAAAAAGTTTCATGTTTTGTCACAGGTGAAGTCAAGAGATCTGATACAGCAGATGATTTTAAGTTTACAATCGAATCTGATAAGTGAATCAAGCCTACATTGGACAGGGATTGAGGTCTGTGGAGGTGAAATGTGGGTATAATTCCCCTGTCTCCCACTATATGTACATTGAATAGAATTCATGCGCAGCCTCCCGCTCATGCGCAGTTTTCAAAGATGAAGCCGCGAAGGGGAAGATTGTGGCGCAATGAGGTAAGTTTGATTTAAAGTTGTATTTAGCCTTTACTTTTAATTTAAGGAGGACGGCGGGCGGGAAGCAGGCGGCAGGCAGGCGGGCGGCGGGCCGGCTCTCGAAACGGAAATATCGTGGAGAGGCACAGAAATTGCTTTAATTTCTGTGCCTCTCCGCGATAGTCCCTTCCGCGACTTCCGCCCACCCCTAATTAGAATAATGAAAGACTGGGGAAGTTCTAACTATATCACAAAACAAAAAAAGCGAAGTTCTAACTATATCATTCAAGTCTGTATGCAGCTCTTTGATGACAGTTCATTGGTCACTGTCCTGTGTTAGGATTGTAACTTCTGAACTGCAAGTAACACAAGGATCTCTGTGACAAAGGCAGTAACCCACTGAGCTATCCATATAAAATACAGTTAATCTGCATTTAAAAACTACTAACGGACAAATGATTGCTCAAATGGTGGCGCAAGGGTATTGCAGGCTGGTACAGGGAAACTGGCGCATCTCTACAGATGCTTCAGATTTTTGAAAATCTGCCCCCAAGTGTGCAGTGACTGTTTGCCCGGCCTTCTGGTGCCGCCAAAACAGTCATGCGCACTTCACATGTTATCAATGCAGGCTGCATTACGGCCTGCATGGAGAGCATGCCCAGGCTCCTATTCCCAGGCTGAGCGCAGATCCATGGCACTCAGACCAATCACAACGCTGCATTGCAGCATTGTGATTGGTCAGGGGAGCCTGGGTGCATCCTGGTTCCAGTTTGGTACTAGTGGAGTTAGGGTGCAGAGGCGGGGATCTCATGCCACACCACCCCAGTTTGGTGCCGGCGGCCACTGATAGATTTTATAACTATTTTTGAAGTATGTTTTTGCACAATTTGAGATTTGCAACGTAGGGTTGGTTTGGACTGATAGTGGTCTTGTCGTCTTGAGCTGAGTTTGAACTTGTACGACTTGGATAGCTTTAGGTTTTGGACAGGTCTCAAAATCTGGCAAAACTGACTACAGATCCAGTAGGAATAGGAGGCTCTCACAAACCACAAGGGCGCAAGACAACAAGTGATCACTAGGGGGCCCTAATAACCTCCGCCAGGCACCACGCTTTATATACACCGTGAGTGCAGTACTAAAGGCTGACACTAGGAGCCAGTAGAGTCCCACAGAGCCTACGCTGGTCACAACGAACCAGAAATATCTATTCATTATAATGTAAAACTTCAGGTCACCCAGCGTGTTCGTTAGTGTCGGAACCTAACGATCAACCGCCTTACATCCCCCGCTCAGGTTTTCAATTAATGTGCTTTATTGGACTATTAAGTGGATCTTCCTGACATCCTCCAAAAATTGCACATAGGTAGTCGGTTATCAGCGCCACACGAAATGCAATGATCACCAATTAGAATGCTATGATTCAACTGTTCTGTAGATTAATTTTTTAATAGCTTTTACCGTACCTCGTATTCTAAATTACATGAAAATAACGACGACTAAAGAAATTAATGAAATGATTGAATGTAATGCTATATTACCAAAACATGTATATTCATAAGTATATTTCTGATTTTCAAAGCTTAAAAAAGCTGTTTTTAGTCATTGCAATGAAACGGAAGTGATTGTGGCTCTGCAGTGGATTCTGGGTATGCAAATTACCCAAAAACAGCTGGTTGTTGTCAGGCAGCCTGCCCTCTAGTAACAGTAGATGGTACTGCATCTGCTAATTGGCGAACACGATTAATCCCCCTCCCCCTCCCCCCCCGCCCCCCACACACACTCTCTGTGGATACCCTCGATTTAGCAGTCATTCTCTCAAGGCATCTCAATGTGCATGGAAGGCTTTCATATCTGTGCAATTCCGCCGTATACGGAGAAACTCCCCAAAGGGAATTGAGGGGCATATTACCAACAGCAAGCGATAATTTTTGTCTCTAACTTGTTTAGATACAAAAATTATCGCCGCACATCGGCGATTTTTATCGCAGATAAACCTTGCTATTAGCAAGGTTTATCGCAAATGCGATAAAAAACGGCCGCAATGCATGAATATCGCTGAAAAGTCAGCGATATTCATGTATTATCGAGCAAATGCTCTTAGCCATGTTATCCACCTCCCATTGGATAACATGGCTAAGAACTGCTCAGGGCAGGTGATAGCTTTTGGAGATATTCGCGCTTAGCGCGAATATCTCCAAAAGTTGGTAATAGGAGATAGCGATGTTAGCGACTGTTTCCAGTCGCTAACATCTTGGCACGCCCACTTTGCATGTCATTAGTGATAAATATCACTGACATGCAAAGTGGGGCCCATGATGGTCGCTATCTCCTATTAGCTGTCGCTAACTGGTGTTAGCGACAGCTTGGTAATAGGGAGATAATTTTATCTCCGCTTTCTTGGCTTTTAAAGCCAAAAAGCGGAGATAAAACCCCTTGATAATATGCCCCTGAATCTTTTTGACAGTTGGGATGGAAACTTCCGAAGTGTAAAATCATGGGGCATATTTTCAAGGAGGTTTATCTCCGCTTTTTTGGCTTTAAAAGCCAAGAAAGCGGAGATAAAATTATCTCCCTATTACCAATTAGCGACAGCTAATAGGAGATAGCGACCATCTTGGGCCCCGCTTTGCATGTCAAGCGCGAATGTCATGCTAAGCGCGAATATCTCCAAAAGCTAACACCTGCCCTGAGCAGTTCTTTTTTTGTAAAATATATGTTTATTCAGAAGTTGTTTGAGAAAGAAAGGTATGAAAACAAGGAAGTAATAGACAGGTGAGAAAGAGGCATAGAGAGAGGAACAATCCGACAATTTACCCCACACAGGGGGTGCTGAAAAACATCGCTGCGGAACCAAGGGAACATAAAGATAGAAGGGAAGCACCGTATGAAATGTCTTGGGCAGTGCCCTTGTCCATCAGTCAATATCAGGCGAAGAAGCACCCAGTTAGCAGCATCTTCGCGAAGGTGCACAAATCCGGAGTCCCCAAGGGAGAATACAGATGCATATGGAAGCTGCGTCCCCCTGTTCCACAAGCAATGTGCGTTGCAATCAAAAGTGGAGAACAAAACAACCCCCCCCCAACAACCCCTAAACTCCCCAACCCCCCCCATCCCCCCAGTGGTGGCGATCAACAATCAAACAGCACGTCCACATTCGCGACGGCGGTCAGACCTGGAAGAGGTGTAGTGCTCGAAGCGCCGAAGGGCAAACTGCAGAAGGTAGGCCGCTGGACAGAAACCTGACCAATGGTCCCCACCTGAACATGAAATTTTTAAAGTTTCCCAGAAAAATATCAGACATTCTCTCCATACTTAGGAGGCGCCACAACCTTGCATGCCACAGCGAGATAGCCGGCGCTGACGGGCTTTTCCAAGCGGCCGCCAGGGTCACCTTAGCCGCCCCCAAGCACAGCCATATAATGCGTTTATCAGCTCTGGTCTGGTGTTCCAACATCGGGTCTCTAAGCCCCAGCAGGACACACTCTATCGAGTCCGGAATCGGGTACCCCATCACATCTTTAATGTGAGACAGGATCTCAGCCCAGTAGGGCTGGATGGAGGGGCAGTCCCACCAAATATGGCGGAAGTCGCCCAACATACCGCAGCCCCTCCAGCACCTGTCTGAGGTGGCCGGGAAGATCCGATGTAGCTTAGATGGGTAGAGGTACCAGTCATACACGATCTTTAAGTGTGCCTCTCTGAGGTCAATCGAATGATTATGTGTTGCTACGTCCTTCCAAAGGTCCCTCCATTCTTCGTCAGTGATGTCCCTACCTAGTGTAGTTTCCCAGTGGTCCATGTAACGGGGGCGGGGAGATATCGCGGTGTCCAGCAACAACCCATAGAGGAAGGAGATCGTCCCTTTCATAGTAGATGTGCGGAGAATAAAAGCCTCAAACTTTGTCAGCGGTCTAGTAGCAGCGTCGACCACTCCTGCCGAAGTCGCCCAGTGCAAGAGCTGGAGATGTCGATAGCGTTCAGTGGGAGGGATGCCGTAGTCCCGCATGCAATTCTGGAAGGTGAGAGGCGACATACCATGAAACAGATGAGTAAGGGCCCTGCAACCACCCCTCCTCCAGACGTCAAAAGGACCATCGGCCGAGGCCGGGCGAAAAGCCGGATTAAAATGGATCGGAGTGAACAGAGATGGGAAGGTGGTCCACCGGTCATCGCCACTAACCGTGTCCCAGATTTTTAGAACCGTGCTAGTGGGAGTACTAACATACGCATTCTTGGGGCGGTCAGCCTTGGGCTTCCAAGCCAAGTCCCAGACGGACCTTCCGGCTACACTCCGATCCATGTGGAGCCAGTGCTTCTCCGAGAGCTGCTGGGACCATTCCACTAATACCCGTAGTTGCGCAGCTTTATAATACAGGTGCATGTCAGGGAGACCCACCCCCCCCATTCGCACGCGGACGGCGCAATAGTGCAAAGGAAAGCCGAGCCCGGCCGTTCTGCCACACAAACTTCAACATCATGGTCTTGAGCCGGCGAAAATAGGCTAAGTCCACCGGTATGGGCAGCGCCTGAAAGAGGTAGAGGAGTTTCGGGAGGAGGACCATCTTAAGCGCGTGAATCCTGCCCAACCAAGAGATGAACTTCGGCTTCCACCTCTCCAGCTCCGCACGGATCGCCGTCATCATTGGCGGAAAATTGGCCTGGAATAATGCACCCAGGGTAGAAGTCAATCTCACCCCCAGATACAGCAAGGAGGAGGTCGACCACGACAGCGGAGTAATCGCTCGGACCTGTCGCACATCCTCGGGAGGAAGAGTGAGGTTCAAGACATACGATTTGGAGAGGTTAACCTTGAAGCCCGCCGCCTCTTCGAAGGCAGAGAGCAGCGTGTGGACATGGGGCAGAGACATCGCGGGGTCTCTGACCGAGAGTAACACATCATCTGCGAAGAGCGTGATCTTATGTTCTTCGCCAGAGAAGGGGATGCCCAAGATGTGTTCGTCCCTCCGGATCGCAAGCGCCAGTGGTTCGATACTGAGAGCGAAGAGGAGTGGGGAGAGAGGACAGCCCTGCCGCGTTCCACGCGAATGGCGGAAGCACCCAGATCTATGACCATTAACCATCACCCTAGAGGTGGGGTTGCTGTAATTAGCCTCAATCATTCTAATGAAATGGGGTGAAAACCCGAAGGCCTCCAGCGTGCGGTGGAGAAAGCCCCAATCAACACGGTCGAAGGCCTTCTCCGCGTCAAGCCCCACTAAGACTGCCGGTACATGAAATCTATTAGCCTTTTCAATCAGGTGGATGACACGCCTCAGGTTGTCATGCGTTTGTCTGCTCTTTATGAAACCTGATTGGTCCGGATGTATAAGGACCGGCATTAAGTCCTGCAGCCTACGAGCTAAGATAGACGAATACAGTTTGGCATCCAAATTGAGGAGCGCTATCGGGCGATAGGACGCGCACTCGGAATGGTCTTTCCCCGGTTTGGGGATGACAGTAATCAGGGCCTCGGCCATAGTCTCCGAGGTTCTCCCCTCGGATGCCATGGCGTTGAAGAGGGAGACCAGGTAATCACAGAGGTCCGACGCAAACGTCTTGTAAAACAAGGCCGTGTAGCCGTCAGGACCCGGGGCCTTGTGGAGTTTCAAAGCCTTGATGGCATCCATCACCTCTTCCCTAGTGATGGGGGAGGACAGCAAGTCATTCCATTCCCTGGAGACCCGAGGGATCGGGAGACCCTCCAGGAATGCAGATTGTGCCTCCGGGGCAAGAGTGTCGCTGGAATAGAGATCCGCGTAAAAGCGGCCGAAAAGAGCTGCCTTGTCCGCGTCCCTGTGCTGCACAGTACCTGCGCGGTCTCGTATGCCCCCAATATAGTCTTTCTCACGTTTATCACGAAGTTGCCGGGCCAGGTGGCGCCCCACCTTGTTCCCCTGGGAGTAAGAGATGCGCCGGAGCCGAAGGAGGGTAAACTCAGCACGATTGTTATAGTGGGCCCTCAATTTCCCCCTCACCGCCGTCAGCGGTCGCAGGGTTACCCTAGAGGGGTTAGACTTGTGCGCTTGTTCAAGGAGCGCCAATTCAGCTTCCAGATCCTCCCTCTCCTTCCTCCGTAATTTATTGAGGTTTGCATTAAGGGCGAGGCAAGTGCCCCGTCCCAGGTGTTATATACCGAGGTGTCGGAAGGAGGGTTAAGGGCCATAAACTCCCCTATAGATCTCCACAGGTCTTTACAGGACGTCTCATCACGCACCAGCGCCGCCGGGAAGTACCATTTCCTCCACCCGTCCCCCCCGCCTGCCAAAGCAGCCCCAGAACCACCAGGCTATGGTCTGATACAGAGAGTGGGAAGACACTGGACATGCGGATATCCCCCCTAAGGGCCTGGCTGACAAAGATATGATCTATGCGAGAGTAAGAGCGATGGACATTTGAAAAGAATGTGTAGTCCTTGGAATGTGGGTGTAAAAACCGCCAGCTGTCAACCAACCCCAGGTCACCTATTTGTCTTTGTGTTTCATCAGAGAAGATCCCAGAGTCCGCCCTACGTAACCCTGAACAATCCATGTTGCCGTCCCATACCATGTTAAAGTCCCCTAGGAGGAACAGATGCCCCTCTGCAAAGCCACCCACCTTGACCAACAATCCCTGCAAAAAACCATTCTGTCCAGTGTTAGGGGCATAAATAACCACAAACGTGCAGAGTCGACCATACAATGACCCCTTCACCATCAACCAGCGCCCCTCCTTATCAGTGCTCACTCCCAGGGGCTGAAAATGAAGAGACGCCTTGAACATGAGGGCCACCCCCCTATGTTTGGTGGATGCAGAAGCTCTGTATATGAGGGGGAACTGTTTGTGTCGGTGTCTAAGTTCATCCCTCTTAGCTAAATGGGTTTCCTGGAGGGCTACCACGTCGAGATGATGGTCTGACAGGTACTTCCAAAGTTTCTGGCGCTTCTGTGGGGAATTGAGGCCTTTCACATTCCAGGTACCCACACTAATAGGCATAAGGATGTATTAGAGTCCCGCTCTGAATGTCTCTCAATGCGGGCCGGTCACACCCCCGACCATGTCCCCCAGCACCTTCGACCATCCCCGGTGCAGGCCAACCTCCAAACAACTCCATCCATTCACCCCTCCCCCCTCCGCCTTCCCACAGCACCACAGCATCAAAGCTCCCAGAGCCAAGCACATAAGGAGAGTCATGACATAGGACAAAGCAAAGGCAGTGAAGCAGAGGCATCAGTCGCAAGGGCCAGAAAGCCACCCTCCCGGGGGGATCACCACCCAACCACCCTCCTAGATCTACATCCAAACAGTGCACAGTAAGCATAGAGACCGCAACCAGCCCCAGCACAGCTGAGGGGCCCGAACAGAGGCACCTGCAATAGAAGCCCGGGTCTATCTCGTCTGGGGAAGAGAACACTTCACATACAACGCAAACAGACGCCACCACTGTCCCACCCGGCCCCACCCCCACCCCACAAAAGCAACCACAACAACGAAAAAGGATATGTAATACAGTAACAGTAGGACGATACTCATCGTGAAGTCAATGAAGCATCCCAGAACAGTGCAGCGCACCATGAAGTCACTGGGATGGGGGCGAGAGACCGTAATATGATCTCCCATGGCCTCGGTTCGGGGCGTCTTATCACAAAGTACCAGGAAACCCACGAACCCAAGAACGCGGGCCCCTCCGGCCCCTCAGGCCGTCAGCTCGCAAGTCAGGCCGCTCCGGAGTTCTGTTGCGAAGGTGGCATCGTCGCTGAGGTGACGGAGGCCACCGCACCTCCCCGTTCCAACAGGCTAGCTGCGTGATCCGGCCGCCCACGATCCGATGCTGACCCCACTCTGTGCCAAGAGGAGGATCGATGTCGCCGTCTCGAGGAAGGGCTACCAACCCTCGAAGAAGGGGAATCATCCCCAATACCCAGAAGATCCGTAGCCATCTGTAGCGAGCGAATCTGTGCCAGTTTATTCTGCCAGCGGAAGAGTATGCGAAACGGATGTCCCCAGGAGTAGGCGATATTGTGGTCGCGCAGGAAGGCCGTGACCGGTCTGAACTCCCGCCGCTTCTGGAGGGTGGTCGCTGCGAGGTCCTGATAGAGTTGCGGGCGATGATCACGATATTGCAGCGAAGGGGTGTCACGCGCCTTCTTTAGGATTCTTTCTTTGAGCTGAAAGTCATGGACACAAACTAGAATGTCCGGCGGGGGGCCACCACCCCTGCGCGGCAAGCCAACTCTATGGACCCTGTCCATCTGGATCTCCTGCACCTCCTCGTTGTCCAGTATCTGGCGGAAGAGGCCATGAACGTACCCGCGGAGATCCTCCGCCTCCCCTCCGGTCGGAACCGCACGTATGCGGATGTTGTTCCTTCTGGAGCGGTTCTCCAAGTCCTCCGCATGTGCCTGTAGGTCCAGGTTCTGCTCCGTAAGTCTCAGCACGTCTTGCTGCAGCTGGTGGACGTCATTCGCCATGTTGAGGTCGTGGTCCTCGAGCGTGGCCACTCGCTCCCCCACCGAGTCCACGTCTCGCCGTACTTCTCTAAGGTCAGAGGTCAATTGTGCTCAGAGGTCCGAGATATCTTCTTTGATGGATTTGAATAAGTCGGTCATGAATGCTTTAGTGGCCGGCGCTTCATCATCGGAGCATTTAGGCGAGGAGCTAGAACCAGGGGAAGCCGGCTGTTGAGTGCCCTTTGAAGATCCGTCTTTCCCGGCCTTCCCCTTGCGTAGCGTGGTAGACATGGCGGCCCTTTCGAGGTGACTCGTGAAGCACACGAAACGCACCCCTCCTCCACTAGGCGAATCCAGCCAGGGGTGTAGGTGGTATCCCAAGCGGTGGCTCAAGGTGTCTAGTACTGGCTCAGTAAGTTATGGTGAGTAATGACATACTATTAGTACTGGCTCAGGCAGCGCCCAGGGAGCTGGTAGTGAAAGCGTCTATTCCTGCGTAGAGTCACTGCAGCCCCGAAGGACGTAATGGTCAGGTCCCAGCACAGGTGCAGGGGGGTGGGCAGGCCCCTTTCAGGCCGCAGGAATGGCAAGGGAACCGCGGGGCTAGGCGATCTCACGATTCCGCCCGGTATTCGGTCCCAGCCACCTCCGCAGTGCAGCAGGCCTCTCGCCGAGGGGGGATGGGCAGAGAATCCGCAACAGCGAGGCCTTCCCTGGTGGGAGTCAGCCTGAGTCACCACCGCTCTGCCCACGGGACCCCCTTCGAATCCTCAGACCGCCAGTGCGGCACTCACCGTTTCTCCTGCTCACGCCGGCCCTCCTTGGAGCGCCCAGTGTCCAGCCAGGTAGAGCGCGACCACACGGAAGACCACCACGTGACCCGGCCTATGTCGCCGTCCGGCGTCAGCGGCCCGCTCCGCCTCCAGTCGGGCGCTCAACTACCTCTGCTGCCGGGGCACCCACTCCGTGCGCAACGGCCGCGGAACGCGGTAGCGCAAAAGTCCCGACGGCCGTGCCGAGTGAGTCTCTCACCGGGCCTCAGACCGCGGCCTCAAGTAGAAGGGCGGCCGCCCTTGGCTTCAAGGAATCGCCGGTATTAGGCTCCTCCCCTCGGGGAGGCCGAGGGACCCAGCGAAAGTCCGCCTCTCCGCTCCACCGCTCGGTTCTGGGGGATCCCAGCGGACCACTCCGGTAGCTCCGGTAGCTCCGTCACCCTCCGCTGCTCAGGGGATCCTGAGGCTCCCTCAGGCGCCGTCTTCTCTCCGAGGCCTCTCGGTCTTGGTCACTGCTTCCGACGCCTGAGCCGTCGGAACCACCGCTGTGCCTCCGGGACTCCTCACCGCTAGTAGCTAGCTCAGCGCAGGTCTGCCCAGGCGATTAGAGCCCAGAGAGAGCACCGGGGCCGTGCTTTCCAATGCTTTACAGGGCCCGGGGCCGGATAGGGCTGAAAACACGTCCTACAGCGCCGCCATCTTGGCCACGCCCCCTCCCTGAGCAGTTCTTAGCCATGTTAACCAATGGGAGGTGGATAACATGGCTAAGAGCATTTGCTCGATAATGCATGAATATCGCTGACTTTTCAGCGATATTCATGCATTGCGGCCGTTTTTTATCGCATTTGCGATAAACCTTGCTAATAGCAAGGTTTATCTGCGATAAAAATCGCCGATGTGCGGCGATAATTTTTGTCTCTAAACAAGTTAGAGACAAAAATTATCTCTATTGGTTGGTAATATGCCCCCATGTTCTTGGCAGTAGGTTTAGGAAAAATACTCACCTGTAGCTGTCCGTTTATTCCCTCTATTGCAATGTCCAAAAACTCAACCCTCTGTGAGTTCCAATTGGCAGTGAACTTGAGATTCTCATCACTGGCATTGAGCCAAAGTATAAATTCCCGCAAAATTTCCTGTTCTCCTTTCCATGCAAAAAAAATGTCATCTATGAAGCATCTCCATATAGACACGTTCTCGAATAAGCATTTACAATGCAATGGTCTCGGCATTATTAAAGGTAGAGCTATTAGCATTGCTCATGACATTTTTTTGTTGTTATTATAAATAAATGGCATTGTTATTTACATTGCCAACAGCTCTTACAGCCCACACAGCTCTCAACACAGCTCTCACAGCCCACACAGCTCTCACAGCCCACACAGCTCTCACAGCCCACACAGCTCTCACAGCCAACACAGCTCTCACAGCCCACACAGCTCTCACAGCCCACACAGCTCTCACAGCCAACACAGCTCTCACAGCCCACACAGCTCTCACAGCCCACACAGCTCTCACAGCCCACACAGCCCACACAGCTCTCACAGCCTACACAGCTCTCACAGCCCACACAGCTCTCACAGCCCTCACAGCTCTCACAGCTCTCACAGCCCAACCAGCTCTCACAGCCCACCCAGCTCACAGCCCACACAGCTCTCACAGCCCACACAGCTCTCACAGCCCACACAGCTCTCACAGCCAACACAGCCCACACAGATATTGATGTATGTACTGTACTGCAATACAATGAATTACTCTACTATGTTATGCATCTTTTATAACTCAAAGCCTTTGCGCCTTGGAACTGCTCCGGCTATTCTGTACTACCAAAAGTGAGATTCAAGTGGCGGGTTCAGTGCTATACATGAGCCAATAAATATCAACAATAACCAGCAAGGCACATTTTCTGTCCCATATTCTTACATCATATGGACGTCCCTCCACAAAATTGCTGATGGCGACAACATTGTTTTTGGGGAAATTTCCTAGAAGCCATTTTCAGGAGTTTGTTTTCCTTTGCTTTGCGAGTTTTGTAAATCACTGTTTTGCCACTAACTGGAGCCTCAAAGCGATTTGAGGATGGGGAGATTACAAAAGGTAAGAATCTTGCTGGGCTTAAGAACGTGTATACAGACTGTTGCTTGATCTGTGTTGTCCACCCATGCATTTGCCAGAGTCAGTCGTGGCATCTAGTCAGCCAGTGAAAGTTTTGACCAAATGCAGACGAGCAACCCCATTAGTGCAATTGAGGAGTGATTGAATGCAAAAAGATTTAGCCGAGTTGGGCAGAACAGTGGCCTGGACAAGTTTGTTCAGTAGTGGTCCCAGAAATCGCAATCCGGATACATGCGGAATGGAGAATCGCCAGGTGGTAAGAGTTGAGGCCATGTGACAATCTGCCACCATGCCTTTTCTTCTGGTTTTGCAGACTTACAGGCTGCAAGCTTGTTTGTAGCCCAGTCAGTTTTTCTGGAATTACTGCAGAGGTGTGGCCTAACAGTGCGGTGAATACTACATAATTTTGAACTGTCATCCTTCTTTTACCACAGCCAATAAGTGTTTTTTAATGGGCTTGGTAGCAAAATGGCCAAACCTACTTACTTCCCTAAACCTTTAGTCCTCAAAAGACCTCTTATGGCTAGGCAGTGAACTTCACGTTAGCCTTGCACAATTGTATTATATTGGTATACGTATAGCACTTTTACCTCTTGTGAGTCCCAAGGTGCCTTTGGGGTACTCCAAAAGTATTATTTATATACTGCTGCATACCCATCACAAGGTCACAAAGGGGCATATTACCAACCAATAGAGATAATTTTTGTCTCTAACTTGTTTAGAGACAAAAATTATCGCCGCAAATCGGCGATTTTTATCGCAGATAAACCTTGCTATTTGCAAGGTTTATCGCAAATGCGATAAAAAACGGCCGCAATGCATGAATATCGCTGAAAAGTCCGCGATATTCATGCATTATCGAGCAAATGCTCTTAGCCATGTTATCCACCTCCCATTGGATAACATGGCTAAGAACTGCTCCTGGGCAAGTGTTAGCTTTTGGAGATATTCGCGCTTAGCGCGAATATCTCCAAAAGTTGATAATAGGAGATAGCGATGTTAGCGACTGTTTTCAGTCGCTAACATCTTGGCACGCCCACTTTGCATGTCATTAGTGATAAATATCACTGACATGCAAAGCGGGGCCCAAGATGGTCACTATCTCCTATTAGCTGTCGCTAACTGGTGTTAGCGACAGCTTGGTAATAGGGAGATAATTTTATCTCCGCTTTCTTGGCTTTTAAAGCCAAAAAAGTGGAGATAAAGCCCCTTGATAATATGCCCCAAAGTACTTAAATTTGCATGACGGCCACACTTAATCACATAGGAACAAATGACATCTCTTCGAGAGCAGGCTATGGAAACCATTGAGTGACACTCGCGCTCACACAATGACGCACACTTCGTGCACACCAATGCACGAAATAACACAACATAGCATCATGTTCAAGTCACTCACTGGAGAGATTCCAATTGGCAACAGGCACTGAGCACACGAAACCGACCACAGTGCAGTTGTGTAAGCATCATGTGTGTGCTGCTACTGTTGAAAAGAAGTGTTCCCAGCGGGTGCCATACGTGCCAGTAGACGTGAACTGCTGAGCAGGCATTTTTCGAGGGTGTTGTGCAGACTGCTCTAATGAAAGCCAGAGCTGCGCCACTACAGGGCAGGGGCGCCCCGGGCTCGGAGAGGAGATGCAGCGCGCCCGTGACGCACATACATGGAAAGAAGCTACCCACACTTTCATACCAGCCAACGCTGCCACAGTTTGAAGCAGGAACCCGAATCATCTGCTTTTTAAATGTGTGTGTTTTTCCATATGGAGAGTGTAAAGACTGGATATACGCAGATATAGTTATAAAGTTGGTTTATTGGTATAATCAACCCCTTCAGGCATCAAGGTCCTGCTCCTTCATCAATCCTCTTTCCTCTCTGCCACCTGGATTCCACATTCCAGAATCCAGTAAGCAAGGTGGAACCTTCGCACATAAAGTAACATACACATAGCATAAGATATACAAGATATAACATATCTCCCTTCCTAAATTATAAAAATTTAATTAGACAATTAATAAAAACTAAAACACTTCTGAGTGAACTAGCATGTGCTACAACTACAAGATAACTATTTACAGTGTATGTACACCTATAATTCTTTATACATTTTTATGTACACCTATAATCCTTCATCCAGACTGGTTTAGATTTAGAACGGACACATCTCCCTCTCACACTCAGTTCCGCATCAAGAGGTTTTGTTGAAATATATGCTGATCCAATATTTCCTTGTTCTCTAAGGAGTTTGCATTCTAAATCATTACATTTTGTTACACTCCTCATATTCCATTTCTTCCCATCATCAAGTTTGACTATGTTTCCAACAACATAAATAATTTGTTTAGGATCAGACCACTTGGAAGACCCAGGTCTTCTATTCTCCATACGCTGAGTGCGTACCCAATCACCACTTTTTAAAGGTTTCATTGTTGTCTTCACTCTCACATTGTGCTTCTGAACATATTTTTCTTGATAACTTTGTACCTTATCAGATATCTTTGTGTCATCCCTGACAATTTTGTCATCATTCTTACTCATCCAATTGGGTTTAACCTTGGAACCTGCCTCTCGTCCTTTCAAAAGACTGAAAGGAGATGTTCCTGTGGCTGAGTGCGGAGTGTTTCTATAAGACCATAACATGTTTTTTACAGCTTCCTTGCAATTCTCACTATTGTTGTTAGCTAGTTGTATACATCCCTTTAAAACGCGGTTAAACCTCTCTACTAAACCATTCTCCCTTGGGTTGTAAACTGAGGTAGTGTTGTGTTTAACACCAATTTTTTTAAGATAATCTGCAAATTCACCCGCTATGAATTGTGGACCGTTATCAGATAGAATAGTACTAGGATACCCTTCTCTTCGAAAAACTTCCTCACAAAAATTAATTATGTTAGAAGCTTTGATGTCTTTTACAAAGGCTACTTCAGGCCACTTAGAATGAAAATCTACTAAGACAATGGCATATTTGTCTTCAATACCCTTTACATGAAATGGACCACATATATCCATAGCAACTTTGTCCCACGGTTTGTCGGGAAATGATGTTGCCGAAATTGTAGTTTCTTGTGACTTGTGAGACTTATCACTACACATACACGCCACACAATTTCTAACACATCTTTCGATGTCCTTGTCCATGCCTATCCACCAAAAATCATTCCTAGCCCTTCTCTTCATGCTAGTCATTCCACTGTGCCCTTCATGTAATAAGTTTAACATTTTCTCTTTAAGGGAAACAGGTACCACCAATCTGTGACCTCTCCTTAAGATCCCGCCAACAATGGATAATTCTTCCCATATCATCTTATAATCAGCTAAATCAGTTTTTATTAAGGTGGATGGATTTACACCTTCCTGCAATTCTTTGATTATGTGTTGTAAAACATCATCCTCAGCAATAGCTTCTATCCACTCTTGTTCTTTTACTGCATTGTTACATGCATCCTCAATGTTTGCTATTAGCCACTCATCCTTGTCATTGTCTATACTTTCCATATCACAATTCAATGGTAGACGTGAAAGACAGTCAGCATTGATGTTCTTGTGACCTGGCACATACTTTATTTTGAAATTATATTCCTGTAACCTGTAAGACCATTTTGCTATCCTTGGTGTAGCTTTTGAAGCTCCTTTGGTAGTGAATATATCAATTAAAGGTCTATGATCAGTCCATAATTCAAATGCAGTGCCCCAAATAAACGTCTTAAAGTGATCCACACCCCACCAACATGCTAACGCCTCTTTTTCAATAACAGAATAAGATGGTTCAGCACCTTTAAGGGTGCGAGAAGCAAAAGCGATAATTCTTTCCACATTGTCATTATCTCTCTGCATGAGAACAGCACCTAGACCGTATGCACTAGAATCAACCACAATGATTGAAGTATGACAAGGATCGTATGGTTTCAAAGCTACCGCTTTGGTGATGTCTTTTTTAATATTGTCAAAGGCTAATTGGCACAACGTAGACCAAATGAATGATACACCCTTTTTCATCAATAATCTTAATTCATGCACTTTGTCAGCAAAATTGGGAACAAATTTAGAATAATATTCCGCAAGTCCTAAAAAGGACCGCAGCTGATCTTTGTTTATTGGGTGCGGAGCATTTTCTATGGCTTCCAATAACTTCAATTTTGGTTTAACACCCTCATTTGATATTGTATGACCTAAATAGTCTATTTGTCTTACTCCAAATTTACATTTTTCACCACAGACTGTTAACCCAGCATCTTGTAATTTACTAAGAACGCTGCGCAAATTTTGATCATGGGAATGTGAATCATTACCCCAAATTAAAACATCATCCTGAAAATTTTTTACATGTTTCTCATCTTTTAAAATGTTACTCATGACCCTTTGGAACACCGAAGATGCGGAAGCTAAACCAAATGGCATCCTTAAGTATTGAAAAACACCTTCGGGAGTTATAAAAGATGTTAAATGTTTTGAACTTTCATGCAATTTGATTTGATGGTACGCGTTGGACAAATCGATAGAGGAAAAATACATGGCATCTTTTATACTTGATATCATTTCATTTATGTGCGGTAATGGATACCGGTCGACCCATATGTTATTGTTTAAATCTCTCAGGTCCACACACATCCTGATTTTTCCATTGGGTTTTCGAGCTAAAACTATTGGACTAAGCCAATCAGATGCTTCTATTGGTTCAATTACCTTGGCATCACATAGTCTTTTTAGTTCCTCTTTTAATGGTTCTCGTAAAGCAAACGGTACATTTCTTACTTTATGCACAACCGGATTGTTGTCTGCTTTAAGTATAATTTTGTGTTCAAATTTAATTAAACATCCAAGTGTTTCGCTAAACAGATTTGGAAATATAGATTCCCATTTTGAAGAGTGCCCATCTTCAGTCAATAGCACTTGATCTATAAAATTTTCAGATAATAACACTTGATCCGGATGATTTGGATCTAATATTAAACCCATCTTCTTTGCATCTTTCCATCCTAATAAAGCACGTCCTCGCTCTACTACATATACCGGACTAAAACAAGATCTTCCTTTGAAGGATAATTGTGCATCATAATATCCTATCATGGGTAACTTGACTCCACAATATCCTTTTGGAGATGCCACTGAGTAAATTAACGTTGGCTTACTCCCATTTTCCCACATGTATTTATCTATGATGGTATACGGTGAACATGAATCTGCCCATAATGCCATGTCATCATTATTTATTTTTACTATGCATTTAGGAGGTTGATAGTCATCAGATATTTCACACACAGAGTCATCCTGTACAAGCATTACTTCTATTTCACTATTAACGTTGTCATCATCTTCACTCTCATCTTGTGGCTCAATAAAATTAATAGAACGTTTCCAATTACTATTATCACCAGTACGGCACCATTTGGCAAAATGACCTATTTTTCTACACTTACTACAAATTACCTTCACAGCAGGGCATTTGTTGAAGTCAGCAGTATGTTTTTGACTACCACATCTGAAACAAATGCGTCTGCTAGAATTACTCCTATACCTTGAAAAATTTCCTTTCGTATCTTTATTATCAGCTCTAAATTCATTTCTTGTTTTACTGTTGTTTATTACACTCACACTGTTAGAACCATCAGTTTCTTTTTGTTGTGAAACATTTAATTCTTTGACATAATGAGATGTGTTTTCCATTTTCCTAGCTACATCTAATGTTTTCTGAACATACACATAGCATAGTCAAGTCAAGTCAAGTCAAAGAATTTATATAGCGCACTACATACCCAGAGGGTCTCAAGGCGCTTAGGAAGGGGAGGAGGATTACTTGTCAAATATCCATGTTTTAAGTTGCTTTCTGAATGCTAGGTGGTTTTGGGGGTGTACAGTCATAATATCGAGTCTTTTATTTCGACTGGACAGAATATCGAGTAAAAAATATAGAATGGACATAATATCGACTAGACATAATATAGACAACAAAAATATCGACTAGAGAAAATTAATATCGAATAGAATGGACATAATATCGAATCAAAAATATAGAATGGACATAATATCGACTAGACATAATATAGACAACAAAAATATCGAATTTAAGGTAAGTTAATAATAATTTTTATTTTTTGTGTAATATAAGTCTGTAGCGGGTTGTGGGTTTATAGGGGAATAGGGTGGGAAGTAATTTAATTCTAATTAATTAAATATGTTAATTTATTTATTAATATCTATTTAGAATTAATTGTTAATTAATTATTAATTGGTAATTAATTAAAATATAATTGGTAATTAATTATAATTGATTAATTGATAAATATTTTAATTTTAGTAATTTATTTTCTGTAGCGGGTTGTGGGTTTATAGGGGAATAGGGTGGGAAGTAATTTTATTATAATTAATTAAATATGTTAATTTATGTATTGATATTTATTTAGAATTAATTGTTAATTAATTGGTAATTAATTAAAATATAATTGGTAATTAATTATAATTGATTAATTGATATATATTTTAATTTTAGTAATTTATTTTCTGTAGCGGGTTGTGGGTTTATAGGGGAATAGGGTGGGAAGTAATTTAATTATAATTAATTAAATATGTTAATTTATTTATTGATATTTACTTAGAATTAATTGTTAATTAATTATTAATTGGTAATTAATTAAAATATAATTGGTAATTAATTATAATTGATTAATTGATAAATATTTTAATTTTAGTAATTTATTTTCTGTAGCGGGTTGTGTGTTTATAGGGGAATAGGGTGGGAAGTAATTTAATTATAATTTATTAAATATGTTAATTTATTTATTGATATTTATTTTGAATTTATTGTTAATTAATTATTAATTGGTAATTAATTAAAATATAATTGGTAATTGAAAATAATTTATTAATTTTTAAATTGTAAATTAATTTATTGTTAATAGGTAATTAATTAGTATGAGTAGGCAATTTTTATAATTAAATATTTTTTTTTGTATTTATAAATAAATATTTAATATTTTTATACACTTTTTTAATATTTTAATTATTTGTAATTGGTATTACTATTTATGTTATTTATATATATTTGTGAAGTATTTACTTTCCCTACTATTGCACTCTCTGAAGTTGGAATAGTAATTTTAACCCCTACGCTATCCAACACTTTCCCTACTGTTGCACCCACTGGAGTGGGTATGCAACGTTTACAACGCTACTTTTACTATGCACTACCATTACAACAAAACTTTTAAATTGCACAAACTTTTACAACGCATACATTTACAAAGCATGTTTTTAAAACGCAGATACCGTTACAACGCATACTATTACAATGTAAGTATTAGTAAGTATATAATTATTTTAAAAAGGTTATATGTTTGGGATTTTGGGTAAAGGGGTATTTTTAGGGTTCAGGGTCAGTTTTCAGTTTTTGGGTAAAGGGGTATTTTTAGGGTTCAGGGTCAGTTTTCAGTTTTTGGGTAAAGGGGTATTTTGAGGGTTCAGGGTCAGTTTTCAGTTTTTGGGTAAAGGGGTATTTTTAGGGTTCAGGGTCACTTTTTAGTTTTTGGGTAAAGGGGTATTTTTAGGGTTCAGGGTCAGTTTTCAGTTTATGGGTAAAGGGGTATTTTTAGGGTTCAGGGTCAGTTTTCAGTTTTTGGGTAAAGGGGTATTTTTAGGGTTCAGGGTCAGTTTTCAGTTTTTGGGTAAAGGGGTATTTTTAGAGTTCAGGGTCAGTTTTCAGTTTTTAGGTAAAGGGGTATTTTTAGGGTTCAGGGTCAGTTTTCAGTTTTTGGGTAAAGGGGTATTTTTAGAGTTCAGGGTCAGTTTTCAGTTTTTGGGTAAAGGGGTATTTTTAGGGTTCAGGGTCAGTTTTCAGTTTTTGGGGTAAAGGGGTATTTTAAGGGTTCAGGGTCAGTTTTCAGTTTTTGGGTAATGGGGTATTTTTAGGGTTCAGGGTCAGTTTTCAGTTTATGGGTAAAGGGGTATTTTTAGGGTTCAGGGTCAGTTTTCAGTTTTTGGGTAAAGGGGTATTTTTAGGGTTCAGGGTCAGTTTTCAGTTTTTGGGTAAAGGGGTATTTTTAGAGTTCAGGGTCAGTTTTCAGTTTTTGGGTAAAGGGGTATTTTTAGGGTTCAGGGTCAGTTTTCAGTTTTTGGGGCAAAGGGGTATTTTAAGGGTTCAGGGTCAGTTTTCAGTTTTTGGGTAATGGGGTATTTTTAGGGTTCAGGGTCAGTTTTCAGTTTTTGGGGTAAAGGGGTATTTTTAGGGTTCAGGGTCAGTTTTCAGTTTTTGGGGTAAAGGGGTATTTTTAGGGTTCAGGGTCAGTTTTCAGTTTTTGGGTAAAGGGGTATTTTTAGTGTTCAGGGTCAGTGTTCAGTTTTTGGGGTAAAGGGGTATTTTTAGGGTTCAGGGTCAGTTTTCGGGTAAAGGGGTATTTTTAGTGTTCAGGGTCAGTTTTCAGTTTATGGGTAAAGGGGTATTTTTAGGGTTCAGGGTCAGTTTTGGGTTTTTGGGGTACAGGGGTACTTTGTAAAAATAAAGTAAAATTACATTTAAATTAAATTCATTTAATAAAATTAAATTATATTAAATTATATTATAATAT